>NC_136938.1:12700541-12768041 GCF_949987615.1 Pollachius pollachius | reverse complement strand
GGGGCACTATCCAATCATTGTCTTTTCAAAGTAGCGCACTTTCTAGACCGTAATTCTAGAAAGATACCAAATGTCAGGAAAATAAATGTCTAAAGTTTGGCAGCATTACAAAACATTTAAATACGATCCAAAGATATTCAAATGCAAACCATGTCAACATTAGCTGTCATATCATACCCCCGCGCTGAAAAAAAATATTCTCTCCTTCGGTCATGCATATTCGCGGTTCTTCCAAATAGACTAGTGCCGCATTTGTTCTATACGCTGAAACGCATCTTTCACATGTATTTTTTATTTGTTTTCAGTCAAACGCTTGGACAGTCTCTTTATTGATGCAGGTCTGTCATGATGTGTGAATACCGTGCACAGACAGAGCTCTCAGGCTTCACGAGACAGGCCCCTGTTTGCTTTCATAAATGTATTAAATGTATAATGGTATATTATATTTGTCTATATTTTTGAAAACTATGCTAATAGTTGCCAACATTTTCTGTGAAATTAAATGCAGATGACATGAATGGACAAAAGTCACAAAATTAAGCCGAATTTATGAAAAAATGTATTGCATATAAATCACTCATCAGTCGACAATGGTTCTGGCCTGATGAATCCCATTAGACTATATAGACAATATAATAATTTCCATCTGTGATGCAGTAAAAGGTGTGAGCTCAATATCACAGTCCATATTCAGTCTTTATCCACAGTATATATTCACTGTACAAATTATATAGGTTACTTTCTTCACTGAGAAAGGATCCTAGCAATAAGTCACATGGGTCTAGTTGTGAAGGTGTTTGACCACCAACTGAACGGTTCAGTGTCAGATCCCCAATGTCCACAGCCTTACCTTAAGGCATTCTAGAGTAAGAAGCCACCTTAACCATACCTGTACCTTAATGATATGTTCCTAATGCTTAAATATACAGTCAAGCAAGGACAAGGACAGTCAAGCAAACCTCATGTACAACGAAATCCACTATAATCGAACCAACCACTATAATCGAACCAACCAATAATAATTCAACGATTCATCTCTTACCAATAATTCCACGATTCAACTCTAAGAAGATACAAGGGTTAAAATGTGACGATGAACCCAGAAAGGAATGTATTGATTGCTTTTCTATGGGTTATTCTGTGATTTGTTTCTGAGTTTCCGTAGTAACTGACATGCATAAAATTTATACGTGTGGTGAGGTGTGTGAGGTTAAGTAACCTCACAACATCATGACTTGGTCTCTAAAATAACTTTTGACATGTGCTCCAGAGACCAGTGTTAAGTGTGTTCAGTGCTACCTGTTAACATTAAACGTGTAGTCCCAAGTATGAGGCGTGTCGGGGTCGCGTTTAATAACTCAGAAGACATGTGGAGATCTACCCGACCTCTACAGAAGCATCTCTTTATAATGCATCCTTTAATGGATGTATTCCACCATGCTTCAGTCTGGCCTCTTGGTTCACTTCACACAACACTGTTAATACCTTGACCTGTCCAAACCCTCGCTCTCTACAGCACAGAAAGCGTTGTGAAATGAGTCACTCCACACTTTAAACACCGCCGCTCGCACCTTGAGCAGGTGACTCATCCCATCTGTTGCTGATAGACAGCATGTTACGACAGCCATGTTTATAGCGATGCATTCATCCATGCGATGGCCGCGTTTCAGCGGTCAGCACACTTCATGCGGAAAGGAAGTTTGGCGAGCTTGTGAGAAGCAAATTCCGTGATTGAGGGGAAACTAAACAGATAAATACCTCGCAATACTTATTTTTTCAGCACCTCAAACATTTTGTAACTTGACAAAATGTCCCCTGAGGACAGCAATGCATGTTCCCCTGAGGAGACAAAGGCACAACGTGGGGCTTGTCTTCAGTTATCGAATTAATGTTCCCCCCCCCCCCCATCCCTAGGCGGCATCTCTACTTGCGGCTCCTATCTCGTGGCTACCGGGGGAATGGAAACTAGCTAGAGGTATATGGAAAAAGTATGACAAATCGCGGCAAAGATAACGATAGTCTACACGGCAGTGGACCAGGGGCCATTAGAGAAGACTAGAGGAGCTAACAGGGGTAACAGGCCTTTTACAGCTCTCGCTCTCTCTCTCTCTCTCTCTCTCTCTCTCAAATTCAAATTCAAATTCAAAAAGCTTTATTCGCATGACCATTGTGGTAAACCAAACAGTGTTGCCAAACCATTACAGTGATACAAATATTATGTAAAATAACAAAAGAGAACGTCAGAACAATATGTACCTATAACAACCTATAACAATAAACCATAACATACAGATGTACATATGTACATATCAAAATAATAGTGAAATTAAATGAATGCAAAGAGAAGCTACATGTAACACATAATAGGTTACGAATAATCATTAAAATAAAACAGAATAAAACAGTGAGGCCTGGTGTAGAATGTCATCCTCTCATGTTATGGCAAGCTAAAATAAACTGTCCTGCGAGGACGGCACTCTCTTTTCTCTCTCCCATTAATATTTTTAGTTGGTCTACATGGGAGTTTATAAAATGTGGGTGTTTTGGCCGAATTTGCTAAAATATACTTTGCGGACAATTTTGAATTTGGGGCAGTGGAGGAGGAAGTGCTGCTCGGTCTCTACAGCAGCTTCTTCACACTGCTGGCACAGCCGCTCCTCTTTGGGCAACCATGACTTCATATGTCGGCCTGTTTCTATGGCCAGGCTGTACGAGCTCAGTCGGTTCTATGTTAACATCACTCTGTGTCTAACATCAGTCACTGTGGTCAGGTAGGGGGCCACAGTGTACTGTCTATTTAGGGCCAGATAACACTGCATTTTGCTGTGTGTGTGTGTGTTTTAGTGTTCCAACGGGTGAGGTAGGTTTGTTTCTGATGTTTTATAATTTGGTTGAGTCTAATTGATATGTTCTCATGCTGGTCCTGAGGCAGAGCAGAGGGGGAACCTGTCTGTGGACAGAGCCTCAGGACCAGCTGAGTAAGGGGACTCCTGTTCATCTCTCTCTCTCTCTCTCTCTCTCTCTCTCTCTCTCATATACACTGTCGTCAAGCTGCATATTGCTGACGTTATCTGCTTACGTCAGGTGAGTGCAGCGCAGTGTGATGAAGGAGTGGCAATCTTGTCAAGTGATCACCTCGAGAGACAATGCTAATTAATGAGTTTCACCAGAGGGGGCTCCAATTGTTGTGCTTACTGCTTAGAAATTGATTTGTGTCTCTTTCTTCTTTTCTTTCAGTCTATATGCTCTCTTCCCCTCTCTCTTATTCTCCCATCTCCCCTAAAGCAAGGCAAACCCTCTAGAGCAAATTCTTCTCTTTAGAGTAGGTTGTTATAAAGCATACCTTCTAGAGCATATGCTTATCCTCCAGAGTTTGTTGTTGCAAAACACACCCTAGAGAGCACATGCTTGTCCTCGTGAGAGTCTTGTTCATCATCAAACAGCAGGGCAGTCTATTGATGGTTTTGGAGTTGGACTAACCCTAACCCTAACCCAATTTCCATGGCCATGGCACTTTTTTGAATAAAAGTGTGTGCTAAATGTTTACGGGTGGGGTTCATGTTTTCAGAAGGCAGCAGAGAAACTATGGTGGTGGTCTTTAACATGGATATCCACAGCAAGCTTCTCACCAACAACCTTCACAAGGACAGCCTTTCAGGATCATTATTTTAACCACCGTAATTATATTTTATTATCCAGGTAATTATACTTATTACGATACGCACCGGAAATGGTGTTGCAAAAATGGGCGTTCTACACCGCAGGAGTTCAAAGTTTAATTGCGAGGGTTTAACAAATACAGTCATCCTAGACAATCGCTTCTGCGGCGACCAAACACACCAGCTGGAGCATAGCAGGAGGCGGTCGCTAAGAGCCGACGGTCGCTAGGGGTGGACGATCCTGAAATTCACCACCCATGATATGGAGACACTTTCTCTCTCTCTTTCTCTCTCTGTCCCTCTCTCTCTGTCCCTCTCTCTCTCTCTCTCTCTATGTTTCGTCTCTCTAGCTCTTTCTCCCTGATCCTCTCTAGCTCTCTCTCCAGCTCTTTGCAACGAAACTACTAACATACTAGCATTGAACTAAGAGAGAATTGTTTAAAGGGGACATATTATACCACCAGGTGTGAGTGTGATTAGCCTTACAAGCCGAAAATCTGCCCCATATGACATCACTAGTGGGCGTGTCCACCTAGATCTGTGCTGGATAGATCAGTCTACCAGCCAACCCAGTGGTCTGAGGTACTGCTCATCTATGCAGCACAGATCTAGGTGGACACGCCCCGTAGTGATGTAAGATGGAGCAGATTTTCGAAAACGGCTTGTAAGACTAATCACACTCACACCTGGTGGTATAATATGTCCCATTTAATGTTATCATATATATTTGATACTTCTACCTTGATACTGATATAATAGATTTCATAACTGTGTAAGTCATAACACAGTGGAAGGTCACAGCCAGCGTACAAAGCATCTCTAGTGCTGCTACTAACAGGCGATGTGAAGGCGCCAAAACAAAACACTCAACTCCACGCCCAATCAGCATTCTGTTTCCCTGCCTACTCTCTGTAAGCATATGTAAACATATGCAGTCATATGCATGCAGAGCAAACACATTTACACACACTTATACAAACATAATCAACCAAAACTAAATGCACTCAAAAAGGCAAGCTCAAATGCACATACCCACTATGTAAATATGGAAACACACACACACACACACACACACACACACACACACACACACCCACACACACACACAAAGACATGCTCATATGCACACACTGCTATGTATGCACATTACACAAACTGTTTGCCACACATATTCAAAAATACACCAAAATGACATAAACATCAAGTCAAACGTTCCCGTGTTGCCCTTCAACAGTGTGTTTCCTGAGTATCTTAAGGTATTTAGAGGTAGATTACTATTGCCACTACGCTAAAAGCCACTTTCTTCTTCAACCCTCCATGTTCAGAGCTATGGGGACAGGTCCCTGGCCCTCTGGACAGGTCCTTTATCTGCAGCTTGTGCCAGCCACAGCTAGCTAGCAACATCACTCATCTCCCAGCCTCCTCCTCGCCCCTCCCTTCCACCCTCCTGCCTGTCAACAGCCTAGACAGCGTGGGTCAGAGAGGTGGGTTGGATGGGAGTTGAAAGGGCATGTGTTCAGGTCCAGGAAAACATGGATGGTGTGACCCAGCCGGACCCTGGCAGACAGAGCTCTTATGTCACTGGGAGAGATGGAGGGGAGAATGGAGAATCTTCTCTGATGCAATAACACGGGTTGACTTCTTTCTACAGTCTAGTCCATTGAGGCCCAACCAGGGGTCTGGGTGACCCATGAGAACGTAGGCAGATTCCAGGGGGGACTGAACAAATATATGAATATTAAATAAATATATAGTACCATTTAAACTACCATATTGATAATGGTATGATTACATGCATCAGTCTAGCCTTGGCTAGACAGCAATTGATTTCAAACATAGCCACGGCCGTACGTTGTTCGCAAAAACTCCAGCCAAATAGAGTTACGCTCTTGCTGTCTTCACTCATGACGAATCAGGTTGAAAGCAAAGCAAAACATATTTTAACCTGAGAGAGCCTTCTGTTCATTTGATTAAATTGTTATTCGGTCTATTTCGGATATAAACAGTTGTGATTGCTACCCTGTCCCTTGGCTCCGCCATTGTATTTTATTTGATGCTTTTGTCTTTCATGAACTGAAACTCCATACCCTGAGCGCTGATTGTTCCTAGCATTTTAGAATCTTTTTGAAAGGGTTATGAACAAGGTCACAGCCAGACCGATCGTCACTGAGAAACAGCATGTGAACTTCAGATCAGACTGGTCCCAGGAGGCTAGGGTACTGGAGCTGTTCCGATAGGGCTGTGGGGATACATGAGACATAACTGCTTGTGGAACACCGTCTACAGTCTAGCAGGGTGACAGATGACATCACCCCTGCCCCCTTCCGGGTAAATGACACACAGTCCAGAGGGGGGGGGGGGGGGGGGGGGGGGGGGGGGGGGGGGGGGGGGGCAAGTGACACGCGAAAAAGAAAGCCGAGAAAGCATTTATTGGAACGGAACGCCTTGTTTGGGTGACCCCCTGCCCTCGCCTCCTCCGTAAACTCCTCACCCTCTCCTCCTCCTCCCCATACTCCACACCGTCAGAGGGCAATGTGAAGGAGGTGATTAATCAGGCTGTTAGCATGGCTGACGTAGCACTGGGGGAGAGGGAAGGATGGAGAAGGTGCGAAAGAGGAGAGGATGGAGAAGGGTAGAGGCGGGCGATAGGAGAGGGAGAGGGATGGAGGGCAGAGTGAGCAGAGGAAGGGAGACAGAAGATGAGGGGGTATAGAGGGAGGAATGAAGGGAGCGATGGATGGAGGAGACAGAGGGAGGAAAGAGAGGGAGAAGGAGGAGGAAGTGAGAAGAGGGAGGGGGATGGAGGTGAGGGGAGGGAGGAGGATGTGAGGAGAATGAGGGGAGTAAACCGAGGAGGAAGTGAGCAGAGTGAAGGGATGGAGGTGAAGGGGGGAGGAGGACGTGAGGAGAGTGAGGTGAGGAAACAGAAGAGGAGGGGATTAGGAGGAGGAGAAGGTGAGAGGGAGGAAGAGAGGAACGGGAGGAGGAGGGTCGAGATAGAGGAGATAAGGGAGGGAAGAGAAGAGGAAAAGGAGAAGGGGGAGTTGGAGGAGAAGATGAGGAGGTAAAGGCCTCCTTCGACCGAGGAGGCGACATCATGAATAAAAGGGCCGGCCTAGTTTGACACATTAGAGCTCACTCAGGCTTGGGGGAACAATAACTTTTACAGGAATGGGCTTTCATTGGAACAATATTCCCATGGCAACCATTACGGGTAATAACTATGATTATACATGTCATCAGACGGAGACGAACAGCCGCTCTTTCGTCTGCATGGCCGGTGAGCACTCAGTCCGCTCTGAAACATTTGCCTCCAAATTGTGCCACATAAAAAGTTGATTCCAGAATATGAACCTTAAAAAAAGTTTTTAGTGTGCCATATGTCCCCAGTTAACGGGTCAGTAGGCAGTTCAGTTAATGGGTCAGTTAACGGCTTGCCAGGGAGCGGAAACCTTCGACTGGGAGTCAGACACCCTTACCACTACATCCTCCTGCCCCCTGAAGAGGATTTTAAGAATCCTCCCATGAAACCACAATTTTGGTTGAACGTTTTAGGAATAAATAGCACATGATAACTGTATAGGGGTGATCTTGAATCTTCGACATCCCAAACTTCGATAGAATGACATTTAGTCGACTTAAAGGGATACTTCACCGGCGGAGATATGAAGGTTATATGAAGGAAATAATTCTATGTATTATAAATTTGCAAAAAAAATTGAAAGCGGTTCATCCTAGCCTGAGAAATGGCAGAAAGTGTCTCTATGGCTCCCACAGTGCATTGCGCCCGCTGCATTGCCCACCTGTTTCAGTTTGGAGGAGGAAGGACCCATTGTCCTAGCGCGAGTGCTAGCAACACCAAACTTTATGTAAACATATCCCCTGTTGACTAGTTTAGTTGACTAGGTACTTCTGCTCTGGTTTTTTAAAACGCATCATTTGTATATTACTGTACAGCATAAAAACATTTGCTAATTACAATAGCTCAGCATATCAAGTATTTGTACTCAACCTTTTCTCCCCAGTTGAAATAAGTGTTTATCTTATACAGTAGGCCTACTTTAGTATAACAGCACTTGGGTTAGTAAACAAATCACAACAACCAACATGAATTTGAAGTTTTATTCATGAAAAAATATTTTACAAAAATAAAACGTGTAGGGTGCGTTTGCTAGAGTCAAAATAGTCACAGCTCATCTTGAGCATCTACTGTCTCCTGGTAGCCACGGTAATGCTCAACTCGTGCTGGGTAATTAGCTCGGATGGCCTGGACAACACAGGAAGCCGATACTGTCTAAGAAAGAAAGAGAACAACATTAGCAAAGCAAGATAAATTATGCCTTGAGTAGCCTATACAGCATTACACAGACTTCAAGCTAACATAACGTAGCCTATGCTCTGCCAATAAGATCGGCTACTTTCGGATAACTACATTGTCACGTTCCCCGAGACTCAAAACTATTGTAGCCAATGTGTTAGTAAAAAAACAACCACACTTACTCTGTGCTCAGACGTGTTTCTCCCGGCGGGGCAACTGTTCAGATGAGGCGTAAAGCCTGGGTGAGAGGTTACACACGGCCCCGTCCTCGCCAGATTCGCTGAAATTCGCTGAAATTCTCTGCAGCACAGGGAATCTGTGTTCGTGTCTATAGGCGAACAGAGCCAACCGGCGTGCTCCGGCTCCTCGGCAACAAGCGATTTTATAATGATAGAACGCCGGTTCTGAATCGGTGAAGTATCCCTTTAACAATGACGTTGTTGTCAATAGTTGAATTGTGTGTGGGAAAAACTGTGTGTGTAACAGCAGGACATTCCATCAATGTCACATTCAATCAATCATAATTAAGAATTCGAGAGAGAATAAAGCTAACTGAAGCAAAGAAATATTGGTGTCTCCTAGTGTGTCCATCCCCAAAAAACCCAAATTTGCACTTGGTGCACTGATCAATGTCCAGGGCACTGAGCTATCACTCAAAAACTCATCAGCCAATGGGCGTGCCCCTCAAAAAAGCCCGCCCACGCGAGAGGTTTGTGTCAGAACTCCAAACACGGATTCTTGCAGATGGCAGTGAATATATAACAATCAAAAATATTAAAGTTTACACGATTTCATCAATAATTTCTTCGCAAGTTGCACGTTTTACCTTTTTACTTTATTTTTGGGTTCACTTTAAATCTTTCTCCAATTCTTATTTTTGTTTGCTATTTAAGGTTTGGTTTAATTATATTGTCACAAATCAGATTCTATAAAACCCCAGCATTGCTTTGCTTCCAGAAGGAAAAGTATAATGGTATTGTTTTGTTGGGGTTCGACTTTGACTGTCTTCTATTTGCAATTTGCTGTGTTATGTTTTGCTTTCAATTAATGTCCTTATTGTTTGTTTGATAACCCCGTGTGTAATGACAGTCGCACTATCCAATCATTTTGTTTTCTAAATAGAGCGCATTCTAGACTGTAAGTCGAGAAGGATAAACAATGTCATGACAAAAAACGTTGTTTGGGATCATATCAAAACCATTAAGGAGTATAAAAAAAAGTAAAATGCAAACTGTGTCAACAGCATCTGTCTTGTAATAGCATTAGCGCTGTTGAAAATTATTCTGTCGGTACTTGGTGGAGCATTTTTTCCCTGTTCTGCTATATTGAATGGTGCTACATTTGTTCTAAACACTGAAATGCATCATTCAAATGTATTTTAAATTTGTAATCAGTCAAACGTGTATACATTGTCTTCATCAATGGGGGTTTTGTCCTGTTCAGATGTGAATACTGTGTATAATCAAAGAGACTATATCAAGGATAAAAGTTCTACCAGTTGCCTTTTACCTAAGACCATATCACAGCCGTGCTGATATTCAATATAACAGCGCTCCCTTTCGTGTGATATTGCTTAAATATTAGGCGAATAGTAGCCTTTATTTTCAGATAAAGTCAGATTGCAGAGCCTGACATTAAAAATGCCACTGTTGTCCTATTGTGTGAAGTTCATTTGTTTGTAAAGGCGGTGGGTCATTTAGCGGAAGCACTATGCCTGATACTGCGCTACGCATCCTGAAAGCGGTATCTTTATACAGCGTCTACATCGTATAGGATCAATGATCAGTCGGCCATAGTCTGACGAATCAGATTGCATCATGCTAAATCCTTGTGGAATCCATCCTTCCATGACTGCATTACTGTCGCCTAGCAGTAGTTGACAAAAACAGATGGCTAATGGTTGGTCGGTTAAACGGTGTTGGCGGTGAGGGACTTACATTTGGTGATGCGTGGGAAGGTCCTCCATCCCTCGCCCCCTCCTGACCCTGAGCATCCGTCCTCGTCGTCACAGTCCCCGCTGGCCCTTCCTTCCCGGTCCCCGCTCCCCGTCTCGATGTGGTCCAGAGAGCCCAGACGCGGGATGGACTTCCCCTGCAGCAGCTGAGGTAGCCATGACATCACACAGAAAGATGGAAGGGTTATCAACGTCATAATGACAACATAGAAAAGGAGGTATGGGTTATAGAGGAACTGATATTGGTGTACCAACACACAGAGAGATGTAGGGGCGTAGGGGTTGTAGGAGTGCAAGGTTTTTTGACGTTTGTCATCACAACACAGAAAGGAAGTATGGGTTAATGATGTCGTCATGACAACACAGAAAAGGAATTAAGGGTTACTAAGGTCACTTCGACAACTCCTAGAAGGATGTAGGGTTACAAAAGAACTGATATTGTCATGACAACGCTTACAGGCCAGTTAGGCCGCTGAGAGTAGTGTTGAATCCCAGAATCCTTCAGCTTGCAGGTACCACTTCAATATCATGAAGTACATTAGATAAGGTCAGGTTGATCAATCGTTATCCCAGCAGCGTTGTAACCTGAACATGAACAACTTCTCTTACTTTCTTCTCTAATTGGCTCATTTCAAATTTATCGCACGTCGCTCACTTAACAAGTGGGAGAGCTTTGTGTTGATTAGAAAGGTAGAAGTGTTGATGCTTATTAGCCGCAGTTGCGCTTCACTGCTGAGGACCAAATGTGTCAGGGCTAATGCTAAGTCTAAGCCAGGAGGAACCGGGGGGGTACCGATGCTAACATCCAACACGACCCCAGAGATCATGTGACCGCCAGGGCTTAAAAGACTGCCAGGGCTTAAAACCGTCAAGCTCAGCTATTTTCTGATTTAAGAGAGTACTGCTTCATACGCATGTTGTGAAAAATCATGCAATTTTTTATTTTAAAAAGCATGCAACATTCCAAGTTGTGAGCGATTTGCTTTTCTAGTTTACACTGAATTATATTGTTAACGTTCATCTATTTATGTTATTTTATAGCTGTTTTTTAATCTCTTTTTAATGTTCAGTTGATTTCTGTATTTTTGTTTTTTGAAATCCTCTCTTCATCGAGCCAACATATCAGTAATACATGTGTAAGTGCAGACCGTGAGTCTACATCCTCATAGCATAGCAGGGCTGTTGGTCTGGGAGCAGATACTCTCTGGCTGGGATCCTACTGGTGGAGTTCGTTATTAGAAAGCACATTCACCGGCGGGGCCGAGCACTGGACTTGAGCTGAGGGGTGAGGTGGAGGAGGGGGGTGGAGGGGTGAGGTGGAGGGGTGAGGTGGAGGGGTGAGGTGGAGGAGGGAGGTGGAGGGGTGAGGTGGAGGAGTGAGGTGGAGGAGTGAGGTGGAGGAGGGAGGTGGAGGAGTGAGGTGGAGGAGTGAGTTGGAGGAGTGATCTGGAGGAGGGAGGTGGAGGGATGAGGTGGAGGAGTGAGGTGGAGGAGGGAGGTGGAGGGGTGAGGTGGAGGAGTGAGGTGGAGGAGTGAGCTGGAGGAGGGAGGTGGAGGAGTGAGCCGGAGGAGGGAGGTGGAGGAGGAAGGTGGAGGAGGGAGGTGGAGGAGTGAGCCGGAGGAGGGAGGTGGAGGAGTGAGGTGGAGGGGTGAGGTGGAGGAGTGAGGTGGAGGAGTGAGGTGGAGGGGTGAGCAGGAGGAGGGAGGTGGAGGAGATAGGTGGAGGAGGGAGGTGGAGGAGTGAGCTGGAGGAGGGAGGTGGAGGAGGGAGGTGGAGGAGTGAGGTGGAGGAGTGAGCTGGAGGAGGGGGGTGGAGGGGTGAGGTGGAGGAGTGAGGTGGAGGAGTGAGCTGGAGGAGGGAGGTGGAGGAGTGAGGTGGAGGGGTGAGGTGGAGGAGTGAGGTGGAGGAGTGAGCTGGAGGAGGGAGGTGGAGGGGTGAGGTGGAGGAGTGAGGTGGAGGAGTGAGCTGGAGGAGGGAGGTGGAGGAGGGAGGAGGAGGAGGGAGGTGGAGGGGTGAGGTGGAGGGGTGAGCAGGAGGAGGGAGGTGGAGGAGGGAGGTGGAGGAATGAGGTGGAGGAGGGAGGAGGAGGAGTGAGGTGGAGGAGTGAGCAGGAGGAGGGAGATGGAGGAGTGAGGTGGAGGAGTGAGCTGGAGGAGGGAGGTGGAGGAATGAGGTGGAGGAGGGAGGTGGAGGAGTGAGGTGGAGGGGTGAGGTGGAGGAGTGAGGTGGAGGAGTGAGCTGGAGGAGGGAGGTGGAGGGGTGAGGTGGAGGAGTGAGGTGGAGGAGTGAGCTGGAGGAGGGAGGTGGAGGAGGGAGGAGGAGGAGGGAGGTGGAGGAGGGAGGAGGAGGAGGGAGGTGGAGGAGTGAGCTGGAGGAGTGAGCTGGAGGAGTGAGGTGGAGGGGTGAGGTGGAGGAGTGAGGTGGAGGAGTGAGCTGGAGGAGGGAGGTGGAGGGGTGAGGTGGAGGAGAGAGGTGGAGGAGTGAGCTGGAGGAGGGAGGTGGAGGAGGGAGGAGGAGGAGGGAGGTGGAGGAGTGAGGTGGAGGAGGAAGGTGGAGGAGTGAGGTGGAGGAGTGAGGTGGAGGGGTGAGCAGGAGGAGGGAGGTGGAGGAGGGAGGTGGAGGAATGAGGTGGAGGAGGGAGGAGGAGGAGTGAGGTGGAGGAGTGAGCAGGAGGAGGGAGATGGAGGAGTGAGGTGGAGGAGTGAGCTGGAGGAGGGAGGTGGAGGAATGAGGTGGAGGAGGGAGGAGGAGGAGTGAGGTGGAGGGGTGAGGTGGAGGAGTGAGGTGGAGGAGTGAGGTGGAGGAGGGAGGTGGAGGAGTGAGGTGGAGGAGGGAGGTGGAGGAGTGAGGTGGAGGAGTGAGGTGGAGGAGTGAGGTGGAGGAGTGAGGTGGAGGAGTGAGCAGGAGGAGGGAGATGGAGGAGTGAGGTGGAGGAGTGAGCTGGAGGAGGGAGGTGGAGGAGGGAGGTGGAGGAGTGAGGTGGAGGGGTGAGGTGGAGGAGTGAGCTGGAGGAGGGAGGTGGAGGAGTGAGGTGGAGGGGTGAGGTGGAGGAGTGAGGTGGAGGAGGGAGGAGGAGGAGTGAGGTGGAGGGGTGAGGTGGAGGAGTGAGGTGGAGGAGTGAGGTGGAGGAGGGAGGTGGAGGAGTGAGGTGGAGGAGGAGGTGGAGGAGGGAGGTGGAGGAGTGAGGTGGAGGGGTGAGGTGGAGGAGGGAGGTGGAGGGGTGAGGTGGAGGAGTGAGGTGGAGGAGTGAGGTGGAGGAGGGAGGTGGAGGAGTGAGGTGGAGGGGGCTCAGGCTCCGATGGGGAGGAGCGCTGCTCTGATCACATAGAGGAACATTGAAGACCACTCCAGCTCAGAGCTCCAGTGACTCACCCAGTGCCTCGATGTGATACAAACAACTCTCTGCAAAGGAAAGATGTGTGTGTGTCTGTTTGAGTGAAAGAATGTGTGATGTTCGAGTAAACGAATGAACTACGAATAAACTATTTTTCTGTTGGTGCCCATATGTGTTGATATGTGCAAATATGTTTATACATGTTTTTTTGTATTAAATATTTGTGTGTGTTTGTGTGTGTGTGCCTGTTTGTGTTGTGTGTGAGATTGTGTGTAGCTAAGTAGGTCAAAAGAGAAACAGAATGTAGGTGCATGCGTAAGTGGGTACGTGAGTCTGTGCTTGCATGTGAGTACGGGCGCTGGCCTCCTGTATAATGTATGCAGGATGATGTGTTAACCCCAAGTAGAATTTTCCACATTCTCTATTCATGACAGAAAAGTAAAACAGGAGTTGTCAGGGTGCCACCAAAAGCTACACACACACACACACACACACACACACACACACGCACACACACACACACACACACACACACACACGCACACACACACGCACACACACACAAACACGCAACTCGTGCACACACGTGCTCCTGGGCACGTTAACTCGTTAAGTCTACAGAAGTAGTTAGTAGTTAAGTTAAACTTCCCCTCCCAATACCAAAACAACCTTGATGGTTGGCGTTTTTTCAAACACAATTGAAAAGTGTTTAAATCTTTCCGGCGTGTGTGTTGTAGTGGGAACTCAAATCTTCTGCCTCAGTGACCTCATCCATAAATAATACAACTGCTGGGATGTCTGGAAGCAGTTGGAGCGACTCCTTTCCTTCATTACCTTATGGTTAACACCAACCTCCTGACACTTTGGTGTGTTCTCATCCGGTGTTGCAGACAATTTTACCATAGAAACAGGTAGAAGGTGTTAATCAGTTGTTAATCAGCAAACACCAAATAACCAAGACAAAGTAGTTTATTATTATTTTTTCTTCTCTGGGCTCAAAAATATTTTGGAAATTGATTTTGACTCTATTACAAAACTTTTTGGTTTTGAGATGATGTGAATCTTAATAAAAGATGAGAATGATGGCCTAACGACAGATTTGATTCTTACATTGCAGAAAGAGTTCACATCACCACATCCATGTAAATTGGCAGGAAACACACGCAATCATGCTCTAGTCAATGATTTGTTCGCTGTGAGATTGTGATTTACATAAACAGACAGCTCATTACTCCACATATTGCAGAGAGAATAACGATTTGGTTCTCATGCTAATATCTCTCAATCTCTCTCTCCCTCTTCCCTCCTCCCTCCTCCCTTTGTCCCTCTCTGTCTCTCACTTTCTTTCTCTCTCCCTCGTTCCGTCTCTCTCCTGCCTTCTTCTCTCACCCCCCTCCCTCTCTCTCTCTCACTCTTTATCGACCTCATGTCACTCTCCCGTCATGGCGTTGTGGAGACTAATTGCTTTGTGTTTGAGTGGATCGAACAGCCGCACGTCTTCCTCTGAGTGATCGTGTTTCCTGACAGCAACCGTTAACACCTCCGCTGTGATAGAGGCACGCCTATGTGGACACCCCAGTCACATAACATGGATCCCAATCAGCTGGGTGATGAAGATATATGCCTTCAAAGAGAATTCAGTGGTTAGAATTAGAATTCATTAATTTGGTAGGAGAAGAAGAGATATGAAACATAATCTGGTATACTTAATTATATCCCTCCCTAAGGATGAAGGATATGAGATATGATCTAGTAGGATGAAGATAAATTAGATATAATCTGGTAGGATGAAGAGATATATCTTGTAGGATGAAGAGATAAAGGATATAATCTGGTAAAATAAAGAGATATGAGATATAATCTGGTAGGATGAAGAGATATGAGATACAATCTGGTAGGATGAAGAGATATATCTGGTAGGATGAAGAGATAAAGGATATAATCTGTTAGGATAAAGAGAGATGAGATATAATCTGGTAGGATGAAGAGATATGAGATATATCTGGTGGGATGAAGAGATATGAGATATTATCTCGTGGGATGAAGAGATGTGAGATATAGTCTGGTAGGATGAAGAGATATGAGATTGCATCTGGTAGGATGAAGAGAAATAAGATTGAATCTGGTAGGATGAAGAGATATGAGAAATAATCTGGCAGGATGAAGAAATATGAGATCTGTTAGGAGGAAGAGGTGAAAGAGGATGTTCAGACACAACCTCACATCAGTTTATTTTACACACTCATCACCAGTTCCCAATGCATTTGCATGTAGTACTCGCGTAAATGTTGCAATTACAGTTGACATCCTCTAAAGATCAGGCCATCTGAAGAGTCCCACATTGCTACACTCACAACTTTACCCATGACGGTACGGCACGCGTGGTAATTGCCATATCCAACAGATTGTTACTTGAAAGTTCACCTTACAGCACAGGATTGAGTGACTGAACATTGTGGAAACACCTCACTAAACTGGACACTCCCTTATGTTCCCAAAGGCCCTTCGACCCTGATAGATGATAGAGACACACAGGACTGTACGACAATGTAGAGCAAAACAGTGTTACTGTAGAGTGTATGAGGACACACTGTCCATCACACGGCATATAGAGAGATGAACCACACAATGTGGTTTAATCGAGAAGATCGTCGTTGATGAGTTCAACAACATCAATGTATGGCTGCTCTTGCAGAATACAGAACATAACTTGCTATTATCCGTGTGCGTCAATAATCAATGGAAGCTTGATGGAGGTAATGCAACAGTGCTATGACAACATCAGCTCAGGATTAGCCCATCAGTAGCAGCGGTAAGCAAAACTAATCAACAAGATGTTGGTTTTTAGTAAATCTCTCTGACCTCCACGTCCCCACCGGGAGACGAGCTCAGCTGAGGCTTCCGCAAACTTCTCTCCACTCTACAAACAAGCTGACAGGTGGGGAAACTCAGCCAAAACTAATCCATTCACACTTCTTATCTCCACCAAGGATAGCGCTTGGATTTACAACAATGTGCCAATGTTGCTGCTGCTTGGCAAAATAACAAATCTACTCACTCTCCTCACTTTAGAAGGCGATAGACAAAATGTCTCTCACATAGACAAAATGTCCATGAGCAATGGATAGAGATAAAAATTCTAATTAATTCAAATCCACAGAGCACTGTGTGACTGTGTCATAAATAGCCTACAAGTAAATTAAACAACCCGAGGATATTAAAAAAAATAAACAAATCAATTACTCATTAATTCAATTAGGTAATTAAATAGTTTGTTGATTAGCACTTTTGTCTGTAGATATAAAAGTAGGAATGTAAGGACAGACTTTGAAGGAAGGTGTTATTCTACGTAATGGGAAGTGGAAGAGGAAGTGGTCAATCTGTCACATCTCCTCTCTCCACCTTGCCCCCCTCCTCCATTATGCTGCCTGATAGCCTTACTGCTACGTTGAGCTAGCACTATGATTACATTTTTCCTTTGGCTACGAATACACCCCCGGGACAAAGAATGTGAACAGCCAGTTTTTGGAGACATTCACTTTTTATTTTAAATTAGAAATGATGGGGCCTAGGGTATGCTATTGCCTTTTTGTTCATAAACAGACTTAGAGTGTTTAATTGCATGATATACCGATTATACACAATCCTGTTTGTGTGTTTTTGTTTGTATATATAAAATAAATGATACACTGTGCTCTTATTTAGCAGCCATTTTCTTTATGAAAGATGCCTTATAAACACACCCCCACCCACACACAGAGACACAAACACACACCCACATATTCGCACACCACACACACACACACACACACACACACACACACCACACACTTGCACACCAAACACACACACACCCCAGATCACACACACACACACACACACACACACACACACACACACACACACACATACACACACACACACACACACACACACACACACACACACACACACACACACACACACACACACACAGACAAACAAACACAAGAGCCAAATGCACAGCCTTGCAAGGGGTTTCCATTTCTGGGACCCAAGTTTTTGAAAGAGATCCATCTGAGGCATGAAAGATGATGCTGAGAAGAATATTCAGGCCGGCTGGCTGGAATGGTGGTCTCTAGATATTGTTAAATATGATTAAATATGATCCTAGACTCTCCCCCACTGGTGCCATTAAAATAAGACTGTAGCTGGACTACATAGGTAACAGAGAAGCCATGAAAGTGTTTACTACTCGCAGAGGTCTGTATAATGGATCAAACTGTGGAGAATGCAAGACAAACACATGATTGTTTGTCTAGTAATTCAATATTATAATTATGACACATGGGTTTAATTAATACATAATGTTACTTTTTCACAATTTTTATAATTATTATGATTTGTGAAACCGACTGCACCCATAGGGATGACCAAATAAGGATAAAGTGTTAATTCAACCACACAAGAACAACCAACGTGTCCTTTAACTGGCTCATCCGGGCTCTTTGGTGGCATCATTATGCACAGCGTTTACGATCAAAACGTACAAAAAATGTATAAACCTAAGATTCTGGAGTCCGATGAATCTGAATTTGCAAGGGCTTACTGACAGTTTTCAAAAAACACGCCTAACAATTAGAGCCGCCAAGAGCCAAGGCCCCGGTTACCTGGTACCTATATATATATTTAGCACGTAGCTAACAGCGTGTGTGTTGGAAAGAATATTCTTGGTCGTATCATTCCTCTTTGCTTTTAAGTATTTTTTCCTTTATGGTTCGGCAGGGTTCTGCTTCTTGCTATCTCGTTGATTTGATAGGTGGGATGTGAGGCTGCCGGGGTCCGGCCTGAGTTTAGAGATTGTTGTGCATTTAGCAGTGAAAATAAAGCACAGACAGATGATTAGCTTTAGCTGACTTTACTGAGTCAGTAGCTACGGACATAGTTATACTTTACGTGTTCTCTGTAAGACATTACATAACATTTTTGACAGGCTTTTGATTTCGAGAGGCCATTTACTCGAAAGGAACAACGCATTACGCTTACTTTAAGTTAGGGCTGCTCGATTATGGGAAAAATTATAGTCACGATTATTTTGGTCGATACTGAAGTCACGATTATTCAAACGATTATCTTTGAGTTTGAAAACATGTTGTATTTATTCAGCATGTCTCTCCCAAAAAAGACTTTGAAATTTTGCCTTAAAAATTACACAAAATGGTCAAAAAGAAAATGTTCCAATCTAAAATAATCTATAGATATGTATCCAGAAAAAATGAAAAACTCGATTATGTTAATCTTGTGATCGTTTGACGCTAAAATCGAAATCGCGATCAAAATTTGATTAATCGCCCAGCCCTACTTTGAGTATAATATAGGGAGCGGAATCCGCAGGGACCGCACAATACAATTTTATACAGATTTTTGAGTTTTGATATGATATGAATTAGGATTCTGTAAAATAAGATATCCCATTTATATCCAATTCAATAACCAACCTGACATAAATCTACTCTTCATTTGGTTAGGATCTCATCTCCATATAAATTTTTTTTGGGGTCCTGTTTGACAGCTATATATATTAAAAAGTTATTAAGTGTTGAATGAGTTTTGTGCATAGACCGGTGTGAAGGATTTATTGAAGATCCACCCTTCATGTTTAAAATATGTATTTCTCCGTAACTGGTGGAAATATTTTAACAAAATGGCAACACAAGTCAAATCTACACCCTCAAAACGGTGTCACTCTAATGCCATATTCTTTACAATCTGGGAAAAATGTTCTGTGATTTATCCTTTAGAACAAGCGATGAATCATTCAGACAGAAAACTGCTGGTCAACCACTACGCAGAAGAGCGGTAAATAAACAATTTGGAATAAATAATTCATTGCCTGAGAGAGAGATAGAGAGACATCGGACATAGAGAGATAGAGAGAGAGAGCAAGAGAGAGCAAGAGAGAGAGAGAGAGAGCGAGAGAGAAAGAGAGAGAGAGAGAGAGAGAGAGAGAGAGAGAGAGAGAGAGATGGACTAACAGTTTTTCACAATTGTTTACACACTTCACACACAAAGACTACTTCTAAGCACCATTCCTTTGTTTTCACTCAAAAAGCAATTCTAATTCACATTCGTGCAACTCTACACACAGAATCTCATCAAGCCTTGGTTGTTTACATGGAAAACAATGGCCTTCAAATGCCAAACCAATTGGTCTCACTCACACAATACCATTCAAGCTATTCTTGTACCTCACAGAAAACCCATTGAACAAGCAAATAAATGAAAAAGTTTGAATACTCATTGAATGGTTGATAAAAATGCCTTAAGATATTGTCACAAACACGCGAAGAGTTAAGCTTCCACAGTAAGTGAATTCGTATTGAGTCGAAATCCTGTACAAAAGAAGCAAGTGTATCATGTACCATTTGAGAGGAACTCTGACCGAGTAAAAGAGCTATGCTATCAATGTGCAAGGGAGGACAGTTGGTTACCCATGATTGAGCACGTTATTTCAGTCCCCTGTATAGACCTGCTGTTCTCTATGCACTTCAATGTTCCTGAATGTAAGCCTATTGTTTGATACAGCCATGTTTTTTTTTTTCGAAGAGCACTTGAAATTGATTTAAGGATAACCCGCATGAGTATGTCTTCATTGCCAAGACGGGATTCAATCTCCCCAAGACCATGCGGCAGGGAAAGAACATCATTTGCCACCAGGCTACCGTTGATATCCCTGGACTGCATTGTGGAAATGTGACTATTTGTCATAAGTCCCTGCGGTTCGTTCAAGCATCATGCAAATACTGGTCTCTACAAAACAGCCTGTTTAAACAACACAGTTGCACTTCAAAATATCCTCATCCACTCCGGAAGGAGGGGGCCTAGGCCAGCCTAACAACCTTCTTGCTTGGGGCAATGTACGTTTCCACCCAACTGTTCTGGTCTCCAACTTGTTCAATATCCACTACCATATTAGGTCTTTTTATCTGTACATATTTCAGCAAGCCCTTGGTCATTTTAAGCATTGTGTGAATGGACGATGCACATGGTGACATTGGAGCAGACACCTGCAGGCCTGGGTCTGTCCTTCAAGACCCTCCCCCGCTGCTTGGCCATGGGAAATATTACCTGTGATGAGGTCCTTCGGCCAGATCGAGATTTGAGGCGTGATGCTGTGTTTCTTTTATTTATTTATGTTTAAGCAGGCCTACAAACAACAATGACCAGGATCAAAGATTTTTAATATGATTTACTTTTCATTAACAAATAAAGATGTGAATTGATTTCTTATATGAAGACAGATTGTGACATCCGTTGTCCGGACTGATGCGCCTTAATCAGTCCGGACATTAAGTTTCTTAACTCTACATTCAAGAAGACTTATTAGTAATGATGATTGCTCATAATTACACTGATAAGGAGAATGAGAAACCACTGACAATGTTCAGTAGGACTGGGACCTGGGTTTGAGTGCTGGGTTTGAATCATTGGCAGGACAATACAATAAATGTGTATTGTTTCACACACCATAACAACAACACTCAAAGTGATAACAGTTCACACAATTAGCTTTACAAAATTTTGTTAACCTATGAAATTCATAATATAATGCATTTTACTGCATTGTATCACGGCAACCGTCACTATATATAATGAAAAAATGGGTGATTTTGATGGTTATGTATCAAAATAAAAGTATCACACCAGTGTGAAATGAAGGCTCAATAGATATATACATGTGAGTCATGTGTGTGAATTTTTGGCATTTTTAGAAGAGAGAACATGGTTCGGAATCATGACGCAGCCATGAACATCATCCGCTGCACAGAGAGAGATCAACACATACAAACACACCCCGCCGCCAGTGTCCGTGCGAACTCACGTAAAGAATGCAACTTCAGTTTGGAGCAGAGCAGAACTTTCACAATGGTTAGCGGAGACTGGCAAACATAGCATTTTACACCTGCTTTCTCTAAATTTGTTTTGTTGTTTTGGAAAATAAATGGCAGAGATTACTATTTTGAAGCACCTAGGAACCATAAGTATCTGCAAGCTCCTATTTTATTGGCTTTGGCATATGCGTCCGGCCCGCTCCTGTTCCGACAGAATGTCAGCAGATATGGCCTGGGACGCGCCAATCACAACCGTTTCTCTAATATGGGGTGGGGTGAATATGATGACCAGACAGAGAGCAATATGAACCGAGAGGTTCAAGAGAAATGAGAGTGAGAGAGAGAGAGAGAGAGAGAGAGAGAGAGAGAGAGAGAGAGAGAGAGAGAGACGGAGAGAGAGAGAGAGAGAGAGAGAGAGAGAGAGAGAGAGAGAGAGAGAGAGAGAAAAGACAGAATGACAAAAAGTGAGAATGAGAGATTGACGGACAGGGGAACTGAAGGAGAGAGAGATAGACAGTGACAAAGAATTGGATAGAGAGATAGGACAGATGAAAGGGCTAAAAGAGCGAATGAGAGAGAACGAGAATAGGATAGAGAGAGGGGAGATAGAAAAGCTGAAAGATAGAGAGAAAGAGTGAGATGGATGGAGAGAGGAAGGATAGAAAGAGAGAGAAAAAAGTAGACAGACTTAAGGAGTGAATAAGAGAGAGAGTGACAGATAGGAGAACTTAAGGTGAGAGAGAGAGAGTGACAAATAATAGGATAGAGAGTGGACAGATAAAACAACTGAGAGAAGGAGAGAGAGAGGGCAAATAGAAGGACTGAGAGAGAATGAGAGAATATGATAGAGAGAGGGCTGATAAAAGGATTGAAAGAGAGCGAGCGAGAGAGAGAGAGAGAGAGAGAGAGAGAGAGAGAGAGGACAGTCAAGGAGGTGTGGAGCAACAAATAATTCATAGCAGAACGCTGCTGCTGCTGATGAAGAGGATGATGATGATGAAATGCAGGGTTCGCGTGAGAGATAGCATGATGAATCAGCCTTCTGGTTCATAACCAGCATGGAATAATAATCACCTGTCTCTGCTGGAACCAAGGTCACACAGACTGTCCTCCCAATATTTAGATTAAACTAAAGGAAGCAACAAAGACACCAATCCATCAGGCTTATCCCATACAAATACAGGACTCTGGAGAGTTGTACTAGAATTTATACACATTATTAGTATTTAAATAATACTAGTGGCCTCGTTATCAGTATATGACCTTTGGACTGTGATTTTTTTCTTTTTAGAAGGAGTTCATTGATATAGTGTGTAGAATTAAGTGGCATCTAGCGGAACGGACTTGGCAGATCTGAATATAATATTATTAAGAATGTTTTTTATAAGCGTATAATCGCATGAAAATATGAATCCTTGTGTTTTCGTTACCTTAGAATAAGCCCTTTATATCTACATAGAGAGTGGGTCAGTTGCCCTGAAATGACAATCACAGCTATAGAGAACGTGATAAAATGTGTCACACACCTTAGAATATACTACGTATCCGAGAAGCTTAACCCTCTCTCTGACAGGGACATAAACATCAACCTCTTCATAGACGGAGCTCCGAACATCCAGACACATCGTGGTATTATAATTACGTTTACTAGAAGCTTATCCCTCTCTTGGACACAGACATCAACGGCTGCACAGATGGAACTCCACACATCCACATAGCAACCGGCGATACCGTAAGTGTCCGAGAAGCTCAGCTCTCTCTCAGACACGCCTCATGTAGACTGTGAATATAATGGGGTTTCGCTTTTAATCCAAGGGTAAAATAGTATAGGAAATGGCAGTTTGCTGATGAGGGGGATTATGATAAGCGGATTTGCATTCTGATTTGGAGACGTTTGTTTCTTTTAGGTGGTTTCCCTTTTTGTTTCGATAACTAAAAGTAGACTTATTAAGATCACTTTTTTGGAGAAAGTTAGTATCAAAAACGAAACTGTGATACAATTTACACGTCACGTTACCAACAGCATGGTGACTTTGACGAAAACATCAGATTGTGATTGATTTATTCAGTTCAGTGTCACAAAATGTCCAAAATAGACAGATAGCATGGTCAAGGAAGTAAAGGAACCATTCTAGGAGGAAATGTCTAGAAGTAAGGCAAGGACGTTGGAGAGACTGAGAAATAGAGAAGAGAGAGAGAGAGAGAGAGAGAGAGAGAGAGAGTTTCGAAAGGGAACAGAGGCCTTATTTTCTTGTACAGAGCCATTGTGAAAGAAACTATTTCCCCCAGCATTAATTAGGTATTGCGAATCAGAATCTTTGACACTACTACTGAAGATACTATTTACAATAACATTTACAGTACTAAATACAGCACAATATCCACTCAACTGGATACTTCCCATCTACAGTAGAGTGTTTGTAGAAGAAAAAGAGGGATATGTTAACACAAAACACATACCCCCTTTCCTGTATTTAGCAAGTAACACACCTCTCAGCTGAAATATCAACACTTGAAGATGCAGAGTCAAGGCGAATGTCAACAGAGAGCAAACAGCAGCCAACAGAGCAGGCCCCTGCCCCCAGCATGCTAACAAGGG
The DNA here is from genome assembly GCF_949987615.1 of Pollachius pollachius. Classification (NCBI taxonomy): domain Eukaryota; kingdom Metazoa; phylum Chordata; class Actinopteri; order Gadiformes; family Gadidae; genus Pollachius; species Pollachius pollachius. The sequence continues at coordinate 12,744,305 of NC_136938.1, read as the reverse complement.
GAGCTGTGCTGGGAGCGCGCTAATAGTGTGGATATGGATTTATCACCCCGCTCTGACAAAACAGATGGGGAAAACAAGACCCCGCCAAGACTATCTAGCAGAAGACAGAGATCTCTGAGACCCACAGAGATATGGACCATTAAGAGATCTGGACTGCTGAGAGATCTGAACTGGTAAGAGATCTGCTCCTGAAAGACATCTGAAATCTACTGTTGATACACCTGGACTGGTAACTAGGACGTGAATAAAGCGCAGGTCAGTTGATGCTAAAGTGACATTGATTTTGCCAAAGGACAAAACAATGATTATTAAAAAACATGATTACACTCAAAGCAGTCCAATGGATTTCTAGATTTGAATGATGGATTTGTGTGTGTGTGTGTGTGTGTGTGTGTGTGTGTGTGTTGGGGTGTATTCGTTTTGGAGGCTGTTGGCCTATCAGCAGGAAGGTGAGAGGTAAGGCTTGGTTTTACTGTTAATCTGTTGAAAGGATTATATTCCATTTCATCTGTCTGTCATGTATAGCTTTCTTTATCGCTTATACCTTGAAACTAAGCCTTAGCACTATTCCCTACAGCATCAGAAATTACTCAGGTACTGATGAACTGGTGTCATCGATTTTATTACGTTCCCCTGGATAGGGAAAAAGAGCGGCAGTAGCTCAGGAGGTAGAGCAGGATGGCCGGTAACCGCAAGGTTGCTAGTTCGATCCCCGGCTGCTCCTAGCTGATTGTCAAGGTGTCCTGAGCAAGGCACCAACCCTAGCTACTCCCGAAGAGCTGGCTGTCGCCTTGCATGTTTGGCTCCGCTGTTGGTGTGTGAATGTGTGCTTTAATGGGTGAATATCAGGCAATATTGTAAAGCACTATATAAATGCGGTCCATTTACTATACAAACACACCCCTTAAAACAAAATAGAAAAGTAGACTAGCTGTGATCTGTGTGATAGGACTGTCTTGCCGTAGCTGACTAGACGATGTCTTCAGCATTTAGGATGTGAACTGATTGCTGAGGCCTTTACATTTAGGCCCCGCCCACACGAGTGAAAACAATCTGGCCAACAATGACGTCATCGTTTGCGTATCAGGCGTATCACACGAATCCTAACGAAAACGCATAGATCCGTTTTTAACTTATCCAACCTTGGACCTGGTTTCAGAAAAGTGTGTTTTCAGTCACCGAAAACGCCAGATCCGTCTGGATACGTTCAGGACTTATGCGTTTTCAACAAAAAATCGGTTCTGTGTGGACGGGGCATTAGGTTCCCAGTACCTACACTCTCCCACTCCTTTTGGGGGCACTTCTTGATGTAGCTGTCCCTTTGATGGAACAGAGGGGCAACAGAACACTATGTCATGGGACACACTCAAAGTCATTGGCAGAAGACGACAGCTTGTACAGACATTTTTTATCGTAAAACGTCCAACACCAGGTGGTGGGGGGAAAAGAGGAGAACAGGAGGAACCAAGGGGATTCAAATAAAAGACGGAAGCCTGAGGCTCACCTGGTTGACGTGTTTGAGTTTGTCGATGATCTGACTGATGACAGGGTCTGCTCCTTTCACCTTCACCTCAGGGTTGGCGCTCTGGGCTTTGATCCCGTTCCCCACCACCCGCATAGTGTAGCTGGAAACACAGGAACGTAAATACACGCGTCAATATACAGGTAGATATATCCAGGTATTTTTCCAGGTAAATATATCCAGGTAGAAATACAGGTGATTATATCCAGGTAGATTTACAGGTAAATATCTACAGGTATATAAACAGGTAGATATTTAGGTAAATAGACAGGTGAATATAAACGGTTGAAATATACTAATAGATATATGGTTGATAAGAATTTGATAAATCTTCAGGTAAATAAACCGCAAACTACACAAAAATCCTACTTGAGCAAAACCACAGGAATCGTATAAATTGTGAATATATTTGCTAAAAGAAAAACAAAAATCTCCCAAAGCCAAGTTAAGTTTCTCCTTTCGGTACGTAAGATTCGCTGTGATCAATAAACTGAACTCAAACAGCGTAGTTAAGATGCATTCAGAAACACGCCAGCTGTGAAGCAAACAAATATAGACTAAAACACACAAGAAATGGTTTGAAAGCATCCCAGAGCTATCGTCTATGGCCCGGCTATTAAGACAAATGGGGGACTACCAGTGCTAAATCTTAATGCAGACGAACATTCCAAAAACAACATGGAAAAATAATGTGACTGTGTATGAGAAATGCTGAGAGACGGCGAAGCATGATGTGTGTGTGAGCTAAGCTGCATGTGCTGTCCAACTAATCCTGTGAACTACATCTCCCAGTGACCTTTGCAGCAGGATATCTCCCGCCCCTCTGCTGGGTGATTAATGGCACACTAAACAGATTACACTAGAGCCATCTGTGCCCAATTCTCACAGATGAAAACATGTTAGGCCTCCTCATCCCAGGCTGGGGCCTGGCCCATGGACCGGGGCCTAAAGGAAACATATTGCTAAGCATACCAGTGTGGACACACGCTCGGCTTCCCCTGTCCTCTAAGACGCTCAATGTGCGATGATAGACCAGCCAGCACGGATATTGCACATGCAGCGTGCATGAAACACTATGAATACCAATGGTCACACATGAAAACACGTGTGTTCAATCACACACAAACGTACACACACACACACACACACACACACACACACACACACACACACACACACACACACACACACACACACACACACACACACACACACACACACACACACACACACACAGATGGCCCCTTCTGCATTCCGAAATGTAATTTCTAACGCCATCGGAATGCATAGCCTGAAAAATCTCCTCCAACATTCTGTCGGCCAGCAATTCCGTTACACTAGTACCGGTCTGGAGGGGGAGGTAGGGGGAGGTAGGGGTATAGATAAAAACATTAATCATGACCTCGCTCTATCTGTCTCTCCGATCGAATACAAAGCCACACAGGAAAAACCAGCTTCAGCCACGCGTCAAAAACGTTGAGTGATGGCTGACTCTCAGGAGAACGACCGCCAAGAAAGCAACATCCCGCGACCTGGTCTACATCTCGCTCTTGCCATCCTCCCCCGCTTCCCCCCCCATCTCGCCATCATCCCTCATCCCTCATCATCACTCCCCCCCACACACAGACTCACGTACGCACCAACCACCCCATCCAACCAGATTGTAACATTTCTATGATCACTTTGTACTTGAATGCTCCATATGGAAGCGTGTTTTTCTTTTCTTTTACTTTATTTCATTATTTAGTATTATTGATTTCTTAAGCGAAACTTTCTCTTGTGTAAGCTGCTCCTCTGTCTACCTGCTGTCCTTGGAGGTCATCTCTTCTCTGAATCGCAGCCCGGTCCCAGGAATTGTTGACGTCGGCTGGTGTACAGACTGCTGGACGGATATATACCAAAGAACCCGCAACTACAACCTTCATCTCTCCTTTGCTTCTATACTCTGACAATATGAAAATATGATCAAATAACTAATGAAATCCAACGCAGTGTGCCACTCAATAGTATTAGTAAATATGAGGGGATGGAGATTTTTCATAATGTTATGCCTTTTGCCAGGCACCAAATACAATACCGTGCATAGGTACAAACAGAATTAAAACCAACATCATTAATATTGAATTTAACGTTTTAATCATTTATGTTGCAAATGAAAGCGCAAAGTAACGCCTTTGCTCTCTTCCAACCTGTAGTCCATCCATGACAGTGGATTGCTCCCAGACAACATCAGACCTTATGGACCTAACATACTCTCCACTACTCCATCCTGAATCCTTATTCTAACTGCTTATATGGTGTGAAAAATGAACACATTTATTCAGTTCTGTATAAGTTTGGTGGTTATGTCAGGCGAGGTTATGTCAGGCGTCTTATCAAGACGTTTCAGAGATGTTTCTCTTTTTCTTTGTTATGTTTCAGCACACTATCAGCAACTTATATCTATTAGACTCCAGACACGAATCAAGCAGCTACAGGCAATACAATATCAATATCTTTCTTGCAGCAAAGTTAGCAAATTCCCAGAATAATCCAATGGGTCTGATTCCCTGAGGTAAAGGGGTTTGTTAAAATTTTTAAAAATATATATATCGTGTAAACATCAAATCCCCTGAGCTTTTCAAAATAAAAGTACAATAAGTGTGGCTCAAGCCAAATGAGGCCCTCGCCTCAGGCAGTTCTATCAGACGGCAGCTCTCGGCCGGGGAGATGAAAGAGAAGTGTGGAGCGCAGGCTAAATTGGCCACGGCTTGGTGGGCTCGGGAAACACACAGGCCCAGGGACCCAGACAGAGAAGAAAAGTCATTGTCTTTTCCCGCCGTCACCGTGGAAACCAAACTCTTCACAGCTCATTGGCCGCCGCCAACAGGATCTCCACAAATCAAAAGCCTTCAAATTAGCCTGAGTTCTTATCGAGCTCAAAGGAGCAGAGGAAGGGATTAGAGCGAAAGACACAGAGGAGCATGGAGAGAGAGCGAGGGAAAGAACAACAATAGCGGGAGCTCAACGGGAGCGCTGTGAGCAAAACAAACAGCCCATGCTTTTACCCCCATGCTGATTGGCTCGCGGGACGCAGAGTACAATCACACCATCAGTCATGAACTCACAGTTCCCCAGGTCACCTGTTAGCCAAGCGCTTATAAGCTAACACATGTTTGTAATGTAATATGCTAATTACTTCCAAAAAATACAGTCCTCAACGAAGACAATGTTTTACCAATGCATATTTAACGCCAATCTTTCATCATAGGGCTATCCTAATCAGACAAGTCGGCGTCCGAACGAATGGCTGGTATGCTGCGGCCGGGACCTTTGATCAACAGCGGTGACACGACGATCCAACAAACAGGCAAGCCAAAATCAGCGAGTGTATAGACAGCCTGTGGCGGTGATTTAGCGCTCGCCCTCGCCCCTGCCAGCTCTGGTCCAATTACCGGGCAGCCCTGGGCCTGGGCGAAGTATTGACGAGTGCCGGGGAGAGCTAGGCGTTAGCCGCACGGCGAGGTGACAGCTGTAATTAATACGCTTGGAGAGTAGGGGGCTAGCTAATGGCAGGCGCTAGGAGCGGCAGGCAAACTAATGTGTAACTAAGTTTGAGCCAGAAGATGTACACACACACACACACACACACACACACACACACACACACACACACACACACACACACACACACACACACACACACACACACACACACACACACACACACACACACACACACACACACAGACACTGTCCACTCTTCTGAGAGGTCGTTTCACTAGGCTAGGCTAGGAAAGTGTGTTTATATAGCTCCCTTAAAAGCCAATTCAAGGCCAATCGGAGTCCATGGGTAGGAAAACGTAGTCGAATTTGAATGAAATTACAATCAGTGAACAGACAATCATGGAAGATAGAAGTTCAAGAATGGAATATATGAATATGCCAATAATTTATTTAGTTTTGATCACTGTTTTCAAAGCATAATGTAGCGTTGAGGCAGACCTCGGATGTTGTGGAAGATTGTACCAGATATGTGGTGGTAGATTAAAAACTCTAGGTTTGTACCAGATATGTGTTTGTAGATAAAAACTCAAAGTTCGTACCAGATATGTTGGGGTAGAAGATAGAAGTTCTGCTTCACCATGCTTGGTTGGAACCTTGGTTGAAGGCTACATTTGTTGAATTTGTTAAATATTATACATGTTGATCAATAAAGATAAGACCAGAAATTGAAATACACCTCAGCTTCTTCCATTTGAAACGCCTAGGCTGCTACAACATTACTCAAGATGCTAAATGATCCTAATATAATATTAGCTCAGAGGGAAACATGTCAATGGTGTCAATGAAGGGGTACTCCAGCATTAGAGACAAACCAATGATTTGGCGATTATTTGGCATTTCCTGTGAGCACGGATTGTCTCACATACAGTGTCTCACACGCGCTGTCTCAATAGAGTGTCTCACATGTGGTGGCCGTTATTTCCTGTACTTTAATTACTCTCAAATGTAGTGTCTCAAATGCAGTGTCTCACATGCCCGCCCTCACGTGCCCCGTTTCACATACAGTTTCTCACAATCTGTCTCACATATAGTGTCTCACATGCCCCATCTCACATGCAGTGTCTCGGTTGCCCTGTCTCACTAGAGTGTCTCAAATGTGGTGGCCTTTATCTCCTGTACTTTAATTACTCATTGAACAGGAACCCTTGAGGCTGAGCGATGGGTTGACAGGCGGACACACCTGGAACAGAACACCACACTCCTTCTGCAGCCCCTCAAACTGGTCTCACCAGAGAGGAGCTCTGGAGAACACACTCCTTCTGCGTCCCTTCAAACAAGTCTCACCAGAGTGGAGCTCTGGAGTGGGCCTGCACGATTCAGGGAAAAACATGAATCGATTTTTTAGCTTAGATTTGATATCACGATTCTCTTCCACAAGTTTTTTCTCACGAAATGTAATTTTTACTGCACACATGAACCATAACCAAAAGAAAAAAAGGGCAGTACCAAACAGTTTTTTGGCACCTCTAGCACGTTGCGTTTCATATGGCCCTTTATAACTGATTAAAGTGCAGTACGGGATGATTTATTTTGTGCATATACCAGCAGATTGTCTTAAATTGATGGCCTTTTATAACTACTGAACCAACTCTACACACCTGTAAATTAAGGCTTTAAAAAAAAAAGGTGTGAATCGAGATCGCGATATTATAACGATTTAACGTGCAGGTCTACTCTGGAGAACACACTCCTTCTGCGTCCCCTCAAACAGGTCTGACCGAGAGAGGAGCTCTGGAGAACACACTCATTCTGCCGCTCCTTAAACAGGTCTCAACAGAGAGGAGCTCTGGAGAATACACTCATTCTGCGGCTCCTTAAACAGGTCTCAACAGAGAGGAGCTCTGGAGAATACACTCATTCTGCGGCTCCTTAAACAGGTCTCAACAGAGAGGAGCTCTGGAGAATACACTCATTCTGCGTACCCTCAAAAAGGTCTCACCCAGTTGAGGAGCTCTGGAGAACACTTGAACAAATGACTTGTTAGCAGGTTCAGGAGCTTTGTGGGATATTTGGTTTCAAGGTCTAACCACGCCACCACCTGCCCCCTTGATCTGATCCACTCCTCACTCCTCCAGGCTGTCTCTAGCAATATCCTTGCATTTTTCATCACCCTTATCAACTCCTTCCTCACTTCAGGCCTTGTTCCAGCGTCCTTCAAGACTGACAGAATAAAGCTACTTCTTAAGAAACAAACCCTTCACACCAACGACTTCCAGAACTACAGACCGATATCTCTTCTTTCATTCCTTTCTGAAACACTGGAACGTGCCATCTCTAACCAACTGTCCTCCTATATGACAAAACAATCTGCTTTGCCCTCATCAGTCAGGTTTCAAAACTGCACACTCCACTGAGACAGCGCTCGTCATGTTGACTGAGTCACTCCATGCTGCCAGAGCCTTGTCCCTCTCATCGGTTCTCATTCTCCTCAACCTGTCCGCGGCGTTCAACACCCTAAACCACCATATGCATCTCACCGCTCTCGCCAAACTCGGCATTACTGAATCTAACCTATCCTGGTTCACATCCTACCTGACGAATTGCACCTATTAGGTCACATGGCTCCTTGTCCAAACCCTGCACTCTTGACACTGGTGTCCCTCAAGGCTCTGAACTGGGACCTTTTCTGTTCTCCCTATATACCAGATCCCTGGGCTTTGTAATAACATCTAGGTTTTTCCTATCACTGCTACACTGACGACACTCAACTATTCCTCTCTTTCCCCTCCTCTGACAACACCCTGATTGCAACACGCACCTCAGAATGTCTGGCAGGCATAAGCACTTGGACGACTGCCAATCACCTGAAGCTTAACCTTAACAAGACTGAGCTCCTCCTTATGCCAGGGAAAGATTGCCCTCACACAGACTTACTGGTCACTGTCGAGGAAATCGCTGTACCTCGATCACCAACCGTAAGAAATCTTGGCATGGTACTGGACAATCAGTTATGCTAGACCGCAAACAACACCGCGCTGGCCCGATCCTGCAGATTTGCCCTCTACAATATCCACAGGATCCGGTCCTTCCTCACAGGGAAAGCAGCCCAGCTCCTGGTCCAAGCGCTCGTCAACTCCTGCCTCGACTACTGCAACTCGCTCCAAAAAAATTGCCCCACTGCATGCCAAGTTGTCCCTTAAACCCTAACCCTAACCCTAACCCAGACCTGGTAGCATCTTATCCTAGCTTTTTTGGTTGTATTCAGGGAATGGGTTAACGTTAGCACTTGGTTCTATGAACATCCTTAATTTACCAACAGTGACATATTGTTTCACCTTCTTCTGACAAATGTACTTTACTAAGTCCCTTTGGATAAAGCGTCTGCTAAATGCCCTAAATGTAAATATAATGCTCGTCCAATCAATGCTTTTTTTGTTCAGTTAGTTCATCTTCACGTTATGTATTTTTGGAGGTCCTGGTAGACAGTTTTATTTGGTTAAATCGTTAATAAAGGGATACTTCCCCGGTGGAGATATGAAGGTTACATGAATTAAATAATTCTATGTATTGTAAATGTGCAAAAAAATTAAAATCGGTTCATCCTAGCCTGAGTAAAGGCAGAAAGTGTCTCTCTGGCTCCAAAGTAAGAAATCCTCCAACTACCACAGTGCATTGCGCTCGCTGCACCGCCCACCTGTTTCCGTTTGGAGGAGGAAGGACCCATTGTCCTAGCGCGAGTGGTAGCGCGAGCAAACTTTGTGTAAACATATCCCCGTGATACGTGGACTAGTTTAGACTTCTGCTCTTGTTTTTTCAAACGCATCATTTGTATATTACTGTACAGCATAAAAACATTTGCTAATTACAGTAGCTCAGCATATCAAGTATTTGTACTCAACCTTTTCTCCACAGTTGAAATAAGTGTTGCTAACCCTATCTTATACAGTTGGCCTACTTTAGTATAACAGCACTTGGGTTAGTAAACAAATCACAACAACCAATATGAATTTGGAGTTTTATTCATGAAAGAATATATACTATTGACAAAAATAAAACGTGTAGGGTGCGTTTGCTAGAGTCAAAATAGTCACAGCTCATCTTGAGCATCTACTGTCTCCTGGTAGCCACGGTACTGCCCATCTTGTGCTGAGTAATTAGCTCTGATGGCCTGGACAACACAGGAAGCCGATACTGTCTAAGAAAGAAAGAGAACAACATTAGCAAAGCAGGATAAATTATGCCTTGAGTAGCCTATACAGCATTACACAGACTTCAAACTAACGTAACGTAGCCTATGCTCTGCCAATAAGATCGGCTACTTTCGGATAACTACATTGTCACGTTCCCCGGGACTCAAAACTATTGTAGTCAATGTGTTAGCAAAAAACAACCACACTTACTCTCAGACGTCTGTTTCTCTCTTCTCGGGCTTTGGCTGGCGTTTCCAGTTCACTTTCTGGGTTCCGGAAATATGCATCAAATACCCAACTGTTCAGATGAGGTGTAAAGCCTGCGTGAGAGGTTACACACATGGCCCCGTCCTCGCCAGATTCAGCCATTTATTCTAGAAGAAACTGGCATCACTGAAATTCGCTGCAGCACAGGGAATGTGCTGTGTGTGTCTATAGGCGAACAGAGCAAACCGGCGCGCTCCGGCTCCTCGGCAACAGGCAAGGCTTGTTCAGCTGCAGCCGCATCAGCCTCCTCCTCTATTTGTGTCTATTCTTCCTGGCTGTATTCTGGCTCGTACAAATAGCCCTGAATGTTACAATCCAACAATCGATTTTCAAAATCCACTTTGGCTGTTTCACATTGCAAATAAGTTCTCTAGCTAAGAGGTGAAGAAACATGGCGGACATTGTGTTTACATCTCGTACGTGAGCTCCCGCCCCCCCTCATTCATTATTGGTGGGCTCACAAATTTGCGGAACCATTGGTTTGTAGTCCTCGGCCCTTCTAGCAGGCAAGCAAAGTTTCCCAAGATGACGTCAAACGCGTCATTTGACGTCATCTCAGGAGAAAATTAGATCAGGAAAGCTGGGCCAAGGGAAGACTGGGTTAGACTGAGGGAAAAACTTTTTTTTTATATTACAATAGCAATTTTATAATGATAGAATGCCGGTTCTGAATCTGTGAAGTATACCTTTAAGGATTGCATATGAATGACTTTCTAAAATGGCGGCCATTCAATTCCGGCCCTCAATGTGTCAAATATGGATCCTTTCCACTGTTGGTTGTAAGAATCTCAAACAATATCCGAAGGCAAAGTACACCCATAAAACGGTTGTGTGTTGTCCAATGGGTGACGTCACGGATGCTGCATCTGTATTTTTTACAGCCTATGACTCATTGGTATGGGAAAGGCAACCCAAGGTCATTTATGTAGGAAAAAAATGATAACATAAAATATGAGTTAGATAAGTGTTCTAGAATCCTCTCGACCTGAATTCACTGCAATTTAAGTGGTCTAACTCACCGACCCTTTGAGGCTTTCAATGCAATTTCCTGTGCAGCGTTCTGCATTGGGTTACAATCTATTCCAATATTAACCAACCAGATGTTCTTTAATGTGTGTGTGTTCTTCAGTACCCATTTATCTTCCCTTCTTCTTCCACCTATTGAAAGGAAGGTCTATTAATCTATCAGACAGAGGGACGGACATTTTTCAATAAGATACGCCACCTCATTTGGTAGAGATGTACAATATGATCCAAAGCCCACCTTTGAAAGGTTTTGTTTATTTATTCAGGTTCCGAATGTTCGAGTATATTCGAGGCAGCTAGTGTGTGTGTGTGTGTGTGTGTGTGTGTGCGTGTGTGTGTGTGTGTGTGTGTGTGTGTGTGTGTGTGTGTTGGTGTGTGCACGTGTGTGCACATGTGTGTGTTTGCACACGTGCAGACGTGCATGTCTGTGTGTGTGTGTGTGTGTGTGTACGTTGCCAACAAAAATCACACACAATAATAACGTCCCTACAATCATTGTAAACTGAATGTGAGTTTTACTGCAGCTTTTAGTACCCAATGGAATAGCTGTGTGTCTGCGAGCCATAATGTCGTTATATACCACACAGACCGGCCTAATTAAAACTTCTCTGAAGATGTTAGTACCCGATAAATACCCCACATTTAGCAACGTGGCAAGGAACAGGCCTCAATAAAGCCAGATTTAGAGTTCTACATACAGCACATCGGCAAAGATCGCACAGCTGCCTGCATTTAAACTTTTACGTCACGTTAACCTGTACACATGAGGGCAGTATAGCATTTTTGATCCCAAATGTACATGAACCAATAAGAAAATCCTGACAGAGAATAGCAAGACGGAATCGGCTCCATTGAAAATATAGTCTTCTTATACTTTTTTATATACATTGCATACATTCTTTCGTCATGCCCGTCTGTTGGAGACAAAACCAAACACTAAGCCCACTCGGCCAGTCGGTGATTAGTTGAGGGAGCCTCTGCATAGAAGGGCGGTGCGTTGATAACATCTGCACGTTTTAACGGACGATTAGACTTTAGACTTTATTGTCTAGGACAGTGTTTCTCAACATTTTGTCAGTCACGTTACCCTTTACATGAATGAAAAATCTCAAGGCACCCCAAACTTTCTTTCTTTCTTTTTATTTTTTTTTTTAATATAGATTAACATTCAAATACATACTGTCTCTGAAGACCAACAAATGCATAACACATGTACATATGCATAACACATGCATAACAAATGCATACTACAACACGCACGCACACCCACCCACCCATCCACACACCCACCCATCCACACACCCACACCCACTTTTACACACTTTTTACACATTTTATATTAAACAAATCGTTTTATTATGGTTATTTATACTGGTTTTAAATTAGATAAGGGAGGTGATAACAGCAGGCCAGTGCACATTTTAACTAACTATTTACATATCAAACAAAACTTTTAATCCTAAATTACACACACACACACACACACACACACACACACACACACACACACACACACACAGAGGAGTGTGACTTACACTCAGTGAGAGACTTGGGCCTGCGAGGAAGCACACAACCGCTCTATTCTTGCAGGAATGGATGAGAGACACACACGTAGCTCCTGGTCCACAGCTCTCAGGCGTTCTCTGTACTTGTTCTTGATGCAAGTTAAGGTCGAAAAGCTCAGTTCACACAAGTATGTCGTGGCAAAGGGTAACAGTATGTCAACGGCGCTACTTGACAATGTTGGGTATTCCTTTTCCAAAGATATCCAAAATGTATCCAATGCCATATCTTGAAATTGCATCCGTAATGTACGATCTTCTCTCATCTCTGCCAGCTGCTCCTGTGCCTGCATTGGCAGGTCTGCTGCGCTCTCCAGAGCGCACGAATTCCAAGGGTCACGGACCCAGTCAAAACCAGCAAAGGTCTCCGCTGGAAAATACTTATTAAATCTCTCGTCAAGGGTTTGCAGATGCTGAGATATAAGGCCAGAATTTTTTTTGCTGTTTGAATGTTCATTGTACAGAGGAAACATCGAACGTTCCCCTGTTTCAAACAAGAGCGCCAGAGAGTGAGTTTTGACTTGAAGCCACGCAATTTGTCTGAGGAGCTCAGAAGATTTTCCTCTTTACCTTGCATTTTAGAATTAAGTTCATTGAGGTGCTTAAAGATATCAGCCAGGTATGCGAGTTTAGCGCACCATTGTGCATCTGCAATTAACTCTGCATATGCGGAATTCTCTCCTGATAGGAACACTCGGAGCTCTTCTCTTAACTCGTACAGCCTGTCCAAAACCTTTCCGCGTGAAAGCCAGCGGACAGCCGTGTGCAACAACAAGCTCTGATGCTCGGCTCCCATTTCGTTACATAGGATGGAAAAAAGACGTGACTTCAACGGCCGTGCCTTTATGAAATTAACTATGCCCACTGCCCCGTCCAGTACATCGGAAAGTTCTTTTGGCAAATTCTTTGCAACTAGTGCCTCTCTGTGAAGGAAACAATGCGTGGTGCGAACATGTTGGTTTTGCGCTCTGATCCTGCTGATGAAACCTTTGGCATTGCCGGTCATCGCAGCAGCGCCATCGGTGCAAACGCTGTTACAATTTCTCCAACTTAGACCTCCCTGTTCAAGGTACTCTTTTGTTACACGGTATATTTCCTCTCCCGTTGTGTTGTGCGGCAAACACTTGCAAAATAAAAAATTATCACAAATTTCTCCTCCATCGATAAATCTCACAAATCCCAAAAGCTGAGCGCGGCCACTCACGTCTGTTGATTCATCAACTTGTAAAGAGAATTTACCACTTAGTCTGATTTTCTCTAAGACCACGTCTTCAATGTCTGCCGACATGTCAGTAATGCGCCTTCCAATGGTAGAGTTCGAAAGTGGCACCTTTGCAATTTCTTTAGCTGCTTGTGGCCCTAACATTTTGTTAACAATAGCCGTACAGGCTGGCACTAACACTGATTCGGCGATCGTGTGAGGCTTTTTAGCCTTAGCTATTATTTCGGCTACCAGGTAGCTAGCCTCCAGTGCATTTTTTGAGACGTTAGCACTCTTGAACATCACCTGCTCCTGTCTGCTATGTTGACTTTTCAAACGAACAAAATAGTCCCTGCTTTGGTTGGCATGTGATGGGTGATTGGTCGTCAGATGTCTTTTCAACTTGCTGGGTACCATGGCCTGGTTGGACAATGTCATACCACATAGCAGGCACAGCGGTAGAGGGCATGACGAGTCGCCGGTGAAGATGAACCCGTAAGTGAGGTAACTGTCATCGTACTGTCTTTTCTTTTCTTTGGTCTTGCTGAAGGTCTCCTTCACTGAATGGCCACTCGAGGATGATGTTGAGGGCTCAGATTCAGATGGATCAGTCTCTGGACCTTTTCTTTTCAAAAACCTATACATTGCTAAAATAACCGCGACACACACAACGGGCGTTGTGTTGAGTTGATATCGCGCGCTGTAAACAAAAGTAACCAATTTGTAGACGTCATACAGGCTGCGTCCCAAACACTGATTGCGGCTTCGGCGTTAGAAAATTAATTTAAACTATTTTTCTCTGATGTGTGGCCTCAATTTACTTAACTACGTGTTAAAGCTAGAAGAAAGTTTTCAAAATAATGTATTTATTTCGATTTCATTTTATTAGCCAATGTCAGCCATGTTTCTGCGGCACCCCTGAGGAGGCCACACGGCACCCCAGGGTGCCGCGGCACCCCGGTTGAGAAACACTGGTCTAGGATAGAGCACGACAAAAGGGGCATGTGCACAACTGTATGGATCTTCGTGGATCTTTGCAGACGTGCAGACGTACCCTGGGCTTCACGCCTAGCTAGCTTATGTAGTAACCTAGTAGTAATAAGTCAGTCTTTCTCAGACACAAAAAGCCACACATTTTGCTTAAATACTAATAATTAATAATTATTACCCTAATTATTATAATTAATAATTTCAACTTGAATTTCAACAAATATCTTGCCGGAGGTAGAACAGAGATCGAGCAAGTGTGAGAGTGAGTGAGCGTATGAACAAGAGTAAGAGACAGAGAGAGAGAGAATGGCCTTCTTGGATCAAACACAGGAAGATTATCTGAATAATCTCTCTGATGAAAAAAAATTGCCCCTTTTCTCTCAGTGGTTGGAAAAAAATGAAAAAGAATAAATAAGCCAGCGTAAGAGGCTTAACCATCTCCAACCATATCGGAACTGACCTGGCAGGGCCAATTTCCACACCTGCTTCCTGCAGTCGCGGAGAAAAGACTCGCAGGGAGGATGATTATGAATTTATGAGAACTTCTGTAAACAAGCGTAAACAAATCAACAGGCCATGAGCGGCCCGCACCCCTCCCCTTATCGCCCGCCTCCTCCCCCGCTTATCAAACAGCATGAAGGCACCGAGGATATTAAAGCAAACACTCCAGGATGATTGGACTGCACCATGCCAACATGCTGCTCTTCAACCACCCTATCCAGACGCCTCTGGGGCCTGCGGCACATGCAAATTAAAGACCAGGAGAAGGAGAATGTGGGGGAGGAGGAGGAGGTGGGCAGGGGAAGCTGGAGGAGATAGGGAGGAGGAGGTGGAGGATGGGAAACGACGAGGAGGGAAGGAGGAGAATAGGGAGGGGGAGGTGGTGGGGAGTTGTGGAGGAGAGTTGGGGTAGATAGGGAGGAGGAGGTGGAGGATGGGGAGGAGGGGAGGAGGGGAGAGAGAGGTCATGGGGGAGAGGAGGAGGTGGTGGAGGATGAGGAGGAGGTGGGGAGAAGGTGGAGGAAGTGAGGAGGAGAGGAGGAGAGGCAGGAGGAGGGGATGGAGGAGTGAACGCGTATGGTGGTTTATCTGGACAAAAGTATAGTGTATTGTTGTATTGTTGTCGTTTTTCAAAAAACATGAAGAAGCTAAAACACATTCCCACTCCAACAGGGAACCAAGAGCCATATTTATGTCAGGGTGTAACAGTTGAAAGTGAATAATGCTTGTTTGTCCTGAATGTCAGCGGCTTTGCAGTAAGACATAGAACTAGTCATATCACCTGCGTAACAAGAAAATTAAACATGACGACACAACATTGATTACAATAATCTCTCTGCTCTCTCTGGGTCTGGTATCAACAGGTACGGACTCTAAAGACCCATGATATTACTGGATATTTGGCTGCAGATACGCAGATTAATCCCAAATAGCAAGACAACCAGGGATGGTAGATTATTAGGAGGGATGGATAGTTGGATGGATGTGGATGGATGAATAGATGTATGCTGCTCACTTTATCCTCAACAACAATGTGATATGTCTAGATCCATCTCATAATGAGTGCAACATGTACTGTGAGGAAAAGCGATGCAAATTAATACAAATACAAATTGCATTTATAACATTATACGTATTCTATTGTCCTCAATATCAGAAACAGTAAAATAAAAGGTTGAGTATTAACGGCATGGACTCAAAGAATAACGTGTGTGTGTGCGTGTGAGGGAGTCTGTGATAAAAGTTCCGTCAATCATTCTTACTATACCGCACGTCCGAGACCGGATGCCCTTGCCTTTGGGTAGAAAAAGAAACAAGGGTCCAGAGTGGGTCTCTGAATGAGCATAGGTTTGGTTTCCGAAGTCTAATTATTTAATTATTCATCTGTGTCAAATCTTTTGAGTGTAATTAGTTCATCATGAAGGACAAGTTGTGCCTCCCTTCAGCCCTGGAGGGCGACTGACCTGTGAGTGGTTAGTCCTTCACACTCACAGAAAATATATCAATCGAGATGTTGATGGATATTTCATGCTAGGGTAGAGACTCTTTCGGTATCTCAGATTGAATTCATTTAGATTCTTGGGAACACAATTGGATTCAGCACATAGGGCTGCTAGTTTCAATACCTACTCCAGTCCGCTATGTTATTAGAAAGTATGTCAGGCTGTGTTTTCAGAGGCAGCATGACAAGCTGCCTAGATCAGGTCACGGATCTTAAAATCTTCACCACAACGTTGAAAACGCCAAGTTGCTACAAGTAGAGAAAGACCGGTGTCATTTTGTGCTTTTTTGTGCTTTGGTAATGTAACCAATGTATATCCATGCCAACAAAGCCTTTTCAATTAGAATGAAATACACGTTGGGTATCTCCGCCGTAATCTCACACGATACGTTTTGTCATCCAGACAGGACAACTGCTAGTGCACTGTTTATTATTTAAAATCCTAATCAGTGAATCACGAATGAAGAATTAAAACCATCACAGCGACACCATTAAACCGCTGAAGGAGTCTATCAATAAGCGCCCAGACGCTCTGTGTGAACAATCTCAAATATCTGTTTGATAAATGAGATAGATGACATTTTTAGAGAGAGGGATTTTGATTGTTTGTTTGTTTGTTTGTTTGGATGCAGCCAATGTTCTCTCTCTCTCTCTCGCCCCTCGCCTGTGTAGCCTGCCGCTTATCTCCGCCACCTCTTCATTCAGCTGAACAGATAGCGTCTACAGCGCCACGGGTCGGCTAGCCCTTTCCTTTGCTGCCGCAGACACTCCCATCCCTCTTCCCACTGCTGTTGGGCTGATTCATGGGCTGGGCGTGTCTTGATTTAAGGGCTGCTCCATCGTTCTCCCTGCGCGTCCAGAAGGGTTTCTCCGGAGGGGGATGACCCTGTCCGCTCACGCCCCAGCAGCTTTCAGAGGTTTCAGAGAACGATGACACATCTCCTCCCTTTCTTAGATGAAGAGCCATGTGTTATATACTAAATAGCAAATAGGATTCGCGGTTCGATTGAATCCACCAATCAAAGTTTATTTATAGAGCTCCTTTTGGGACAAAGCGCTAACACAAGGTGCTCAGCCAAGGGAAACAAGAAGAGATGAGGATAATGACCTCCAACAATGCAACTGTGGAATGCCTTACATGCTGTATAGTAAAACATATATACACAATGCGACAATCTCCCAATCTTTTGTATTTTATGTTCTCTGTGCCATCTATGAAATGTATGTCTGTATGATGTATGTTTTTCACGGGCCTCAGCTTGTATCATCGGGAGCAATCAGAACCTCCCCGGACACACACACACACACACACACACACACACACACACACACACACACACACACACACACATACACTCACGTGCAAAAACATACCAGACCCACTCAAACAAAACAAAACAAACAGACAAACACACCCACACGTATAACACGCACACATACACACACACACAAAACACAGAAGGATGCTCCCAGTTGATGGGTGAAGAGGCACCAGAAGCCCTGTGTGATTAAATGTCGTTTCGGAGCGAAAGAGTAGACAAACATGCGCTTTGTGCCCGGCTTTGTCTTCTCGGTCAACTCGCTAACAATCCAGAAGACGGGCGCACCGCCCATCCCTACGTCCCTCCATCCCCCTGCACGTCCGAGTAGACACGCTTCATCAGGACCGGTTGCCTTTTGTGGGGCTTCCACATTAATAAGCCCCTATGTTTCCATTCCATCCACCGACTGAATTTCACCTCCGGTTTGGTCTCCCCGGGCTTCAGTTTGCCCTGTCAGAAACAACTGGGCTCCGCTGTCTTATCGCCAGCAGTAAATTACCTCAGATCTGATACAGGCTGCCAACTTACAGAGACAGAGGCAGGGAAAAGGAGGAAGTCTAGGGGAAAAAGAAGCCTGACAAAGCGGATGAAAGTGCGAGAGAGAGAGACAGAGAGAGAGAGAGAGAGAGAGAGACAGAGAGAGAGAGAGAGAGAGGAAATAAAGGCAGGATGTGTAAAGACAAGGGAAGGCAGGGCAAGGGTGGGGGAGGGGAGGTGGGGTCCATTGACACTGATGGGCTGGGCGGTTCAGGAAGGTCACCTGATCTTATCCAACGCTCACCTCCAATCTCCATTGCTTGCCTTTCCTACCTTACCCTCCAAATGCGGTCAACAGGGACCTGTCAATCAAGTGATGGTGAAACCATGGCAAGAAATACCAGCAGGCCTTAGAACACGGCCATGCCTCGCATCAATCAGACTTCAGTTAAAGAACGATTTGCAGAGCCGCAATACAAAAGTATTTCAGCCGGGAAAACACAAGGATTATAATGATTAAAAGAAAAAGGAAACTGTCTGAGAATCCAAGGGACACATTTGGAAGGTGGATTTGCACTGGCAAGATTGCCCACTATTCGATTAGAAGAAAACTAAACTAAATGTAGTAGACACCAAGTAGACAAAATCTGGAACCAAATGTTTAAGATCTTATAAGAAACTGTTCTACACACAAAAACTTGATCTTACTCAACCTTAATTTGTGCTTTGTTTTATGCTACCATTATAGTCTGCCAATGCAGCCCCTGCTACCCATTCAATCGTTCATGGAAGGCGGGATCCCTCTCCTGTGTTCCTTCCTTCCTTCTGGGAGTTTTAGCCCTTTAGAGGGCTGAGGGTTTGGGGGAGTAAATATAATGTGCTGCTGCGAAGCGTTGTCAAACTGAAACTGGAGAAAGAGAAAATGTATGAATTGCCCTGACAAGCTAGCTCCATTTTCTGTACTGTGAAATCCAACATGAAACCAAAGCATACAAACGACTTCTGTATCTAATTTTCTCACTGTAGGCAACGGTTAACTGCGAAAATTAGCCTTGAAAACAGGTCAGCTGGTTGGTTGATGGCTGCTGTATGTTGCAGTATATGTGGTTGATGGCTGGTTTAACCAGCCTCACCGAGTCTGATTGGATTCTGGAGCTGGGCGAGGCTGTACACCTGTTGCCTCAGAGTTAGATCAGGCCCCGTCCACACGGGCGAAAACTATATTTTCCCCTTCGTTTTTCCCAGCTGCGCTTCAGGAATATCTCCTTAAAGACGGACTCATTGCGAAAACACATCGAGCTGTAGAAACGCTGTAGTACATATTCAAGGCCACTGTGTGGCGCTGGTTCTCCACCAAAAAAGAAGAAGAAGAGGCAGCGCATTCGAAACAGAAACAGTCGAGGAGGAGAAAGCTTTTGTTGTTAAACCTTTTAGATTGAGTAGAAAATAATTTTGAATGAACAGTTAGTAATGAAAATGACCAAGGGGCTGTATTTAAAGCTACAAAAATGATACAAATCAAATCAAACAAAAAAAAATTGAGGGAATCGTTTGTGTATCAGGCGTCCACACGAATCCTAACACAAAAACGTTTAGGGACGTTTTTATCTTAGCCACCCTTGGACCTAGTTTAAAAAAGATGTGTTTTCGGCCACCGAAAACGGCGGATCCGTCTGGAGGCCGGCCCACACGCACAAGGCTTCTGCGATTTTACCAAAAAATCGTTTCCATGTGGACGAGGCCTCAGACTCTATTGAATGAGAATAAAGCAGCTGAAGTGGTATATTGAGTCAATATGCTAACAAAAGAGGCATGTTCTCTCCCATGTTAAGCGGCAGTTAACTGCAAGAAATAACTCCCCGCGTTAAGAACCCAGCATCCGTAAGCTTTGGTTGTCTTGTGAGAGGAGAAATGGCGAGGTGAGGTGAGGTGAGAGAGATAGAGTGTGAGTGATTGATCCATTTTTTCTTTTGATATGAACGAAGCTAAAGCCACATCCAAGCGACACTGTCAAACTTTCCTTGTGGTATAAAAGGTTTTTCATATTTAACGGCAACGAAATCTCCTCCAATTCCACTACATGATTGATGCTAAAGTGTGGCTTAATGGCATTCAACAAGGTGTAAAGGCATTATGCTCCACAGCATGTGTCATTACCAGCAGGACCTCACAAATCACACGTGCGGGGCCAGGAGAGGAGGTGGTGGAGGTGGCGCTGCCCTCGCAGGAGAGTGTGCCAGTCACACACGACCGGCACAGATTGATGTGACGGCAGAATTGGAACAGAGTTCTCCACACAGAATAACTTTCCGATGGCCAGAGGAAGGAGGGCCTGCTCGAGAACAATGAGGCTCCTTAGGTTGTATGGGATAAATAAATTATAATGATAGCCATAACCCATTGGGTTTTAATAGCCCTTATGAGACACACACACTCCATAACACAGTGTTGTGAGGGATATCACACTACTATCACTCCACCTCTATTTGAAAGGTAAGGAATGCAACAATCCAATGAGAGACCAGGAGATGATTAGGTGGCCATGTTTGTACAACAGCATGTCACCGGGGTTATGACCCCTATTCTAGACATGTGCCGTTGAATCTTTAGTGGCCGCCGGGAGCCTGGGCCTTGTTTAAAGGATCCTTCACAACCCTGCGGAAACAACACGCACGATGAAGGACACAAATGCCCATCTGTGCAACATAAAAAGCAGCAAGCCCACCTCTACGCAAGATACAAGAAAACATCTGATGAAAAGCCCAAAAAGGCATTTCGAACCGCCATCCAAACCCAGCTTTGCCAGATAGAAGCGCTTTGCTGGAAGCATAGATGAGTCGTGATAGCACCAATGTGAAATACAACAGTATGATCTGTCTGTATATATTATATACAATGTCTATAATATATATATACTTATAATATAAGTAGGCCTATGCCAAATATAGTAAATTACTCTCCAACAAATGTCTCTCAAATTGTACAATATAACACTAAATATACATAACTAAATACTAATACTTTGTGCTTCCTAGCAGGCAGGCAGAGTACGGCTAAAGTTCTGAACAGTTTGATTTATGTATTATTTTTTTGTAATTCATGTAACTATAGTTTAAAAAGGTTAATGGAGGTTTGGATAGAAGCACTCCGCTGTGATTTAACTTTGATGATATTCACTGGCAAAACAAAATAGCAAGAAAGATGTCATATATCAACATTAGATCACTACCGATACAGACATTCAACACATTTTTTACTCTATCAAGGACAGCATGTAGCACTCGGGTGAAATACATGTGAAACATTGTACAATGCGTAAACAGGATTTTTCTGAAATAAGTCAACTCTAATTTACCTTTTGATAAATACAAACTTATTTTTAGGACACGTCGGCCAGCAAAATACTTGATTTAATATTACAGCATGATCATGGGAAAGTACAGGCAGCGAAGTTACCAAGGATGCATTCAGTGAGACAATGGGTGAACAAGATTCTTATAGGGAAACGTTTGCATTGTGGGTAGGGAATTCACAGGTAAGTGAGAGTGACCATAGAGGAGAGATTAGGATGGCGGGAGAGGCCAATTTAACTGCAATACACTATGGGGAAGTGGACATATCTGCAAGGCTGCAAGCAAGGCTGCAAGAAGGTTCAAGGAATCTACATAATAAAGAAGTCAGTCGATTGGCCTGCCTTATTATCAGACATAGGCCCCGTCCACACGGAGCTGCATAGGTCCAGCCGAAACGCAAAAGACTTAAGCGGTTTCACCAAAAAATTGGCTCCGTGTGGACAGGGCCTCAGTGGCTCTCGTGGGAACGCAAATGTGAACTACCTTAACCTCTCTCAGTAAGAGAGAGGAAGGGATGTATCTTAAGAAACAGGGAGAATGTATAAAGTTCCTTTAAATGTGATAGTGATTATATAATCAAGGTTAATATAATTTGTATTTAATTGTATATTATAGTTATGATTGATATTTCCATGACACCTATTGAGATAAGGAAGTAAAAAAAACTGCCATATTGAATGTCAAACTGAATTCATCCTTGTGGATATAATTGTGAATGTCTGTCTAGATAAGAAAATATAGGTATATATGTCTCTTAAGGCTTTATTATCAACCAAGACTAACCATCACACATAAGCGTGTGTATTTTTGTGACGCACATCGCCATACACGCAAAATTGAGTTCTCAACTGCTTGATTTATTATAATTAATTAGTTCATACAACTAAAATAGTACCAGTGTTAACATGTCTCTCAAATTGTTCACATGTACACATGTGTTAACAAAATACAGTTTAAAGGTGCAGTGTGTAGAATTAAGCATATTGCAGGGATGTTATATCCAAAAATAGGATATAATATTCAATAAGCATGTTTGATTTAGTGTTTAAGCCCATGAAATAAAATTCATTGTGTTTTCCTTATCTTAGAATGAGCCCTGTATGTCTACATATAGAGCGAGAACAAGAGCATGTTTCTACCATAGCCATGACATAGAGAACACACATTTTTGGAAGAAAGAGGATGTGTTATGCCCATGTCTAGAATCAATTTCTTTTTCGTACTGTCGTTGTTCGGGGCATTGTGATGAGCGATGTTGTATAGGAAATGCACAGCACACCATGGCGTTATACAAGTGTCCTTCATGCTTAACCGTCTCTCAGACGCGGACATCCAAACCTGTCTGCATCACTCTAATCAACGCAGTAGAGGTAGCGGAACATTTTGATGTCCAAGATGTGTCTGTCCCTTCAGGTATGATAATATTTGTGAGTTTAAAATGGTGTAAAAGACGAGACTGTCAATAAGAGGAGAGCCTCCACTGGGACCCATTCTCAAATATTTTTTTAAATTTACATTGTGTTTTAGGTAAAATATTGACAAGCTCATTTAGGCTCAATGGTGTCCGAAATGTTTCATTCTTGTCAAAGCAGGCTTTGCCGAGATAGGGGGTGACATTACATGACATTTATTAAGATGACAATTTTGTCTTAAGCGACTGCATTTTCAACAATGAAGATACAACCCAAAAATATTCATTTGAGTAATAGCTATTGATTCCATTACAAGCTAAAAATGTAAAATGTTCACCTTGTCTCTAAGTCAATGGTTCCCAACCTTTGACTCAGGTGTACCACTAAATCGTCTTAAGGACCATTCGCAGAAAACCTCATAAGCAAATGGTAGAAAATAGATAAATACACACACAGTGGCTGAGCAAAGAGTGCCAGCGCCACTTATTATAACTGAAAAAAGACTAGCCAGGAGGAAACAGTGGAAAGAAAAAGTCAGCAACACTGCTAATGCTCCCAGTGTGTATATTTAGAAAACAAAAATAACACTAAACAATAATGGAAAATGCATGATGGAATGGAAAAAGCAACATTATTTTCCAAAAATGAATAGGCAGTTATACTATAATGTAACTAAAGCAAAAGTTCGAACAGGATGACGTCATTCTCTTGACGTCATGTCTCGTCTATCTATGTCTGGGTTCTAAATGCCCACCGCGTCATCGCAGGCCCCTCCCCTTCATCTCTCGACCAATCAGGCCATCATGCATGAACAGGAGTACAATAAAGCCCCAACGCGAAGTGTACATATACATCTCTCATTCACGCTCATCCCTCTTGTTTCCATTGAGACTCGTTGCGGATTTCAGAAATCGTCTGACGCTCATGGCAGATTCAAGGTGTCCAATACACTGAACACTGAACAATCTTCTTCTTCCTCTGTTGCCATGCGTAGGATCCCCATATGCTAAACCCTACAACCTGCACCCTAACTTAGGTCGCAGCTAAGAGCCCACCACTACGCCAGTGCTCCAGCATTTGCAACTCAAAGAGCACGCTTCAAACATCGCCAATCGCAATGCCTCTTCTCGTGATTCAGCAGAGGAAACCCTTCACATTCGCAGCATCAAAATTTAGTGCAGAAAAAAAGGAAGCAAACATCTCCAAACGCTTAAGCATTAAGGTAAAGAAGGCACTTGGTCTTGCTAGTTCTGCAGTTGACAGGTTGGGATAAACGTGCCTGATTATGGCAAAAAGATTGGCCTAACTGCATTCTATCGACCCCACTCGGCCTAGGATTCTCTTTATGTTTCCACTTTCCCCAGAAGAGGGCAGCGCTACATGTAGCCTACCTAGTTTTCATAGATAATTCCTAAAATACGGGCAAACATATTACTTACAGTATCACCGTGTTTTTTGAAGAGGCCACCGCAGGCACCTCTCGGGTCAACTCCTGCTGGACTGAGAATGTACGTCCCTCAGTCTAAAGTCTAATGTCAAAGCACGGGTAGTCGCCCTCATGCACGTTTAAGACCTTGCATGGCTGGGTGCACATGCAGGTTAATGTCTCCTACATTCATTTTTTCTCAATACATTTCTTGTTCTTCTTGTGTAGGTTGCTTTGTTTTTGAGAATTTCCACAGAAACACCCTCAATTCATTTCAGTACCTTTTCACTGCATGTTATGAATACTTGCATGAGGTGGCACTGACCTCATAATAATTATTTAGACTTCACTGCATGCATCTTGATCATTCAGATCAGCTGGTTAGTGATTCTAAAGGCATGCAAACCAGAAAGTAAGATCAAAGCAGACAAGACATCCGATAGATTTATCAGCATCAGCCAATTTCTCTGACGCAGCGGTGGTGGTTTCATGGAAACACACAACGAACAGGATGTATCGACCCGATTCTGGGTTGGCCGTACTTGGTCAACATTCTGAATTCATGATGACATAAAGATGCCAACTTCTGTGCTACTCTTTCTGTTATCCTTCAATGGTTCAAAGGCAAGTGACAGACAGAGACAGAGAATGACAAAGAGTAGAAGACGAACGAGTAGAATACGTTTTTTATTGTTGGTCAGCGATCAATTGATCTTTTTTGACTCATCACGAGAACCTTCTATGCCCACTCAAAATGTGATGGCGGTAAACTAACTTTTTAGGGTTTCCCACTCTCCAATGCCCACAGTCCTTAAGAAAGATGTCCCCCAACACCTAACTGCTCCTTAATGACATGGATCTAAAATCGGCTGTTGCTAAATCTGGATTGTGGGGTTTTGTCGCAGAACAGAGTTCTCAGGTTACTGTGGGTACCCACAGCTCCTGGTGCAGTCTCTGGTATATCTCATGGCTTCCAGACACTGCAGTGGTTTACTGGCTGAGCTAGTGGCACGTGCTTCTTAACCTCTGCAGATGGTTGAGCTGCATCAACCAGTATGATGTCTAGCCAACCATGGAAGTATCTATGCCTTTCTTCATCTTCCTCCACTACTGCCCCCTCCCCACTACCGCTGGAGCATCATAAAGATAAAATTCTTGATAGTAGTCTCTCTCTCTCTCTCTCTCTCTCTCTCACTCTCTCTCTCTCTCTCCTTAACCTCCCTTGCCGTCACAAAGAGACACAGTACTCTTCTAGGCACACAATAAGAACATAGCTGCCACGTTAGTTATGATGTTGTAATGATTCAGTATTGATGGGATGATTATGTTGTTATGTCATCAGGAAGACATATTGTTGTATTGTTCTGATGAGCTATGATAATATGATGCCACGATGATAAAGTTGTCATGTTTGAAGAAACAGAAACAATCTCTTCTTCGGGTTTGGCTCCTCCAGCTATCCTTCACTCAAATCTGGTTTGAGTTTTAAAGTATCACCGTGAATCAAAACATGCGCAAAATGAGTGAAGTGCACCAGACAGTTAAACAACATCAGTTGCACAACATCAGACAGCCACTGGCGCTGACATCACACATCGGTTACATCACACGTCGCGTGACACCGGGGCTCATGGGAATTGTAGGATCAAGGCCCCAGGAAATGTTAGACTTCAATCCACCTGCTTTGAAAGTCGATATCAAAGATGTGAGATGAATCAGAAGCCGTGCTGCTAGCAGCATAACCGCCACAGCTAACGCTCACCCACCGCGCTGCTAGGAGGCTGGTAGCAGGCAGCGTAGGGAGGAGGGAGGGAGGAGGAGGGAGGGAGGGAGGGAGGGAGGGAGGAGGAGGGAGGGAGGGAGGGAGGGAGGGAGGAGGGGGGAGGGAGGGATGAGGGAGGGAGGGAGGAGGGAGGAGGGGGGGAGGGAGGAGGGAGGGAGGGAGGAGGGGGGAGGGAGGAGGGAGGGAGGAGGGAGGAGGGAGGGATGAGGGAGGAGGGAGGAGGGAGGAGGGGGGAGGGAGGGCGGGGGGAGGGAGGAGGGAGGGAGGGAGGGATGGAGGGAGGAGGGGGGAGGGAGGGAGGAGGAGGGGGGAGGGAGGGAGGAGGGAGGGAGGAGGGGGGGAGGAGGGAGGAGGGAGGGAGGGAGGGAGGAGGGGGGAGGGAGGGAGGAGGGAGGGAGGAGGGGGGAGGGAGGGAGGAGGGAGGAGGAGGGGGGAGGAGGGAGGGAGGAGGGAGGAGGGAGGGAGGGTGTTCAGCAGAAGGGTAGGGTGTGGCGGTCTGGTCATCATCAGGTACCCCGGTCTGTCTGCTCCACCCACTTCCTGCCCAATGGCAGTGGGGTGGAACGGAGCAGATGGCGAATGTATGACATCGTCACCTCCGTCAGCTTGAAGGTGACGTGTGACGTCATCACGGACGGTTGCTGTAGAGGCAACGGCAGCGGAGAAGGACGGAAAAAGTTTTTTATCTTCTTCTCTTGATATGTTGCAGCTAGTTTCAAGGTTGGAGATGGGCGGTGTGCTGAGTAATAGCAACCAGCGTCCCGCTCCGCCCCCCACACACACACACACACACACACATGCTAATATACACACACAAACTCACACACACACATTCCCACTCATATACACACGCACACACAGGCATGAACACACTCATACACACACATACATTCCATTCACACAACACTCACAAAAACACAAATCACAAAAACGTACTCACTGGCATATGCTCGTCCTACAGACACCACATTTTCAAGACATACACACACTCACAAATGCTCTCTATCTCACACTCACACAAATACACCCACCATCACCCACACCCACACACCCACAAACATAGACACACAGAGTCTTTCTCTCACAGTCACACACACACACACACACACACACATAACCCCTCAGCATTAAGGTAAATAAGGGCTTGCAGCAGTGGACCAATGAGCAGGGCTGCTGGGCAAAGGTGTTTGTGTTTCCTCCCAGCCTCGCCGGATCGTTCATCTCTGCTGCCAGGTAAAGGGCACTCCAAGAAGGTGAAACCTAGCTTTTTTTAATAAGGCCACCTCAGTTTCCATAGTGACCACAGGAAAACATTACAGGGGCGATGATGAGAGAGCACGGCGCTCTACCTGGGCATCCAGGGGAATGCGGGCCCTATTGTCGAGTCAGACATTTATATTCTCCGGCCACTGAGAGGAAAGAGCTGTTCTAGATGAATCACAGTGGGGCCCGGAGACCCTGGTGCCGCTCTGAGCTTCAGGAGATTAATGAGACGAGATTCACTCCTGGCTTTGTTCCAGGTCTCCCAGCTAAGAGGTGTGCTTGGTTCATAACTGTGGTGATGATGAGGCCACTGATGGGGCCTGGATAGAGGGCCGCTAATAGAGCCTCCCTGATAGAGGCCCCCCGACAGAGGCTACCCAATAAAAGCTGATAAAGGCCTGAGGACCTCTGATAGAGGCATCTGATATAGACTGTGAAAGCTGTCTTCATACAGAGGGCCCCTGATAGAGGCCTCTAATAGAGACCCCTGGTAGAGAGCCCTGATAGATGCCCCTGCTAGAGGTCCCTTATAGAGGACCTCTGATAGAAGGCCTCTGAAATAGAGACCCTGATAAACATCACTGATCGCGGCCCCTGACAGTGGACAACATTTTTAAACATTCCACACAACAAAATGACACACAATGCTGAATTTCCTTTCCCTTTCCGTATAATTTATGTATCCATATTTTTTTCAGGTAAAACTCAAACTAAATAATGAACAAGATTAGAGAGTCGAGCAGGAACTCTAATCTGCTCTCTTCCCCCACATGCTTACTACCTACAGCCCTGCAGTACTCAGCCGAACAAGAGAGCATGGGTCGAAAACAACCAACAAAACATTTGCTGATGAATTGTTAACGTCAACAACATTGTCCACTTTGTGTGGGCAAATGGGAGCCGTGTTTCCTTAACGAACAAGTTAGGAATCACAGCCGCAGAATTGATAAGCGATGCACACGTTGTCAGATGCCTGTAGCCGGGAGATAAGCTGTGACAACGGTGTGAAGATGCGCTAGTTTTTTGCCAGCCTTCCCTGCCATAACAGACAAGAACTGGCGTTTTCAAATGACAATGAGCGTGGGATGCGACTGCTGACTGTTGACTGGTGTTTCCTTCTAAGTAAACGAAAAGCATGAGACCCCATTTAGTAACAGACAAGGACAGCCAGATTTCAACTGGGGCTGGAGGAGATCCAAGACATCTCAAATATCTTTTGTCCTCCTCAGCCAACCCCTGCTGCTGAGAATTGATTCATGAGCCGCCACCATCGAGCTCCCACTCAATGCCGTCTTCCGCAGACTAGCAGTAGGCGTCTTACAATAAGATTCATATGCCCTATCCCTGCCCCTTAAGGAAAACAAAACCCTAAATCAACTTATTTTAGATGAAACAGCATTAAGTGGGTACATGGTAGTGGAAAAGATTGATCCTAGTCAAAATCTCGACTGAGAGGCCCAGTTTTAAAAACCTGGAATTTAAATTGCCCTGAACTTTCTCTGTATTCACTCTCTAACCCATTCCCTAAATTACCTTTCTGTATACACTGTCCAATGCCTACCCTTAATAACCCGTCTGTATTCACTGTCTTACCATTTCCCTTCATGATCTGTCTGTATACACTGTCTAACCCCTACCCTTAGTGACCTGTCTCTGTATGCATTGTCCAACCCCATCCCCTAATGACCTGTCTGTATTCACTGTGCAACCCCTACCCTTAAAGATCTGTCTCTGTATTCACTGTCCAACCCCTTCCCCTAATGACCTGTCTCTGTATTCACTGTCCAACCCCTTCCCCTAATGACCTGTCTGTATTCACTGTGTAACCCCTACCCTTAAAGACCTGTCTCTGTATTCACTGTCCAACCCTTTCCCCTAATGACCTGTCTCTGTATTCACTGTCCAACCCCTTCCCCTAATGACCTGTCTGTATTCACTGTGTAACCTCTACCATTAAATACCTGTCTCTGTATGCATTGTCCAAACCCCCGAATTACCAGTTCTGTGTGATCCCCTCTCTCAGAGAGGGGGGCATGTTATCACCATGGTAACAACCCACGGTCACTTTGTGATACTTTATTGTACCATCGTTATGCATGAGCGTTATAATGAGCACAAACATCAAACAAATCCAATGCCTAGCTATGCCTAGACATAGCTCCACACAATGGCATTATGCTATAAGTGTTCGAGAAGCTAAACTCTCTCGGACACCGCAGTCAACTGTTGCCCAGGCAGAGCTCTAGACTTCCAAAAACACCTCACAGCCCGTGTACCTGAGGACTTGAAAGCCTCAGAAAAGGCACTTCTTTTTCATGAAGATCTCCTGTGTTACCTGCGTTCAGAGACAAGTTGAACGTTTCCAAACTGCTGGACGCAGACTTGCAAATACATTTTACCTCTCTTCTCTCTAAATGATTTTAGTAGTCAGTGACAAAAAGGCATAGATGTTGACGGTCATTCAAGAAATATGACCATGTTTAACAAAGGGGAAAAAAATGGTCTCTGTATTATCCAACACCTACTAAAAAGCTAATACTGACATAGTAACCAATAGTTATTTTTAAAAATCTAAAATCAAAGTTCCCCAAGGAACCATTGGTATGTTCTTCTCAACTTTGGTTTTACCTGTGGTTGTCGTCTTTGTTCCTCACTAAGTTAGCTAAGCTTCTATTTTAACTGGACACAAAAGTCACGTGGGGGCCAACATCACCTAAGCGCTCAGCGTAACAACTATATTTTTCTTGTTGCTGGCCTGGCCCATAGGAAACGACCAGAAGAAACAACCACGGACTACTGGGACTGACTCTGACCAGCGAAGAGCAGACCGCCGTGCTGTTGTAGACCGCAGGATCCAGAAATGTTACAACACTCAACACTCACAAAACACCACCCAGGCTTTGTGGGGTTCTGGACCACAACAACGGGAGCTTCTCCTAAATGACTAAAAACAGGGAAGTTGTCTCGTATGAATAAAAGGGAAATAAATCCCACTGCCATGAATGCAAACTCAAATAGCACAAGCTTAGGCTCACACACGGGACTGGGGGTGTGAGGGCGGTGCAGGCCAAAACCATGTAGGTTGTGCTGGCCTGGGATTGGACCTTCTCAGTTCTCAAATGGTTAAGCAGTTTATCTCCAGCCACCAGCTTCCTCTGTCCTTAAACACCTCCCCTCGCTCCCTCTACCTAAACCCCCAATTGAAACGCTTAAGTACTCCCTATATCTCTCCCCCTCTCTCTCTCCCCCCTTACTCTCTGTTCCCTATGTTCAATAATGTTTTTGAAGATTTATTTGGCTTTGTGTTAGGTGTTTCCTTCGAGTGAAAGTAGGGACAACTATTGGCTCAGAAGGCTGGAACTAACTCTGCTGAGAGAGAGAGAGAGAGAGAGAGAGAGAGAGAGAGAGAGAGAGAGAGAGAGAGAGAGAGAGAGAGAGAGAAACGCCAGAGACTAATAAAAGAAAAAAAAAGCCTTGATTTGGAGTCTACTATTGGGTCTTCATGGTACCTTTGAGGTACTTTTAAGTTTCAATATTAGGGTTGACTTAAATTCATTCATTTCCTCCCCTCACCTCTTTTCCTCCCCTCACCTTCTACCTCACCCCTCCTATCATGTTGACTTAAATGCATTTTTTTACAGGATTCGTTTTTACAGAAAGTAAGAGACAATATCTCTCTCATATTCCTCTGCCGTTCACTCTCTCTCTCAATCCCCCCCTCTCCCTTCCCTCTCACACATCTGCCTCTCCCCGCCCCCCCCTTTCTGTCCTCCCTCTTAGGTTAGTGGAAGGACATGGATGTATTATATATTTGACCGTGCATGCTTAAGGTTCCCAGTATATTCAAACTTTAAAGAGCTCATCACTAGGTACACTAGAAGATAAATGTCTGGTAAGTTAATAGACTGCCAAGTCCTTTTACATTTTACACCTTTTTTTGTTGTTCGCTGTCAGAAAGCATATTGATCAGATCCACCTGTGCTTCATAATCATTAGCATTACACATTGTGTCTTGTTGATAAGGCTGGGCTGAATTAAATGAGAACATGGTTATAGATAGTAGTCAGCGCTATGTTGTTAGCCCCACCCACTGGCTGAATGGCGGTACTACAAGACCAAATCAACTGAAGGAAGAGAACTCAGATTCTGGTATGTTGTTTCTACAAAAAACATATTGAGCATCATCAAATTTAGCCCTCAAAATAGCATACGCCTCTGCTTAAGTAATCAACATAGAATATATAAATGCAATGTGCTCCAATGTGATGATAAATATTGTCAGAATGTTTCCAAAATACTAAAATGACAAGAGGAAGTTCACTTACTTGAATTACCACCAACCCAGCACCAAACAACAAAAATGAAGCTGCACAACTTTGAACACAGGTAAGACAGAGCGGAGAGAGAGTGGAGAATGGACGATACAGGTGAGGTAGGTGAAGGTAAAGGTTATTTAAGAAGGACGTAAAAGGTCATATGGTAACATACACAAACTGACACTTCTTTATGGAGGCTGAGGTTCTTAGCTCCTATCTTACCACACCAGTCTCACATTGCTAACGTTACAGCATTTTCAAAAATCGATTTATTAAAGGTAAATTCTGAATAGATGGATAGAACAGATGAACGTGACATCTGGTGCCCAGTGAAGGAGAGAGCCCTGCTTGGTTGACCTCGTTACGAGATTAATAAAAACCTGTTGTTGTGTTTAATTAAGGGTGTGGTGTTCACAGGTAAGACGGGAGGCAACAGGTGTGGACGTAATGACGCATTATTAATACAGGCGTATTTTTAACACAGCCAAATGTTCTTCACACTCTTTTCTGCAGAGATGCCCTTAAAAGTTCAAGGCATATTATGACAGCTTTACATATTCAAATATTAGATAAACGACTAGACCTATGTTATATATTTTGTATATAGGTTATGAGTTATGTATTTAAATATCTAAATTGTTTTCAACAATGTTCAAACCCAGAGGAATCTTTAGTTGTATTCACGGTAACGGTCCGTTACATTTTGGTGGCATCTCAATGGTGTCATATGCCATTTACCCCCTAACTATCAGGAAAACAGTAATCCAGTATAGTCCTAATTTAATGATATAATATTTAGATGTCATATTTACAATGTGCTACTTTAACAAGTGGCTTAAGTCAGCCAACAAGTTAATTCAGTGTTTCCCACACAGCCTTTACTTGGGTGGTTCATTTTATAATAAAAAATGTGTCAATCCGAGAGAACGAGAGAACGAAAAATAAATTCTGTGCACACACTGAATCCAAACATGATCATGCATGGGAGGAAGGATCGTTGTTGGATTTTCCCCATAGAGAAGACGTCTTGCCGAATTAATTTTTAGAACCGATCCGGTGCTCACATATCAGTTTGAGGAATATCAAACATGCTAAATCTCATAAGAGTTCTTGTGTACGCAAATTCATTTTGTAACAGCTTTTTTTGGATTGAAGACAGTCTGCAATAGTTTCCAGTAATGTACACACCACCACAAATAGAAGAAAATTCAGTGGGAAGCACTGTAATATGTACAGTAACATTATAAAGTTACAACAACGTTCAACATGCTCTTTTCTATTAGGATTATTGTGACGCTGATACAAGCACTGGGCTGCCCCACATCACTAAATTGCATTAGAATGAAAAGACATAACCTGAAAAAAAGTAACATGAATACAACTTTAATACATTAACTCGTCCGTGAACATGATTCCTGCCTGACATCAGATTGATTTTCACCTGCAATGATGGTGACTCCCAGGATCCCGGGTTAAATCACAACGTCAACAAACTACGTCTTCTGTTATTGTTTTGATGAGCAACCCCTAGCAGGAGAAATTTCATACCTTTAAAAGAACAACAACCTACAACTACTTTTGTTTGTTTTAACTGAGCATGATGACTCAGTACTAATGAGTTGTTGACAATTTATATTCGCTACATCCATGTTGTGACGAGCTACACATCTTCCAAGGTGTTTAATTGATGGCCTGCTTGTGATTTTCCAATATTAATTAAGGCATTCCAAAGAATCCTGGTTGCTAACGGTTGTCTTGGCAACACAGGCTTCATGGATACAGTTAGACCCAAACAGCTTTTGACAATTTGAGATTCACTCTGTCACTCACACACAAGACATAGACATGGTGTCTATGATTGCATGAGTGTGTGCGTGTGCGTGTGTGTGCGTGTGTGTGCGTGTTTGTGCGTGCCTGCTTGCCTGCCTGGGTGCTTGTGTGAGGGAAGGGGGAATGATGGAACAGGGCAGTATATGGCAGCCTGCCAAACTGCCTTGGGTGTGTGTGTGTGCGCGCATGTGTGTGTCTGTGTGTGTGTGTGTGTGTGAACCTCTTTTCGAGTGTGTGTGTACTTTTGTGTTTGTCACTTTCTCCAAATGCTGTTTTTCGTATGTTTGCTTATGTGCTTTGCGTGTTTTGTGTGTGTTTTTGTTTGTGTTTGAGTGTGCATGTGTTTGTGTGTGTGTGGAGGTTGTGTATCCATGGCGGCTGAACTAGGAATGAAGGAATGTGGTAAACATTGGGAGAAGACAGGGACATATTGCTTCTTACCCTGTCCTTCAACCACAGGCTGCTCCTGTTTTAGATCTGCAGTCACGCCCTGATACTGCACCTGACCGAGAAGTACTCAGCCGAACACAACAGTAACAAACAGAACCAAGCCAAACCAAACGCTAAAAACAGACCCTGGCGGAAGGTAATAAAGAGAACCGAGGTAAACTAAATGGTAGTAAATAGAACCTAGCTCAACAAAAAGGTAATAAACAGAGCCTGGCTTAAAGAAATAAACAAAACCGAGCGGAACCAAACACTATGATCCCAGTTAAACCAAATGGTTATAAACAACTACAAGCTTAACCAAATGGTTGTAAATGGTGATAAACAGAACCAGGCTAAAATCAAAGGCCACAGAACCTAGCTTAGTCAAAAGGTAATGAAGAGAACCAGCCTCAACACAGCGAACAAAGCTTAATTCAGCTCCCTGAGCAACATATTGGCCAATATCAGAATGTCTTACTGTTTCTTAGCTAAAGTTTTTACTTCCATGTTTGATCATTTTAAATATACCTTTAATGTGAAACCCTTTCAGAGGAGTTTATGGCAATACATTTTGAACAGTAATCTGTAGGGACACATTGAGATTGATTTATGTTAGCAAAGACAAATCTAGAATTGAGGCAGTTTGTCTCCAAGTGACAACAAAAACTGTTCAGAATGAGTCTCTCACACAATATCCTTCCTCTCACCTTCTCTCCTCTCCTCTCACTTCCCCTCCACTCACCTCGTCTTCAATCTTCATTCTCTATTCTACCCTCCTTCAGCCCTCCCCTGCTCTTACCCTCCTTTCCTCTGTCCCCTCCGCTCACCTTCTATCATGTCCCGTGCGTGAACTAGGCCTGCCAGTACAAACTGAAAATGAGGTCATCATGGCCCTCCCGCATGTTTCTTACGGCCATTTGTCGTATGTCGCACACCCACACATTTTTAAGCGAGAAAAAGGACGCAAACAGTAACAGAGAGGCGGGAGGGACACATTGTGTGTGTGTGTGTGTGTGTGTGTGTGTGTGTGTGTGTGTGTGTGTGTGTGTGCGTGCGTTTGTGTCTGTGTGTGTGTGCATGTGTACCCGGCTTCCATCAGTATTCAGGGGGTGTTGAGATGAAAGCCCCTCTGCTTTGATCTTATCTGATTGCTACGTGTCTCCTTGTTTACCCCAGACCCACATGTGAAGGTGTGTTAAACCCACTTATATCCCTACCTGCCCTTACCTGACCTCGTTACACACACACACACACGCACACACACACACACACACACACACACACACACACACACACACACACACACACACAATTGCACACAAACACAAATACACCCACAAACACAGTGTCACACACACACACACATTCACACACAAAGATACACAGTCACACACAAACAAAAACACTCATACACACGCAGTCACACACAGACATTCATTTTATAGAGACAATCACCAGCCATCATATAAACTTTCTGTACAGCCATAGAACAACGAACACATGAAAAAGATTTCTGATAACAGTGACCCCCAGCTCCGCAGGTGGGTGTAGCTTTAGTAGGATCATGACCCCACAGGCCACACAGATATGTTTCCCCCTCTGTACTCTGGAGCCCAGACCCCTGCAAAAACCCACCATTAAAACCACCAGTCTCAGGTGATGTCATTATAAGATTAGAACCAGGGAGGTAAAAATACTGCTATGGGGATATGTTTCGAATAACTGCTTTGGCAATGTCAATGTCTATTTTCCTTTGCAATAAACGTATTTCGAATTGATTTGAATTGACTTGAATGGACTTGACTTGACTTGACTTAAATTAATTGAATCTCATTTATTCTAATCTAATTTCATTTCATTTAATTGATGTGCAATGAGCATATTCAGGATGTAATTCTTGGACGGTATGTAATCCTGAATTAACTTCAAGGACTTTAAACGTCCTGGAAGGTCATTCAAGCACATCAGGACCACATCCAGTTCATGGTGGAGATGTGATCAGAGGGACAGATTAGTGTGAATGCTTGTCATGCTGAAAACCCCAAATCCCACACACACATCAAGCAAGCACCCCCTGCACAAATCTCTCTCTCTCTCTCTCTCTCTGCCCTAAATAATTAAGTTTTAGTTTAATTCACTATTTCTCTATCACTCTCTTTCTGTCTCTGTTGTTCTCTCTATCTCTCTCTGTCACTAGCCCTGTGTCCATTATTCTCTCTCTCTGCTTTCTCTATCGCTCTCCCTCCCTCTACTCATTATCTCTCTCTCCATCAATCTCTCTCTCCTCCCCAACTTATTCTGTTTCTCTGTCCCTCTCTCTCTCTCTCTCTCTCTCTCTCTCTCTCTCTCTCTCCCCCTCCCATCACTCTTTTATCCAGCAGCTCTGAAACAACTTCCACACTACCCTCATCTTTCACTGGTTGACCACACACACACACAAACACCACGGTTTGACAGATGCTGGCAGCCTCTGTTTCCAGGGCGTTGACAGCGTCTGTCAGGTGAGAGAGCGTACGAACGCTCCGAGGGCGAGCGACAGGGTCCTTGACTGATGACATCACGGGTGACAGAGCGATTGCATCATAGATCTACACCAGGCTCGACTAATGGAGCCATCAACATCCCAGCTGCATACATGTGTTATCTAGGATGGTGTGAGTTTGGGTGTGTGTTTGTGTACAAATAGCAGTACCCTTCATCATTTTAAACCCAGGAACATGTTTGCAACAACCAATTTGTCTTTTGTGTTGATTCGTTTTGATTTTGGATAAAAAAAATAAGGATAATCTTTATGTTAAACAAGCCAAAAGTGTGTAGAATATCAGACTTACCTAACGAATCCTGCCTGTGTTACACAACTCACAATGAATGTGGTCTCGGTTCACTGTGATGTAATTTCTCTGTGATATCGAGTCAGCGTCGATTTCTTTCACTGTGTTGTCATTTGGCTTTGATCGTGTCTTACGGTGATGGCATTTTGATGGCATTCTGCATTCTATGGTGATGTCACTGTGTTGTGGTTATGATGAGGAGCGTGGCGACTCACCTCCGGACGACGTCGGCTCCGTTCCAGCAGGACAGGGAGTCTGCAGACGCCAGCTCCCTGACACAGAGCTGGTCGGCTAGACCCCCGTAGTACGCACGCCCCTGACGCAGACTGCTCAGGAAGTCCCTGGCACATAGTGATATAGAGTATATACATATATGTATGTGATATATGTCATAATACACAGACGCTATAGCTCAGAACTTATAGCAACACAGCAACAGTTAATGGTTTTGTCTGTTTGGAAAGTTATCTGCCTTCACATTATTCTCTAATAACATTCAAAAATATAGATAATTTTGTTTCAGATATTCAGTGTTTCATATAAAATACGTTGGTAATGATTTTAATGATTTTATTGGTTATCAGCTGTAAAGGTTTGTACTTCAACTAAAAAGGATCAAAAAGAGGAAAAATTCTCTCTCCCTACTTTCCCTCCCTCCCTTCTCTCCCCATCCTCTCCCCCCTTATCTCCCTACTTACCTTCTCCTCCCAGCCAGGGTGTCCCCTCTCTCTTTGACCGGGATTTGCACAGGGATGGACGGAGTGCTGATTGGCTTCCAGCTGCTGGCGGACTGACCGGATGTTCTGATTTGAGGACCACACAGACGATGTACCTGTTGCACCAATGAAGGGAGCCGGCAATTTATCCTTCAGCTGTACAGGGTCTGTGTATTTTTGGAATGTCTCACTAATTACCATATTCTTGGGTTTGTTATGGTTGCTGATTCACGGTTGTCTGAATTTAAACTGTGGCTAGAATTAATTCACAATTGCAGTGACAATATATGGCCACCAGATAGAGCTGTTCATTCTCTTTCTGACCAGATCCTGTGAAATTGATTGTGTTTTGTTGTTAGGTATTTTTGCATGTATGTTTAGGCTTATATATATGTATCTAGCTATACGTTTATTTATTTGTGTAATTCAAGATATTTGTGTATAAACATAAAATATAGAAAATTCAGTGTGTACGTGTTTAATATGTGTTTAAAAGAGTTCATCTATTTAATACAATATATGTACTGTATGTGTCTGTACAAGCATATGTGAATACATATGAAACATACACACACACATACACATACACACACAAACATCCAGACATTGTCAAATACACATGCATGTTGTGAAATACACTCCCGCACTTTCCAACAGTGAGGTCACAAATGCAGACATTTCCTGCAAGACCACAGACAAACATTAAATCAAACTGTAAAATACACACACACACACACACACACACACAGACACACACACACACACACACACACCTGAGCGGCGAGATAGGGTGCGTTGCCCTGAGCGTAGGTCACGGCTTTGTGCAGCAGCATGGGGGCCCCCAGGAGCACCTGCTCTAGGTCCTGGGGGCCCTGCATGCGTGCGGAAAGGCCCTCAAGTGAGCGCACAAAATCCCTCCAGAGAGGGTCTATCTCTGCCACGCTGGCCAGGCAGCCACGCATCACATTGAGGCAGTAGCCCATGCAGGGCTGGGATTGGGTCAGACCCTGAGGAACACAAACACACACACACACACACATACACACACACGCCAACAGTTAAACGCCAACGCATTGAAACACAAGCACAGCATTAAACACGCACACATGCACACATTCAAACAAATAGAAAAATGAAATACACGTGCATTTGTATACACAAACCCGCTTAAACTCACCCACATATACTAATATATATACTCGTATAGTAACC
Organism: Pollachius pollachius; assembly: GCF_949987615.1. Lineage (NCBI taxonomy): Eukaryota > Metazoa > Chordata > Actinopteri > Gadiformes > Gadidae > Pollachius > Pollachius pollachius. Next base: position 12,705,689 of record NC_136938.1, on the reverse strand, counting down.
CGATATCCTCTATCCAAATATCTTCATGATATCTATTGTTAGATGGTGATATTAACCCCTGGCCTGCATGTGCTGGCCAGGTGACCTCTGACCTGGCAGTGGGGACAGTAGTGCATCTTGAGCAAGGCATGCCTGCACTCGCGGCTGAGCTGCAGGTGGTCCGTGGTGTTGATGACCTCTATGCCCAGGTGCAGCGCCTGGAGGATGAGCTTAGCTGTCGCGCCTGACCGAGCCATTTGATTGGCCAGGATGCCCGGCGACGCGCCAAAAGGCCTCAGCTCTCGCCGCGTCGACCTCACGCACTCTGCGTAGCCGGCGTCGATGTCGCCGGGGCCGGGGTCAATCAGGTGACCATAGACCAATGGGAAAAGGCGGTCCAGGAGTCGCTGCAGGGAGGTGTCTGGGCTGAGCTCGGAGCCGAGCAGGAAGAGGCCGACGTCGGTGAAGAAATCCCGCACGGCGTCAGCGCTCCCAGCCGCCATGTTGGCGTAGGACTCACGCAGTAGGGCGTTGGTTCGGTTCTCCGCCTGCTTCATCAAAACCTCAAAGCTCTCTGGAGAGAGAGAGGGAGAACCTTCATATTAGGACTTTATATATATATATATATATATCTTTTATCTTTCACTTTTGATATTTTATCAGACAAGAGCAAGAGCGAGATAAATATAAAGAGATAGAGTGACAGAGAGAAAGAGAGAGAGAGAGAGAGACAGAGAGAGAGAGAAAGAGAGAGAGAGAGAGAGAGATTTTGAGATTTTACAAACCAACTTTATTTACATATTAGTTATGTTACATGAACATTAATAAAGTGCGATTTGTGCGTGTCTCTTCAGTTTGAGATAGCCTATCTTTTAAACATGTGTGCAAACAGCAAGTCATCCTCCACAACAGAACAGACAATGTTTTTGTAGCACCAGCGATTTTTAAAAGTGTCCACCTCGCCAATATTCTTATAAAATGTGTACTCTAGCCACAGCCTGGCCCTGATGTTGCAGAGCCAGACTGTGCGTGAATCCTGTCCTTCTTTGTTTTCCACACGGTTTTTTCTACTAATGTAGATTGCCATTTTTGCTTCCCCCGAGAGATAATTTAATAATTGCCACTTGTCCTTCCCTTCTTTTTCGTACTCAGCCCCCATGATAAAAACCTTCTCAGAGAAATTGACACCAAACAAATTAAAAACCAATGCTAAGAGAGTGTAAAACTGTGCGAGCCTCTTGCACTCAGAAAAAACGTGAAAAACAGTCTCACGGAGATTACAGAAAGGACACATGCTCAAAACAGCTGGATTAAGAACAGAAATAAAAGAATTGGAGGCGATGGCGCCATGTAAAATTCTCCACTGGAGGTCGGCAGTCCGCTTCTTGAGGGGGGGTTTATAAAACAACTTCCACTGTGGGCCGGGCCCATTGCGGCCCCCTAACCTGTTGGTCCACACGGTGGGGGGGCGGTTGCTCAGCCCGGCACGGTTGATGCTCTTCACACAGTTCGCATAGAGAGTCTTTTTATCAGCCCTGTTTACGGAGAGCCTATTTGGGCGACAGGGAGTGAGCAGGGAGCCTGTCAGCTCCCCTACCACGGGGCTCAGGTGGACATCAGGGAAGGGGTCAGCGGGGTCTGGTGTGGCTCTCCCTAGGTTGTAGTCCATCAGAAGTCTTTTTTCTTTGATAGACAGTCTCTGTCTCCAGAGCTCCAGGAGTCTCCCTGCCACTCGGTGTGATCGGAGGCCCAGCAGAGTGCCCAGGGCCCCAACATTGTCCAGCGCTGGCCCCACTACATCGAACAGCTGCTGTAGGCAAACAGTCCCTGAACTGCACAGTGCCCCCGTCAGGCCGGGAGTGGTACTGTTGGTGATGTCCAGCCTAGCCCCGTGGATTAGTGGCTCCTTCAACAACCAGTGCAGAGAGTTAGCTTCTTGACGCGTTTTATGACTAAAAAGGGCCCATGACTTAAAAACACCCTGATAAAACGGAGGTAGCCCACTTAATTCTAAGAATTTAGAATCAGTTAAAAACAGAGCAGTATCCAGACCCAGGTTACTTACGCGTCTGAGAATGCAGCTGGCCACATTCCTCCATACCAAGTCTGTCGGACCAGACAGAAACTTTTGTAAAAACTGAATTCTAAAAGTGGCTGTTCTACTGGCCAGGTGGATGAGGCCTTGTCCCCCCTCCTCTCTAGATAAAAACAGCACTCCCTGTGGCACCCAGTGCAACCCATCCCAGAAAAAATCCACCATCTTTCTTTGAATTTGGGCTAATAAGCCTGAGGGAGGGTCAACACATGCAAGGCGGTGCCACAGTTGGGAGGCTACTAGATTGTTTAAAACCAAAACTCTACCTCTATAGGACATATGCGGCAGTAGCCATTTCCATTTTTTAAGTTTACCTTCCACTTTTTCTGTGACGTTCTCCCAGTTCTTCTGGGCTATGGTTTCCTTCCCAAGAAAGACACCAAGGTACTTTAAGCCATCCCTCTTCCAGGTCAAATTTTGGGGAAGAACTGGGAGACCGCCACGCCATTCACCGACAGCGAGGGCCTCGCTCTTTCTCCAGTTAACCCTCGCTTTCGATGTAGCTGTAAAGTCACTAATGATCCTTGTTAAAATGTCCACATCTTTTTGGTTCTTAGTAAAAACAATGACATCATCAGCGTATGCAGATAAGACAACATTCTCACTAAAACCAGGTAAAACCAGACCTTGTAGGTTGGAGCGTATTTTACTGAGGAGGGGTTCTAGGGAGAGTGCATAGAGCATCCCGGACAGAGCACAGCCCTGCCTGACGCCTCTGCACACTCTAAAAGGAGCACACAGACCGCCGTTGAATTTCAGCACACTCTCAACTTCATTGTACAACACTTTGATCTTGGCTATGAAACCAGCGCTGAACCCGAATTTTGCCATAACTTTCCATAGGAAGTTGTGTTCAACGCGGTCAAATGCCTTCTCCTGGTCTAGGGAAATCAAACCAGTATCAATGCCAATGGACTTAGAGACCTCCAAGACGTCCCGAATCAGGTAGACATTGTCTACCATGGACCTGCCGGGCACACAGTACGTCTGGTCCCGATGGATGGACTGCTCCATAGCTTCCCTCAGCCTGTTGGCAAAGGCTTTGGACAGAAGCTTGTAGTCCACACAAAGCAAAGACACAGGCCGCCAGTTCTTTATGTCCTGCAAATTCCCCTTTTTTGGTAGAAGCGTGATGACTGCTCTACGGCAGGACATTGGCATGGAGCCGCAGGCCAGGCTCTCATTAAAAACATCCAACAAGTCTGCAGATAAAATTTCCCAGTACGCTTTATAAAATTCAACTGTCAGACCGTCGATGCCCGGAGCCCTCCGCCCCTGCATGCTCTGTAAGGCGGCTAGAAGCTCCTCGATGTGCAGAGGCCTCTCTAGTTGTAAGTTGGTCGCCATAGAGACCTGGGGTAGCCCACTGCAGAACCCCTCCAGTGTGTCCTTCTCCTCATACTCCGAAGAGTAGAGGGAGGAATAAAAACCAACAGCTCTCGCTCTTATCTGCCCTGGCTCTGTCAGCTCTTGGCCTGTGTCTGAGAGCAATGTGTGGATTACCCGCCTCTGTCCGTTCTTCCTCTCCAGGCCGAAGAAGAAGCTAGAGGGAGCGTCCATCTCAGAGATGTTCTGAACTCGGGACCTGACTAACGCACCCTGTACTTTGGTGTCCAGCAGGTTAGCTAAAGCTAGCTTTTTTTCTTTGAGGATTTCAATATATCCCCTTTCTCCAGATGACTCACTCATCTTTTCCAACTCCACTATAACAGTCTCCAAGTCCTTCATAGACCGAGTGATGTCCTGTGAGACATTGAGGGTGTGCTGCTGACATAGAAGTTGAATTTGAGTCTTTCCATGGTCCCACCATTGCCTAAGACTACTAAAATCCCCCTTTGTCTGCCTAAAAACACCCCAAAAGAAGCTCAAAGCATCCTTAAACTTTCTGTCCAATGTTAAAATAGAGTTAAAGTGCCAATGTGCGCTTTTTGGCTTAAAATCTCTAATTAGAACATGACATACAATCAAGGAATGATCACTAAAACCGGTGGGCAAAATTTTACACATTTTAAGAATGTTAAAATGGTGCTTAAAAACATAAAAACGATCAAGTCTAGCTGAGGAGATCCTATTCTCTCTGAGGTGGGACCATGTGTACTGTCGGCAATCTACATGCGTCCTTCTCCACACGTCCACCAGGCCATGAGAAATGACCAGCTGCCTCAGTGCATGTTGAGAGGCTGGATGTGGCTCTGCATGGTTGCGATCTAATGTCTCATTTTCCGTGCAATTGAAATCCCCACCCAGGAATAGATAATCCTCTGAGTTGCAACTATTTAATTGATTTGTTATTTTTTCTAAAAACAGCTTCCTCTCTGTACCATTGGTTGGAGCATAAACATTTATAAAAACCACATTAAACTGTTCAAACCGAGCTTTAATTAAAAGCAACCTCCCCATGATGACATGCTCGACCTCCATGGAAACTGGAGAGAAACTCCTGGAGAAAAGGAAGCCCACTCCTCCACTGAGGCTAGTGTTGTGGCTCAGGACTACATCCCCTTCCCATTCCCTTCTCCAATCTACCTCATTTTGAGCACAACTATGGGTCTCTTGTAGAAAAAGGACATCAATTTGTTTTGTTTTAAAAGTCTCATAAATGAGTGCCCTTTTTTTTGTCTCCCTTGCTCCATTGACATTGAGACTTCCCATGCTAAAAAGCTCCGTCATGAGTGAGGTATTTAAAACAGAATAAAAAAATAAAAGTAGTGGAACCATTAGCTTAGTTAAGACACACATCAGATATTCTATGCTCGTTGCTGTTCATCTGCCTTCTTGCTTTCAGCACCAGTTTCCTGAGTCTGTACATTTCTTGGTCTGTAATGCCAGATTCAATTCTGTTGTTAGCGTAAAATCTGGCAGAAACATAAAATGCTGGAATATCTGGGAAATATTCCTCCAGCTTGACTCCTTTTGCGTTTTTGGTGTCCTGAAGAAAGGACTTAATTTTCTCCGGTGAATATGTTTTCTTTTGCTGACTGCAACTTAGCTTTTCTATGGGCACGATGTCACTGTCATCTGAGAGACTTTCCTCTCCACTGTCACTGTCTGTCTGTGCAGTCTGTTTTTTCCCA
>NC_136938.1:12688041-12695541 GCF_949987615.1 Pollachius pollachius | reverse complement strand
CGGGGCTGTTATCTTTTGCTGCCGTTGTCTTGCTACTTCTGCGTCCGCGCGAGCGTGTGTGCGCGTGCGTGTGTGTGCATGCGCGTTTGAATGCGGTGTGTGTGTGCATGCGTGCGTGAGTGCTGTGTGTGTGTGTGTGTGTGTGTGTGTGTGTGTGTGTGTGTGTGTGTGTGTGTGTGTGTGTGTGTGTGTGTGTGAGCTGCAGGCTGCTTGGCACATGCGCACTTGACCAAGTGTGGAGGAGCAACTTGTCCGACAGGCCTGCTATTATGATAGTAAGATGAAGGGTATACACACATACGAGAAATGGAGCAGGCAAAGCATTTGCGACTTTGTATGTGAAAAATATAACTTGAACGGACTTGAAGAAATAAGATACGGCACTGGGTGTACTCCTTCACATCACAAAGTAACTTTAACATTAAACTGCCGTCCTCTTTCAGTGTGAAACTGTATTTTTTATGTTTTTTTGACAACAATATCAGGACCCTTGTGATCGCAGTACAAGCACCGATTGAACAGCTCTAATGCGTCTCAAAGCTATGGCTACGAAGGCTTTTAAGTTTAACTCCCCAATAGAGAATGTAATGAAAGCCGCCCGTAATGTTCCTGTGTCTTTGGGATTTAAAGGAGATCAGTCTAAGCTCAGTGCAGTCAGGCAGAGTGATACCCTTTACAGCTTCTCTAAACATTTAACAACCTCTTGGTTGTTTTTATGACACTGAAAATGGGGTTTTATTTTGAACGTCGTCGATCTGTGAGACATCGTAAAATGTGCGGGTGACACAACAGAGGTGGGCCTCATCAGCAAAGATGACAACTCAGCCTACAGAGAGGAGGTACATAAATGTATAAACTGATGTGACAATCAATAATCTACAACTCAACGTCAACTAAACAAAATAAATAACTGTGAACTTCAGGAAGAAACACATACCACACATCCCACTCACTATGGATGGCAGTGCAGGGGAGTCTGTGAAAAGCGCCAAGTTCCTGGGGGTGCATGTCACAGATGACCTGACACGGTGCACCAACACCACCTACCTAGTCGAGAAGGCACAGCAACGCCTCCACTTCCTTCGCCGGATGAGGAGGGCTGACCTCCCCCTTCTGCCCTCACAACCTTTTACAGGGGTGCTATTGAGATCATCCTTACCAGCAGCCTCTCTGGCAGCAGTCTGGTACGGCAGCTGCCCTGCTGACCAGAAGGCTCTACAAAGGGTGGTGAGGACAGCAGAGAAGATCACCAGATCAGCCCAACCATCCATCCAGACATCATCAAAGACCCCACCCAACAGGCACACAAACTGTTCACCCTCCTACCATCTGGCAAGCACTACTGCCAGACTACCAGACTCAACAACAGCTTTTTCACACAGGCCATCAGACTACTCAACTCACTCAAGAAAATACCATGAACAATCAATGTCTGTATGATGCTCTTTACATGCAAAATAACATACATGTTTACATACATATGTATCTCAATGCTGCTATACTGCACTTTGCACTCTGCTGTCTGTTATATGTTGTGTGGTAAAATATTAGTTGCACATTTTGAGCACGGGGAAACACAATTTCCTCTGTGTAATTACTTGTTGCATGGTCTGATTGACAATAAAGTTCACATTGACTTTGACTATTGTCTCCGCTGGTTGAAGCCAAACTCCTTGTTAAAAAAATATACCTGAGGATTATGTTGAAACAGACAGATTTTAATCCATGATATGAGACTTAATTAAAAGCCAACGTAATATATTGGATCACTATTCTTTTTTTAATAATATATTTGTATTTCTAGTTATGTCATTCTAATTATATTATGTACGTGTTGTGAATAGATTTTGTGCAGAAGGTGCCAAAGATACAATTATTATATTTCTACTTTTTTTTAAACTATCATTAAACAAACAACAAACCAATAAACAGGAGGATGTTAATGTGTGTGTGCTTGTGCATGTTTGTGCGTTGTAGTACATATAAAAGACATATAGGGGGAGGATAATATTATTATTTTATCTGTAGATTACCTTACCTTACCGCTTCCTGCTCCTTAGTGACATTTATCTGAGAGAATATTCACTGTTATTCCCTTTGGGTTAAAAAATAACATCTTTCCCTCCCTCCCCTTCCTCTAACTACACTCCCACTAATAGCTTCACCGTATTGGTAATCAAACAATAATCAGGGAGGCACTTTAATTAAATGACACAAAAGCTAAGGGTTCCCATACTGTCTATAAAGCTACTTGCTATTTTTGTTTTTTCTGTTAATTGTACTTTAGTGTGAAGCGGGAAGATCCGGTTAGCCGTGACGGAGGAGGATAACCCTGCTACATGTTTTAATGAGGTTACAGCTTCCAGCACACTGCAGAACGGAGCTTAACACAGCCTGCTATCATAGTACCCAGCACAAGTGCTCTCTCTCTCTGTCTCTCTCTTACCACTCAATGTCTTGTACGCTCTATCTATATCCTTCATCTATATTTATCAAATAAAAAATGTTCTTCAATCTTTCTATCTTTCTATTCATAGTTAAATACACTTCATTTTTTGTTTATTTCTATCCATCTCTTATAAATATGTTCTCTCTCTCTGTCGTATTTAGCTCTCTCATGCAGAACTATGGAAAGAACATAACAGCTTCCGTAAGATGAAACATATAAATATAAAAAGGTAAATGTGTAAAAAATATATGAAAGTAGGCCTACTTGCAACATTATTTGAAGCACAGAAAGTGATAAGTAAACAGATGGTATGAATGTTTCTACCACCAGAGGGCAACATATTCTGTTTTAACGGGAAAGCTACAAATGGAACAAGAATGCAGCATTCATACTTGGACATCTACATAATCTCTTCCCCTCCCTCTATGTGTGGTTTTGTGTGTCTGTTTGCGTGTGTGTGTGTGTGTGTGTGTGTCACAGAGGAATGCCACATTTAGCACACAGCATGAAGATAAAACTGCCAGAGACGTATTACAGATACACACACACACACACACACACGCACACACGCACACACACACACACACACACACACACACACACACACACACACACACACACACACACACAAACAATCATAGGAAAACTGACAGAAAGACAAACTAAAAAATTGGCCGACAGAAATAAAGAGTGACGTGCAGACAGATACTCAGCCAGGCAGGTGAACAGACAGACATATGTACGCATACTCAGGTGGACACACAGATAGACATACTGACAGACAAATGGGGTCATGCTCATATTACTGGGACACAAAGGGGAGACATTGTGTAGTGATATTGTGATGGCAACATGACCACAGACACACATTCATACAAACATTCAAACACATATTCATACCCACACATTCATGTGGTTTGGTTTGAAGCATCTGGAAGTTCCAGACGGTTCCTCTTTGTCCTGTATGATCAGGGAGTATCGTCAGGGCGACCAACGACCACAGCAGCGCTGGAAGAGATGTCCATTCATCAGCTGTGAATGGACCCCCACGACCACAACACAAGACAAGCCGACATCTGATAGGGCGAGAAAGCCTGTGAACCTATGTCTCCTGACTGGACACAGAAGGGGAGCTCTGAGATCGGACAGGTCAAAGCAGGGACCTTACCTCTGACAAAAGAGGCAAGGATTTCTAACATTTCATTTGGCAAACCAGGGACCTGCGACATTGGTCAAGCAAGGGATCTCTGATTTGATAGGGAGAGGAAGGGACCGCTCACCTCTAATTGGAAAAAGCAGGGACACGTCTGATATGCAGAGCCAAGGTGGAGGGTGGATGACTCTTTCCCAGTGAGCAGATGAAGGTGAGTTACAGGGAGGTAGGGAACAGCCCTGAACCTTCTCATTAAGACAGTTAAAGAGTTGAAACGCTTGCTCCCTCCCCTTTAAGAAGACAGCAGAGTTCTGAGAACAAACAGTGTCTGGAGTTTATGGAGTCACTGGAACTTAAGAGACGTTTTAACGAGACTAACACACATTGTACTTACAGAGAGGGGTTGAGGAGAGAGGAGAGGAATGGAGGGAGCAGGAAGGGGATAAGAGTGGGGAAGAGAGGGGTAAGGAAGGAATGGGAGAGTGAGGAGAGGGAGAAGAGAGCAAGGGGAGAGGCGGAAATAGGAGAGGAAGGGAAGAGGAGAGGAGAGGTGAGGAGGAAGGAATAGGAGAGGAAGGGAAGAGGAGAGGAGAGGAGAGGTGAGGAGGAAGGAATAGGAGAGGAAGGAGAGAAGAGAAGAGAACAAGCAGAGAGGAGAAAAGAAGAAGGGATGAGGAGAGGATAGGAGAGGATGGAGGCGAGGTAAGAGGAGAGGAGATGAGAGGAAATGAGGAACGAAGAGGAGCGGAGAGGAGGTTAGAAGGAGGAGGAGAGAAAGGAGGAGATCAGATAAGAGGAGAGAAGGAGGTAATAGGAGAGGAGAGGAGAGGAGAAGAGGTAATTGAAGAGGAGGGGAGAGGAGATGGAGGAGGAGAGGTGGGACCAGAGCAGATAAGAGGAGAAATGGAGAAAAGAGAAGGAGATTGGAGAGAAGAGGACAGCAGGAGACGAAGGGAGGAGCTAAGAGGAAAGGAGGAGGGTTGTTCATGGAGTCACTTGAAGTAAAGCAGTGGTTGACTAAGACGTTTGAACAAGCTTAAACCCAACTGGCCGATATACCTCAAACAGTGGCTGTAGACCGTCCCTGTGTTCTCCCCACTGATGAAACTTAAAAGGTGTTTAGTTTCTAAAGTTAGCCCACTCCACGAAAACGTTTGGATTCTGTTGACCAGTGTTCCAGTATGTGTGTGCGTGTGTGTGCGTGTGTGTGTTTAGTTAGGTAATAGTCAGGTAGTCAAACTGAGATAAACACGAGAATGCTAAAAATAGAGCAAATCACAGTACATGCAACACACACAGTAAAACACATAAGGTACAGTTACTCATGTTTGTGCACAAATGTGTCTGTGTCTACGTAGGGGAATAGAAAACATTTACAGGAAAAACGTTAACTACATTTACTTAAGTGTGTGTGTGTGGTGGGGGGGACTAACAAGGGGTGTGTGTGTATATGTCTGTATGTGTGTGTTTGTGTGTGTGGGGGGGGTAGGTGGGATGCAGATGTGTGTGTGGGGGGGTGGGTTAGGTGGGGTGTAGGTGAGGTGGTAGGCGGGGTGCGAGGGGCTGAGGAACAGAGACGTGTGATTGTTGCCCTGGTTCTCCTGAATGAAGGGAGCGTTGTTAGAGGACACAGACGGGGTCTGCATGGAGGTGTTAAAACACATAGACACACACACACACACACACACACACACACACACACACACCCACCCACACACACAGATACACACACACACACACACACACACACAGACACACACACACACACAGACACACACACACACACAGACACACACACCCACACACACACACACACACACACACACACACACACACACACACCCACACACACAGACACACACACAGACACACACACACACACATACACATAACCACACACCCCCCCACACACACACACACACCCACAGACACACACACACATACACAACCCCACAGACACACACACACACACACATACATACTCTGGATTGACACACACACACGCAAACACACACACACACACACACCTATACATTCTCTGGACTGACACACACACACACACACACACAGACACGCAACCACACACCCACACACACACACACACGCAAACACACACACAAACACACACACACCTATAGATTCTCTGGACTGACACAAACACACACACACACACACACACACATATAGGGCTTTGGAGGACTGGGGAAATGGGGTAGATGAGAAGTTAGAAGGAGAGCAGAGGAGTTGAGAAGATAGGAGAGGAGAAGAGAGAATAGGAGGTGAGATGAGAGGAGAGAGGAGGGGACAGGAGAGGCAAAGAGGGGGGGAGGAGCTGCAATACAGTCAGGCCATCATGTGATTGTGTGTAGTGCTGCGTTAGCCCGAGATGGTCCTTATCTCCCCCTCCTCCATTCTCATACCCCTCCCTGTAGCTCTGAACAGCGTGAGCACACACACGCGCACAATACACACACAAACAAACTGCTGACCACAGCCGTCCGGCCCTTTTAAAAAGAGCCTCACCCAGCCCACTTCAACAGCCTCTCAGTCGCTCTCTCTCTCTCTCTCTTTCAGTCCCTCTCTTTTGCTTCTCTACACTACGTCCCTCCCTTCATCCCTCTCTCCCCTTTCTCTCCTCCTCTCCCTTTTATTCCTCTCTCTATGCCAAGGTCTGGGGTCGGTCCCTGGGTGTTGCACTGTGGCGGCCCACTGCTCCTAGCACTCGTGATCGGTTTAACGCAGAAATCACATTTCACTTCATAGTACTGCCAATGAAAAATAAAGAATCTTCTTCTTCTTCTTCTTCCTCTTCTTCTTCTTCTTCTTCTTCTAATCTCCTGCTTTCCCTTCATCCCTCCCTCCATCTCTAACTCTCCATCCTTCTCTCTCGAACCCTGCCTCCATCTCTAAATCTCACCTTCTCTCCGTCCCTCCCTTTCTCTCTCCTCCCTCCCTCTTACTTGACCCCTCACCTCTCCATCCCCCCTCCTTCTCCAATTTATTCCTCAGCTCGTCGCTCTCTCTATCCCTCCCCATCCCTTTCTCACTCTCTCCCTCCCTCTCACCATCCATCTGCCTTTGTCCCTTGCCCCTTTCCTCTCTCCCCCTCCTCTCGAGGTAAAGGTATAAAGTCAATATTTGAGGATCTGTTCCAGGGTTCGCTTCAAAGAGATCAGAGCTCTACAGGGGAGCCAGCCTTTAATACGTTTGTGTGTCAGAGTGCAGGTGCGTGTGCCTGTGCCTGTGCCTGTGCGTGTGTGTGTGCGTGTGTGTGTGTGTGTGTGTGTGTGTGCATACCAAAATGTAGAAAGATGCAAGCTAACACACATAAAGTAGAGATCATGTGTAATTGGCCTATGTTCATATCTAAACACACCCGGCCACAAGCACACACACACACCCAACACAAAATCACTTGGATAAACGGGGATATGTATAGACAGACACAGATGAAATGGTAGCAGAGAGAGAGAGAGAGATCTCGATGAAGAGACCCCAGGCTTTAATGGGCCGGAGTGGGATAATATTATCACAGTGCAGCTTTCATTAACAGTGAATGGAGCCTGTGTGCTGCACGCTGGACGCTTGAAGTTAGCACGCTTGACACAAGCCGTTAGCACGCTTGACACAAGGCGTTAGCACGCTTGACACAAGCCGTTAGCACGCTTGACACAAGCTGTTAGCATGCTGCATGCTAGCATTAAGAACCAAGATGGTAACATTTAGAACACCGGTTGCTAGCAGTGACTTGGCACGTTGGAAGTTAGCATGGTGGAATCTAGCAGTTTGCATGCTTGACGCTAACAGTTATCGGCCGATAAAATGATAGACCACTACACAGTGGACACAGATTTCATTAATACACTGAGCGGACAATGTTATCCAAAGCGTAGAAGTG
>NC_136938.1:12203041-12683041 GCF_949987615.1 Pollachius pollachius | reverse complement strand
GCGTGCCCAGGGGTTCAGGAGGGCCAAACTGACTCAGCATATTTAGTGTCTAAAACCACAGCCAAAACACTGGGTTCAGCCTGCTAACCCCCCAACACCACGGCATGGTGGGATATCTTTAGACCCAGGCAGAGATAGAGGGAGAGACAGAGAGAGGGGGAGTGAGAGAGGGAGAGAGAGAGAGAGAAAGGGAGGGAGAAGATAGACTGAGACAGGTAGAGAGTTAGAGAAAGAGATTGAGGGGGAGAGAGAGAGAGAAAGGGAGGGAGAAGATAGACTGAGACAGGTAGAGAGTTAGAGAAAGAGATTGAGGGGGAGAGAGAGAGAGAAAGGGAGGGAGATAGATAGACTGAGAGAGGAAGAGAGTTAGAGACAGAGATCGAGGGTGACCGAGGAAGAGATCAGGACAGGGAGTGAGAGATCAAGATAGAGAAAGAGACGTCGTTAAAGTGAATTTGACTTAATGATACGCCTCAGACAGTTCATTATAAGTCCTACGCTCTGCGTCTCTTCAAAACCATTTGCTTTGTCTGCGTACGGGATAGCCGATAGCTGCTCCCTGGATGCAGGCACATGGATCACGTAGACAGGAGAGACAAGTCTTGGCCTGTCTGTCTCTCTCTTACTCTGCTGCTATCGTCAATCTGTTGGGGATAAGGAGGGCAAGGTCTCAACATCTTAACAAGTTGTCATGGAGATGCGGGTCGCCGTCCTGATTACTATTGTTGGGGTCTGAGATCAAAACGCCTGGCAGGGGATGACGAAGGCACGCAGACCCAACCACGCAAACAGAGAAGAAGAGCCCAAACAAGAGGGGAGGGGTTTGGCTGAATATCTTCTGTAGTGCTTACGAGCTGGGCAGCAACGAGGAGCACATGATACCCAGATGATGGAACAACACTTGGAACCTGGAGGGTTGCGAGTTCAATCCCTCAGCTCTGCCTGGTAACAGAGCCAAGGTGCCGCTGAGAGGGACACCAACATAGTCCATCGCCGTAGATTATATGCACCTCTCCTCCATTTAGGTCAAACAACACATTGTCAGACAGACAGACGGCCTGCTTCGGCTGCCTGGTCATGGTTTCCATTAAATTTCCGTTCTACAAAAGTGACCGTAAACTGTGCAATAGACTGCTATGGACAGGAGCTAACCGTTAGCTGGTCTCCGTGGGAGGAAGGTCGCACCACTGTTTACTCTACAGCGTGTACACACACAACCCACACACACTCCAAACCCACCGCACATGCTTAGAAGCATAAGCACTCACACACACACACACACACACACACACACACACCAATTACATCCCATGCAGCACATGCAATTATACACATAAACAACCCAACCTGCTACTGTAAAGTATTATCTGTTTTTTTTCTTTGTAAAGTGTACTGCACTGCACTTTGACACGGACACACACACACACACACACCGTCTAACAAGAACACACACATCTATGCACACTAACGCACACCCAAACATCCATACACACACACCAACAACACACACATATTTACACAAAAACACACACACACACAATCTTTGGAGAAAAAACACGAAAACTGGCAAACACACACAGACTAACAAGAACACACGTATACCTACACACGCAAAGACAAACACGCACGCACGCACACACACACACACACACACACACACACACACACACTAGGACCCAGACCTTGGAAGGCGTTGAGGTGGCGGGAGAGGAGGAGGCGCAGAGAGGAGCTGGTAGTGTGCAGCAGGGTGAGGAGGTCCTGGCGGGCTGACAGCTGGTAGCGCTCCTCCATCTTCCTAGTGCAGCAGCTCTGGTTCCTGGATCCACACACCTGGAGTCCGGACGCTGGGAGAGCATGGTGAAGAGAGGTGTCAGGAAGTGACATCACATTGAGCTAAACATGACAGGATTTGGGGAGTAAAAAAAAGGGTTAGGGTTAGAATTGACATTATTATAATATACTAGAGTTTTCTCAACCTCTAGTTGTAATTAAACCCATACTAATAATGTGAAAACCCCAGTCGATATTGTAACAAATTTCTGAGAGCATAATATAATAACAGTTTGCCTATAATTTTACAACGTATAACATTAGTTGACCACAAATGACTCTTAAAAGCATTGCCAACATTTAAATATTTCTTAACCAGTCAGTGAACTAAAGGCAACAGGCTGATTATCATTTAGGGGGCCACTCAATGACATGCAGAACCTTCATCAACACTCCCACTGAAGTAGTGTGACAAATACTGACTTTCTACTCCTCATTCACATTTAAGGTCATTTGCATTTCTTACGGAGAAAATACTACCTCAAGGGTAGTGTTTTTCAGGAGATTTTCCGGGTAAAAATGTCAGGATATGTTGTTCACACATACGGCCCATCAGGAGAATATCAGGACTTACACGTTTGTCTGAAAGCAGCTAGTGTGTGAGCATTTGATTACATTATAACATTATAATTATTATTAATTATTAGTCAATTTATGGTAACTGGGGTAATTGTTCCATTGAAAGTGTAGTATACTATGCATGCAAATCAATTATTATATAGCTTTTAGTGTTATTCAGGGCTGAAGAGTGCATTGACATTTTAAAATGCAAGGCAACTACAATTGGTTAGTTAAAAATAATAATCATCATTGAGATTAAACATTTCTTCAAGTGTCCTGGCCAAGACAGGCAGCAGTAACCTACAGTCACACATAGCATACACACAAAACATAAGATAAATAAAGCAACTAAAACAGCCCGCAGGGGGGAGGGGGGATATCAATATCGCAAGACATTTCAGGAGGCTCAAGGGGGAGCTTAATATTAAGTTTGAGCAACAAACTGTAAAGACATTTCGGGAGGCTCAAGGAGGAGGGTAATATTACATTTGAGCAACAAAGTGTAGTCTTGTGGTGGACTTTATAGACTAATTCACCATACTGTGTTATTGACATGTTTTCGTTGCGTTATAGGGACACTGTCTCTTTAAGATCACGTCGCTTATGTGTTAATATGCCGGTTGGTGCAATGATTGAACTTAACGTTTTTATATGACAAAATGCACGACCCTTGTCGAGGTGAGAAATTGTCGCTTCTCTTCTTTTATCGCAATTTCTACAGTCTATAGACAGTACGTGTTACCTTGGATAGTTTGTCGACGTCGGAGCCGTTATGTTAAAAAACAAAAGGTCTTAGCTCGGCGAGTATGTGGCTGCCTTTGTGCGGTGTGTGTGCGCACGCGTGTGTGTGTGTGAGCGTTCCCGTGTGTGTTTGTGCGCATGTGCGTGTGTGTACAGTTTGTGTATGCGGTGTGTATGTGCCTGCTTGCAGTGTATATATGCGTTCGCGCGTGCTGTGCGTGTGTGTGAGCTGCAGGCTAGTTGGCACATGCGCACATAAGTAACTTGAGTAACTAGTGCGACAAGCCTGCTATTATAGTAGTAATATATATATATATATATATATATATATATATATATATATTACTATATTTTACTATTATTTATAATAATTAATAATATTACTATTATTATATATATATATAATTATTATATATATATATATATATATATATATATATATATCTTACTACTATAATAGTAATAATATATATATATATTATTATATATATATATATATATATATATATATATATATATATATTTAATATGCAGTTTGACAAAGGAATACATTAAAGTATGGAAGCCAGAGCCACTGTGAATACTGTGTTAGACTTAAGCAATTGCTAATCATCCAGTAGATGCTTTTTACGAGGGGAACATACAATGGATTCAGAAACAGCTTATGAAGGAGAAAGTAGGGGTTAGGCATCTTTCTCAAGGTAGGCTGCAGACATTGGGGATCTGACCGAGTACCTTTTGGTCCTTGCCGCTTTAAGAGAGGGTTGGACAGATAGTCAGTCCTCTTACCCGAGTTGGAGAGGATTTCGGTAGGACTACAATTCAGTGATATTTGTATCTTCGCCAAAATGATCTTAGACATGCTGTATTACTGTGGATATTTAATGTGGTAAAGAAATGCATGTCTTTAACCTCAGAATGTATGAGAGCTATACAATATCTCATTGTAGTGTGCAAGCTGCAGGCCTCAACACGTCGTGTCCACTTGTCAGAAGACATCTTGAGCCAAAACCTGATCGCCCTCTCATACTTTCCACCACACTGAGAGAATTCTGAGCAGACGGGGGAGAAACTAATCATCTTTAAAATGTGCATGTCTGTGTGTGTGTGTGTGTGTGTGTGTGTGTGTGTGTGTGTGTGTGTGTGTGTGTGTGTGTGTGTGTGTGTGTGTGTGTGAAAACTGGCTCCACAACATGTTGAGGCAGAATCTGAAGGCCTGTTACCACCAGCGGGGGGCCAGCCACTGCTAACCACTATCACCGCTAGGCGATGAGCGCAGCTTGAGGAATGCCAGCCCTTCCAGATAAGAGGACATGAGAGCACAGTGGGTAGCGCTTTCTTAACCTAAATACTTCCCCCAGCCTTCCTCAGCCCAGCGCCAGTAGCCGGCTTCTGGGTGCAGAGATAGACCTCCTGCTGGGTGATTGCCCAGCATCCACAGCTCCTGAGCGGGAGCAGACGTGGAATAAGGACCCCCTGGTGTGGGTCTCTGAAAGCTTGCAGTTGGTTTTATTGAGCCTTCTAGATCTAGTTGGAGGGCAGGATGGTTCTGGTGGTTGGAGTGTCCACGCACAGCCGAAAGGTTCCGGGTTCAAGCCTGGAATGTCCATAGTGGTCTAGGCATCCTTGAGCAAGATGCCCCCTAACCCCAACCTGCTCCCTAAAGATTAATCCCTACAGTCACTATGGATAAGGTGTCAGAAAAAGTTATAATTCATGGCCATAAAATAATTCCACTTATTGTCTTGTCTATGTGTTGTCTTGTTTCTATGTCTTGGTTATAAAATTAAGTAGCACTTTTTGGGTTATATATTCATTGTTGAATGCACTTACTGTAAGTCGTTTTGGACAAAAGCGACAGATAAATGTGTTTAATACAGTCTATTTTTGGAGAATAAACCTGTTCTTCAAGCTACAATGGACCAGTCATGTCCGATTGAATTGAATCCCTTATTGTCCAGTATATATCAAACTGAACAAACAAGTTCAACAGATTAACAAACCTAGCGTACCATGTGTCCTCAGCTTCCCTTTTTGTAACAATATCAGGCAACATTATTTGAAGTAAAAACATCTGCTGTCTTTTGGAAAGGAGTTAAAGCATAACGTCGGCAAAAATGGCAGTACTTTGGTACACGTAAAGT
Organism: Pollachius pollachius; assembly: GCF_949987615.1. Classification (NCBI taxonomy): domain Eukaryota; kingdom Metazoa; phylum Chordata; class Actinopteri; order Gadiformes; family Gadidae; genus Pollachius; species Pollachius pollachius. The sequence goes on along the minus strand of NC_136938.1, from coordinate 12,677,765 downwards.
TCAAGTACTTGACAAGAACAGTACAAGTAATTGCCACAAGTAAAGTATTTGTCACAAATAAACTCAAAAGTACTTGACACAAGTACAGTTCTTGAGTTAAAGTGCTCCGGTACTCAGGACCCAGTTTAGGGCTGGCGGCCAAGTCAGGGGTTGTAGTTTCAGACAGAAGCCTGCGCTTTGGAAGACGAGGTGTTGGCTACTGACGGGAGGATTAAGAAGGATTACTCATAGAATATTACTGGACCCACACATGATTTACACCAATTACACACGTTAATCAGAGGAGGGAATCAAGGCAAATGAAGACATGTTTTAAAGATGGCAAAGATGACTATGACCTACCCAAATGCAAAAGGAATGGATAACATCTGTGCATTTATAAATTAAGTATATTTACATAACGATTATAAATGAACATACTTCATTTTGACTCTTCAGAATAACATGGTTTATTGTGGCACGTTCCCTGTATTTCTGCGCTTTTTTAATAGACAGTAAGTCTATTAATTTTTTTTTGATCCGTTCTGTTTTATGGCGGTTCCACCACGTGGTCTTGTCCGTTTCAAACATCATAAAGATCATTAAGCAACACAATAATGACCCCACCTCAGCAGGTAGGTCAACACAGCCGTCCACGCACGTCCAGGTACACGAGATAGAGCTTTGCCTGCAAAACTGCACTAATATATATGATATTACTGATATTTATCACCCACAACACTCGACTTCCAAGAGTTTGCTTCGGAATAACATTTATTTGGATTGGTTGAAATTAGGAAAATAAACATAACCTCGATATCGCTCTGGTGGTGTATAGATAATTTGATCGTATTTCGACTGATCTTCACTTATCGTGACTGTGGAATATAAAACGAATAAAAATGTTTTTTCAAAAGATTCCCCATGGGTGCAAGCAGACTACCGATAGAAAAAGTATTAAATTAAGTGGTGTTTCTTTTATTTAAACAAAACGTAAACATACCTGTTCCTGGGCTTGAGGGGACTAATTTCACAGGTCCGATTTGCTTGAGCTGGAAAACTTTGCGAACTTCATCGCAGGTGGTTGGGTCGCCAAACGTGAACGCAGCGCAACATGCCAATACCAAAACGCAGTTAATTTTCCCTAGTAGCGCCATCCTTAAACCCAGGTAGACACACACGCTTTCATTACACTCACCCTAACCATTGCCTCGAAGGGGAAAAGTTTCATTAGGTGAGTGCCATTCCCTTATTCGCAACCGTAATGCAAACGTATGACGCCTCAAACCCTAAATCCTACATCCAAGTGACTGATGTAATGTTGGTGGGGTCGCTTTGAATCTGTTTAGTTTTGAAGAGTGTGTGCAGCTCCGATCAGAGTTGGTTCGCCTCAGATAGGGGTGATTCTTGGAAAACCTTGGGAGTCGTTATAACAACGCCATCTAGTGGATGGACCGTGTCCTCACCCTTCACTTTATTTATGTCTGTAAAGCGTCTTTGAGTATTCTCTCCCTCCTCAGAGCAGGAAGTACATATTTGAGTGTTATTCCTAGAGAACATTTCTGGTGAGGTTCTAAAATCTTTGAAAAATTGAAATCTTTGAGTTCAAAACTTTACTGCTAAGAAATAATATAATAATATTAAACACAACATACTCACTATTCCTAAAACTATTTTCTTTAACCTTTTGCATTACATGGTTGACACACGAAAACACACTCAAAGGCTATCCAACATTAGGGCAATTCATCACAATATCCATTTTTTATTAAACTGTCAATACATAAAATGAGAGGAATTAGACCGAGATGGTGGTCAAATATACCAATGAATGACTAGGCTCTAGCGAAACGCTGTCCTCTAGTGGAATCAGTATCAAACCAGAGAATATGAACCACAAAGCAACTAGAAAACATGTTCTCATGTTAAATTCACACCTTTGTCTATCATTTTTTTATTGTGGTGTTTTTGTGCATGACAACATTTTCAAACCTGCCTATTTAATACTTATAACTTAAGAAAAATAGTTCGAAAAATAAAAAAGGACACACAATAATCAATAGAGGTATTTACTCAATTGATCTGCCTTATAAATAGTCCAGTGAGTTGTAAACGCTGTAGGTTGTGCAGCGTTGGAAATTGTACAGCTTACTACATAAGAAAGAAACTAAAGTAAACAAAGAAAAGCCCTTTAATATCTGCCATCTCCACAGACCGATATATGAGAGAGAGAGAGCTAGAGAGAGAGAGCGAGAGCGAGAAGATGTCGGACCAGGTGTTTGGAACAGCAATAATCACAACCAGAGGCTGTCCTAAGACATATTGGGCAAAAGTGCATTTTTATAATAAAAATAGAAGGTTTTCAAGATGTACATATTTATGAAGATAAATACATAAATAAAACCCTTTTTGCAAGACAGTTCTCTGAGTGTGTTGGACAAACATATTCAGGTAGACATTTTTCCACCACAAACATGAAGCCGTGTTGAAAGACAACAGCCTTGCATTTGTGTAACATTTGCATCCCATTTCAAAGTTTCATTGGGAGTCGTTAAACATAATCTAGGGAGAGGTATGGGCCTTATTTAATTAGCGGCCAACTTGGTTATAAATACTAGCTGGGGGGGAACTGAATGCGGAATTCCGCATTCAGTTCCCCCACCCAGATAGTATTATGAACGAAATCGGAACCAAGATGAATATGTCTGAGGTTTGTTTGTTTCAACACCTCACAGGATCACATGTGTACCCCAAGGTTATCCAGGATGACAAAAAAACATGGGTAGTAGATAAACATATAAGTTACTGGCTAAGCAGCCTTGCTACTGACTAAACAGCAACATAACTGGTTAAGCAGCGACACTGCTAGCTACACAGAAACACTAGCAGCGAAGCAACAGCGCTTCTAGCTAAGTAAAATGGGCATCGTCAGGTGAGTGTTTGCGGCCATTGTCACGTGAGTGTTATAGGCTTGGTCCAGGTGAGTGTTTTGGGGATGTGGCCAGGAGAGAGTTTTGGCCATGTTCATTGGTTTCAGGTGGTTTATGGGGGTGTGGTTAGGGCGTGGTGAAGTGAGAGTTCCAGGGGCCTTGGTCAGGTGGTCAGGTGAGTGATTTAGGTGCATAGCCAGGAGAGTTTTTTGAGGTGTGGCCAGTTGGTCAAGAGGAGTGTTGTGGGCATGGTCAGGTGAGTTATTTAGGTGCGTGGCCAGGTGAGTGATTTAGGTGCGTGGTCAGGTGAGTGATTTAGGTGCGTGGTCAGGTGAGTGATTTAGGTGCGTGGTCAGGTGAGTGATTTAGGTGCGTGGTCAGGTGAGTGATTTATGTGCGTCGTCAGGTTGAGTGATTCAGGGGTGTGATCAGGTGAGTGTTGTGGGAGCTTGGTCAAGTGAGTGTTTTGCGCTGGGACCGCATCCCCCACCTGTGCGTGGTGGCCCTCCAGAGGAGAGGAGCCAATAGGAGGCTGAGGGTGGTGACGCTCAGCACCAGCAAGTACACCTGTAGACCAGAGAATCACCAACACCATCAACAGCCAATCGCACACACTAACTCGCTACGCTACACATGCTTAATGACTGACACATTGTAATGGAGGCTGGCCTGCTAGGCTGAGTAGCACTTTGTTCACTAAAAGAACACGTCGTTATATAAGGTAGCCTAGCCTTCTAGGCTAGGTCATGGTCTCCCAGGCTAGGTGGTGCTATGTTTACTGATATAACTCATTGAATTGCTAGGCTTGTGCTACTGACCTCTCTTGAGATGATGCCAGCGCGGCGTGCACGGCTTCCCAGGACGAAGGAGAATTCGCTGACCTGGGCCAGACCAGCTGACACCACCCAGCGGATGTGGCGGGAACAAGGAGGCAAGATGGCTGACAGCACCAGCACGGCCATCAGGAACTACCAGAGGGGATTTCATATTCAAATGTATTGTGCAATGCAGCATTTGGGCTGTTTATTTACATTAGGCATATTCAATATATTATGTACAGTTTTTGGATATGAATTCCATGTTTTTCTATATTACACATTTCTATATTTTACATATAAAGTTTACATAAATGCATAATTTAATGTCAAAGTTGTAAGGTCCCAGGTCAAGTCTCCCTGTGTGGATTAACTGACGGCCTAATGATTCATAATCAAAAGCAAATGACCTATTACTTAGTACTTGGATAGGGACATTGATACTACGGAAAGATATTGACTGGCTTTAAATGATTTCTGTGAAAGCAGATGCAGAAAACTGTACAAAACAATGGAGTCCGATCGAAAACAGGGGGCATAGAGGGAAGTCTGTTCATACCTTCATGATGACGAGGGAGAGTGTCAACACCACGAGAACCGTCAGCTCATACAACACAAAGCTGGGAAACACATGGAGACCTACACAAACACACACAAACGCAAAAACACACACCGTGTTCATCTTCCACAACACTGTGGTCGCGGTTTGTAAACAACCTCACGCGTTTATATAGATGGCCTCTCACCGATGGAGGCAAAGAAGATGATGGCAAGGAAGTCTCTGATTGGCTCGATGCACCCCATGACCTCAGTGGTGACCATTTGACCAAGGGAAGAAAGCAGCGCCCCGGCCAGGAAACAGCCCAGCTCCATGGAAACACCCAGGAACTCAGTCACCTAGGCAACGCATAACAGCCAGACAATGTCATCTAGGTAACACCCAGGGGTCAACTCTGTCAGCAGGGCAATACACAACAGCGACATAGGGTAACATGGGTAACAAGGGAATTTTTGGTTTTGGCAATATGTCTTATATGATCGTGAACATAGTAATCTTTGCCATTTTATCACTGTGATTTAGAAAAAAAAGGAGTAAAATCCTATGTTTTTGCCGTTCTCCCCAAAACACTGTGTCGTATTTTTGTCTTTGATATAATATTCCTACATTGATAGAAATATTCATGAATATTTTTCAAAGCAATACATGCAAACATACTGATTCATTTTTACGAAAATATTTCACCTGCATTCGCAGCAGAGTAGAACGTGCACATAGTGTTTTGGGGAGAATGGCAAAAACATAGGATTTGACTCAGCAGCGTAGCCAGGATCTTTACACAGGGTGGACTTTTGAGACTTTTTTTACATTACATATTTTGGTTTCCGATATAGGCAGTACAGCAATTGTCCCAAAATTATACAACACGTCATTTCATGACAGATAAGACGATTGATGGCAAATAATAATAGGCCTCATTGATAAATAGATCAATATTCATCCCCGGGGGGAATTTATGGCACAACATGCATGCATCCACGGTTGAGAAGGAATTGGGAGAAAGGAACTTTGGCTTTGACTCCCTGAAGTCCAGATTGAACCGTGACATGGATGTCCGGAATCCCGGACACCCGCGGAGCTCAGCTCCGGGAGGAGCTCCCGGACTTTACCAAAACATTTACATAAAGAGCATTACTGTAAACATTTGTAACATAATGATACTTAATTGAAACAAAATGTATCTCACACCATTTTGTATGACACTATAATATGGGCTATTTTTTCATTCTTTGGATTTCAAGTTAATGCCGGGCACTTCGGATAGGGTGGGCCAGCTGTCAATCATATTGGCACTGGCCCACGTTAGCCCTGATGTGGCTACGCCCCTGATTTCACCCCTTTTTTATAAAATCACTGGGTTATTCAAGTAACAAAACAAAACTTAGCCATTTTAGTGATAACATGGCATATATTACTATGTTGAGGTTCATATAAGAGATATTACCACTTTAAAAACCAAAAACTTTATGAATGGATGACAGGATTCCAGGTGATAACCAATAGAGGGCATCTAGGAGCTGACCGAGAGCAGGAGGAAGACGAAGGCGCACGTCCCCAGCACCATGATCTCTTTGTTCCCCTTCCCCTCTGCGTGGAGCTTCCTGTAGAACGGACCAATGAGGACGGACCTCAACAGCAAACAGAGCAGCAGCACCGCTGCTAGTGACACCAGAACCTGCAACAGCAACACCAGCACACGCGCGCCTCCCAGCAGCACACTGAAACACACACATAACACAACACACAAACACACACACATCATTTAAGACCAGCACACGCGCGCCTCCCAGCAGCACACTGAAACACACACATAACACAACACACAAACACACACACATCGTTTAAGACCAGCACAAGCGCACTCCCAGCAGCACACTGAAACACACACATAACACAACACACACACACACACACACACACACACACAATACAAGACCAGCACGAGCAGCACACGCACACTTCCCGGCAGCACTCTAAAACACACGCCATAAGAAAACACACACACACACACACACACACACACACACACACACACACACACATAAAATAAAAGAACAGCAAACACTGACCTCCCAGCAGCACACTTACATACACACACCATGAGACAATACACACACAGACACCCAATATGAGATACCGGATGAGAGAGGATGTGTATGCATATTTTGGTACAATACAACCAGATAAGTTTGGGTGATACATGCACATGTATATGTGTCAGCAGTAGTACATATGTATATCATGTGTATAACCTGTCTGTGTTGGAGCTCTGGGCCTGGATGAGGGAGGGCAGGACTGCGATGAAGAGACCCAGCTGGACGTCCTGCATGACCAACATGCCCAATAGAACACTGCTGTACTCCACATCACCTAAAACAAGTATATATATTGTATACATGTACTATAAACATATACACCGGTACACTAAGTAGAACGCTGCTGTACTTTACGCCACCAAGAATATTGGTTTTCAACCTGTGGTACCACCTGCAGTCCCCTCGCGTTCCACCAGTGGTACACCTGCGCTTGGATTTGCACATGGCGGTTATCCAATTGCCACCAATCTTTTTTTTTCCATATTTTCTGCGGCTGCAGCTTAAAGCTCCTTCTTCCAATCTAAGATTCAATCTTCCTTTTACAATCACCCAAAATGATTTCCCATCTTCTCCACCTTTCTCAATACCCCCACTGCTCCACCTCCTTCGCCCCTACTGAGCCATTTTGTAAACTACTTTGTGAAAAAGATGGAACATACGTTCCTCATCTCTCCAGCCACCTGCTGTCACCGCCTGTCCTTTAGCCACCTCTTCATCTCCTACTCTAACTTCCTTTTCACCCCTCTCCCCCAATGAGGTTCTATCCTGGGTCACTTCCCACTGCCCAACAGCCCCCACTCTCCGCCCTATCTAGCCCGCTCACCTTTTAGAACTTTACACTGCAAGAACAGCCTTTCAGAAGTCTTCACCACATAGAAACACGCTCTCTACCCGGTGAATCACCGGGGCACCCCGTGGAACTGTCCTAATAGCAGTTGATTTTCATGTTGCCGTCTGAGAGAGGGTTATGCTTCCTGGACCCTCATACTAGAACACCATTGCCACAGTGTGTTAACATCTCTGAGTCTGCCTGCATGTGCTCCATGCAGCTCAACCAGAATGCAGCAACCCGGCAGGTCTTCAAACTACACCACGACTCAGTTCCGTGCACTGGATACTGGTGGTTGCTCGAATCCAATTCATGCCACTGGTGGTATCGGCCTACCAGGCTGTCAAAAGGCTTGCTACTCCCTTACTACATAGGGACCCCAGCAGCCGCTCAACAAAACCATGATAGTTTGCTGTCCTTGCTCCACAATGGTAGAACTCCACTGACATCAGGACAGCTGAAACCCTTTCTATCTCCCACCGCAGCCTGAAAACGTATACACATATACTATAAACAAATATACCCTCAGTAGAACACTGCTGTTCATACCCTTTTGTATATAAATATAACACAGCTGCAGAACAAGGGATGTAAGATAGATATATAGAATGATAGAGGGATAGGTACAGAATCAGGAGGACAGACAGACAGACAGACAGACAGACAGACAGACAGACAGACAGACAGACAGACAGACGGACAGACGGACAGAGTTACAGACAGACAAAAGGATGAGACAGACAGCCAGACAGACAAATAGACTGACCGACAGACAGTCAGACAGACACAAACAGATGGCCAGACCCACCGTCCTTCTCTGCAGCCAATAGGCGTGAGACAAGGGGGGTGCTGGAGAGAGCAAGGCAGCTGGAGATGAAGACGGTCTGCGTTGGTCTGATCCTCAGCACCTGACCCCACAACAGACCAGCAGCCACCATGAGGAGGCTGAGACAACAGGAACCCTGCACTGATGGCTTCCACACCTACACACACAATCACACATACACACACACACACACAGATACCGAGACAGAGAGACACACACACACACAGACACACATTACACATATGTATGTGTAATACAAAGTGAGATGGGTTGCACTTTCATGATCCCATCTCACCAGGACGTGTTAAGGGTCTGTGTTTAACCTCCTAGATCAGATCTAGGCTTTTACAATCCCACGTGCAGATCCCGTATTGAAGTGGTCTGGCTCCCATTGTGATCGGATCAAAGCGTGTAGAAACAATCCGCACACCGTCCATCTGATTACTATGGAGTGGAACCCACAACCCTGCCCTGATTTACAGCAAATGTCTGCATGCAAAAGATACTACCAAGATTAAACAGAAACGATCTGCAATGGCAGCTAAGAATTGAATGGATGAGATGATCATTAGTTTCCACACCAGGTAAAGTTAGTTAAGTTTAGTTATTTAATTCCATATAGCCAATGAAATTCAGTGACAAAACATCAATTCCGTGTTGAATATGAAACTAACACATAAACACACAGAAGTGTAAAAGGAAGATGAAACAACGGTCAAATCAAATGCACAACTGTTACATGCTGGCATGGGCAAAGTGCCTGTTGGGTGTTCTTCCCTCCTGGTTTCCTTTCTCTCCCTCTCCGGTCCTAACGATGTGATTGGAGTTCACCTGTGCAGTCTGATCTTGCTGCTAATTGGTTGCCTCGACTGGGAACTGGCATTTAACCTTGCCAGACAACCGTCGCTCTCTCTCTTCCTTGTTTTGTGCTTGGCTTTTAGCCTTTGCTTTTGAGCAACCCTTTGGGACAAGGTATGAGAGTGGAGGTAAAGAGCATTATTAAGTTGGGGCTACCCTTTACATTGTACACACAAAGCTTTAAACCAATTTCTAGAGACACTGGTTGTTTTGGACGATGCCACCCCTGTAATTGTTTTGCTAACATGTATTTTTAGATAAGCCAGGTAGGCCGTTATGTTGAGTTTATTTTGAGAAATAGAAGAGGGCCAGTCCTTGTTTTGTTGATTTCTTTGTTTTGGCATGACCACAATTGTTCTGCCCTCTCCCATATTTGTGATAAACCGATGTTATATTTCTTATGAGTTTAAACAATTGGTATAAACCCTTTAATTGTTCGCTCCCCTCTGATTCCTTCAATTTCTTTGGTTGTCGCATTATTGCCTCCTATATTTCCACCACAAGGAGGTAACAGCCATTATAAATTACAAGTAAATTGTAACAATTTTAATGAAAAACAGCTTGACATGTCAGGAAAGCTTGGTGTCAGAGGTACCTTTCTCAGCCGCTCCGGGGAGAACTCAAGACCCACCACGAACAGGGTGAAGAAAACCCCCAGTTCACCCAGCGTCTCCACCTGCACCATGGACTTAACCACACACGCACGCACACATACATTATATCACATTTCACCCAGCGTCTGAACCACGGACTGGAACTCACACACGTGCAAACACACACCTTGATAGTGTTGAGTCCGGAGGGTCCCAACAGGACTCCACAGATGATGTAACCGAACATGGGAGGGAGACCCAGCAGGGAACACAGCCAGCCACACGGGAATGACAGCATCACCACACACACAAGGTCCTGGAAATACATGGTCATCATCATACTCATCACACATTCACACACATGGCGCTAGGAACACACACAGGTCCTGGGAAAACAAATCATCCTCATTATCACACACACACACACACACGGCCCTAAGAACACAGCCAACCGCCCACACAAACCTAAAACTAAGGTGCTGAGGCTTGGTCGGGGTACAACCCCATGGGAAGAAAGGGGGGTTTCACCTTGATGAGGTGTGGGTCAGCCCGGGGCATGGTGGAGTCCCGGGGCTTGGTGAGGATGTACTGGTTGTTCTGGGAGTCGATGAGCATGCTCAGTCCCAGATCGTCCTCCGCCTCCCTCCTCCGGGACACGTTCTTCCTCTTCCTCCCGTCCTCCTCATTCTCCTCAACTCTGAGCACCGCCTCCACATTCACCCCCTTCATCTGTGGGACGGAGACTGTGTGTGTGAGTTACATGATGTGCATGTCTGGTAAGTGCCACACAAACCTGCTTGTTGTTTTGAAGGTGGGCTCAATAAAACAGGCAGTAAATCCAAAACCGTTCCATTTTAAACCTGATGTGTTATATGATCTTCAACATAGTACTTTTATCGTGTTTTATGAAATGAGACCGTAATTTAGAGAACAGAGTTCAATCGTATGTTTTTGACAGTCTCTGCCAACCTTTTTGTGAGCGATCCTCTCCATTCTGAACACAGAAAACACTATAGTCGTGATGTTGGAGTTGTATCATCGAGGGAGACTTTATTAAGCCCCTCCCACCTGCTTGTCACTATCAAAGGTGTGTGCTTTAAGCCCCTCCCACCTGCTTGTGATTATCGAGGGAGTCTATTAAGCTCCTCCCATCTGCTCATTGTTATCATCGAAGGAGCTTTTAATAAGCCCCTCCCACCAGCTCATTGTTATCATCAAGGGAGTCTTTACTAAGCCCCTCCCACCTGAATATTGTTATCGAAGGTGTGTGAGTTAAGGCCCTCCCACCTGCTCATTGTTATCGAAGGCGTGTGAGTTAAGGCCCTCCCACCTGCTCATTGTTATCGAAGGCGTGTGAGTTAAGGCCCTCCCACCTGCTCGTTGTTATCGAAGGCGTGTGAGTTAAGGCCCTCCCACCTGCTCATTGTTATCGAAGGCGTGTGAGTTAAGGCCCTCCCACCTGCTTGTTGTTATCGAAAGCGTGTTCCTCTATCTCCTCTTCGAGCCGGTCTGCGGCCCGGCGGACATCCTCCAGGATCTCATCGAGCATGGACAGGGTCTTGTTCTGGGCCAAAGCGCTCTTCAGCGCCTCTTGCTGGTGCTTCTCGGCCGCCAACAGTTCCACATACTCCTGCTCCTCCTAATGACAGAAAAACCCGACAAAAGCGTTGTCTATAGACCCTTTAAACTCCAAAATTCCCCCGAAATGGTCAAGGGGTGTATGGTCGCCATGGGAACCTGCTGTGGCTCACTTTGATGGCTGCCTCTCTGAGGGCCTCGAGGCGGAGCCGGCTGCTGTCCTTCATGTTGACGACGTCGCGATAGTCCCCCTGCAGCGCCCGATGGAGGCTTACCACCGACTGGAAAACCAGACTCTCACTCTCGTTCAACTCCTTTTGGAACACCTCCAGAGTGTGCACCTAGTGAGGAGGTGAACACACAGGTAAGCAACTACCTGCTGTAGCCGGCAGTTGGTGGATATGAGGATAATGCACAGTTAACAGCAGGGTGTCCCTTGTAGAAGGATAAACATTAGACCTCATTCAACTGAGTAACACAGAAAAATACAAATTAGCTATAAAACACTATTGTATAGATATGGCAGAAGCTAGTCTGAGACCTGTTACAGTTCCCACCTGGAAAAGCCTCTCTGGATCGGAGAGCGTGAGGTCTCTCCTGACGGCGTCTGCGGCCGCAGACAACTTCCTCACCACCATCTTCTTCTGCCGGAGGAGGCCGGACAGGCGCTTGCAGCTGTTCACCAGCCAGGTGTTACTGGGCGCGGCGCCACGCCCGCGGTGCAGCTTGATAGCCTGCTGGGCCACGTGCTCCTTCTGGATCCCCGCTAGCGCCCCCACCAGGCCACAGCATACCAGCACACACACAGCCTGCATCCAGACCCTTACTCACCACTCTCACCCTGAAGGGGACATTAGAGAGGATAGAGATTTTCTAAAGACTTTATCTATACACCTACCACAGCAAAGACCTCCAGCTCTGAAGGCCACAGAACATACTTTGTTGAACACTACTACTACAAAGACATGCTCAACCTGTTGGTTCACAAATCACGTACGCAATGTGCTTTGTGACCAGGGTTTGATTCTTCCAGACCTGCGGTCCTCTACTACATTTCATCCCACCTCTTCTTCAAACCTCATCCCTGTGCGCTCCATAAAGGCAATAAATCCCATAAAATTACATTACAAAGAAATATTGGTAATAACCGGTAATAACCTAAAGAGAGAACTTGATAAATGAGAAATAAAATGCAATTAGCTACAAGGACTAGTAGCTTATTGATCTAGCAAGGGCTGTGCAAAATGAAAGCAAAAGCTATTGCTTATATTTACCATTTCAAGGTTAAAGCACCAATCTTTATATTACCTCTATATAGCATATATATATTTACAGCAATACTAGCTGGTCACTCAGTGTGTTTGGAGAATAGGTGTGGTACATCCGTTAACAGTGCAAACAACAGCCAATCTCATTACCTAGAAACGTTACTCTCTATCCCTTACTCTTCTTCTCTGGTCTGTGGCTTACTTAGAACAGACAGCAGACTAAACCAAAGCAGAAACCCCAGAGTATAATGAATATCATTCATTCAAGTGGCAGAAATCTATAATGAACTGTCTACATATCATAACCGCACAACACCATAGGATACTACACAATAATCTGATACAAAGAATATAGAACAGAGTAAATGTTGTAACGTGTAGGAGTTGGGTCCATACCTTGATGAACATGAGTACGTACAGTAGGGACAAGTTTACTTTCCAGTCAAGGTTCCTCTTTTTCTGATAATATCCCGATCATCAATAGGACCACTGTTCACACTGTGCCTAGTTAAATGAGAGAACACACACACACACACACACACACACACACACACACACACACGCATACATAAACAAACACACACACACACACACACACACACACACACACACACACACACACACACACACACACACACACACACACACACACACACACACACAAATTCTCAAATAACACTGATACACAAATGTAATTTGAAATCTGAAAGTTAGCCTCAATAACAAATTACCTGCTTCCAGTGGGGTGATACCGAGAAAGCGCTGACAACTTAACGATTATCTGAATTGTTATTATTACTAAAGAGTCGCCTCCCTAAATCACTACACCAAAACGTCACGAAATACCTCAAGAATACAAATCAAACTCGATGATTAAAAGGCGACGGCCGGTGGCTACCTGCAAAAGTATCTGCGATGTGTTGAGTTGGACCTCCTCTGTGACCGGCGAAGGAAATACAATCATGCTCTTGTGCCCCAGCCGCAGCAGCAGCAGCAGCCTCCCTGTCCTGTCGCTGCCACATATCTGGAGCCGAAGCTCTGTGCCCCGCAGAAGCGTCCACAACGCAAGCAGTCGACCGCACCTTTCTCCTTTGCCACGACCTCGATATGTGCTCTGAACCGCAACGTCATGACACTGTCGGCATCGAAACGGGCATATAGGATATATATTTAAAAGGTATTTGCGTTCAGATTATTTTGGGAGAAACTGGGGGGGACGGGGACTTTGCTTACTTCCTAAACATGGGTTTATCTGTTTTGATATGGGAGTTGTAGTTTTCAATCGTAGTGTTAAAATAGTCTGCCCGTGTCGAGTATATATCTTTACAACGCGGGGTTTAAGGTAATATAAGTATGTGTCGATGTTGTTGTATAGTAATTGTAAATAACTCTTGACTTGTTACCAGATTTGACCACTGATTCTCTGTTCTTATTTATCTCGTGATTCACTCATGATATATTGCGCAAGAGGATTATCGTCCTCGTTCTCGATGTCATTTAAACTATCCTTGTATTTCCAACCAAGCAAATGCATATTTTGGGGACTCGGTCCCTTTATTTAATAGTTTTAATAAACAAAACACATCACAAATACAAGGCCTTTATTTCACAGAACTTATTTAGAACTACAATTCCCAGGGTTTACGTGTTGTGTAGGGGTAGCGCCCGTGTTTTGGCGCATGCGCAAAACATAAGTAATAGGATCTCAAGTTGGCCATAACAACGGCTGTTAACATGGTAGGTTAAGATTAAAAAAGAGAGAGACAAACACACCTATTTCAACCCAGTAAAACCATTCTTAGGATCGTATTGTATAATCGCGCACACGCAAACATCCGGGGTCGCGGTGTCCTCGGAGTGTCGCATAGTGAGAGTGATGGCCCGTATACTATACTAAATATAAGATAAATAGAAAGGCAGCTGGTATGTCGAGTGATTGGACACCCGCACTCTGTGCACGTACCTTTCCCTTTTTGGCATGTTGCATAGTCTAAGTTTGGTTGAGCGGGACAGTTGCTGTCATATACACACAAACACAGACACACACACACCACATGGTTTGGAAAGTGGGTCGCTGGTTAGATCATCGGGTTGGTGGTCAGGTCTGGTCTGCGGTGTGCTAATCTCCCCGATAGCCATCTAACAGCTAGCTCACATACTTAATGTAAACAAGGGTGGCGCGCTGTGGATGTTGTGCCTCTCTCCACATAAAACTACAGGTGTCCACGCGTGACTGCACGTAGCGTGACTTCGAATACTGCCCGATCTATTAACCCTATCACCATGACAACACGTTTAGTTGTATTTATAAATGTCAATATCATATAAGTGTTTATGTGTCATTACCACCTATTTCACGGTGCCATGTAACTGAAGTATATGTATTCATTAATGTATGCATGATAATAAATATGGTGTAAGGTTATTAACACAGGGTGGTTGTGATCTATTGCAGAATAAGCTCAAGTCCTGGCAGAAGGAGAAGGTGGGGCAGTTCATGTGCTTCTCGCAGGCAGGTGAGAGCACCGCCCTGTTCTGTCTGGCGCAGAACGACTGGAAGCTGGAGGCGGCCACCGACAACTTCTTCCAACACCCTGAGCTGTACTGCAGAGACCCCATGAAAACCACCGCAGACCGCAAAAAGCTGGACCAGCTCTACAACAGATATAAAGGCAAGAAGTAATCGCAATATATTCTACTAATGTGATATCATGACCTATTGTGGGTTTATCACATGTTCTGCTCTTCTATCCAGAACTCCACCGGGTCAGGTCAATATGAGACCATACCTTAATGAATGACCCTAGAGTGCGTCCTTGTGTCATGGATGTTGTAGGACAATTCTCATTGCCAAGTTGGACTACAATACTATATCTGTCTTTAATGTTAAAGGAGCCTTATTTTAATGTAATTGGATGACATTATAGCCATCTACCCATTAGTGACATCACAAGTGTGAGTGTCGAACCAGATGTATGATGGATGGATCAGCCCTCCCTATTGGTACAGTTTGGGGCAGGGCAGTTAGGTGATCTATTCATCATACATCTGGGACCCCAGGCCACTTGTGATGTCATCCTCAGTGGATAATAAGCCTCACAGTGGATGTGTAAAACATTGTTCCGTTTAATAATAGACATTAAAGAAAAACATTCATTACAACAACAAAGGCTGTTGTTGTGTGTTGCAGACCCTCAGGATGAGGGCAAGATCGGCGTGGACGGGATCCAGCAGTTCTGTGACGACCTGATGCTGGATCCGGCCAGCGTCAGCGTTCTGGTCGTCGCGTGGAAGTTCAGAGCTGCAACCCAGTGCGAGTTTAGCCGCAAAGAGTTCCTCGAGGGCATGGCAGAACTCGGGTGAGCAGTGGTAAACTTTGTAAACGCAACCAACCAAGTAGTGTTGTATGGCGCTGTATTTTACACTCAAAGTTACATTTACAGCAAGCTTGCTCGGGAATGTTACCAGCTTGATGCTTAGCTGTTTGTCTATAACTAGCTGTGTCATTAGCAATTATCCTCTATCGCTAGCTACGTACGTAACCATTAAAGTTTCCACCCTCACAACGTTATAATGTCACTAGCTGTGTACGTATTCTAGCCGGCGGATGCTTTAGCTAGTGTGTGTGTGTGTGTGTGTGTGCGTGTGCTCAGATGTGACAGCCCTGACAAGCTGAAGGCCATCCTGCCCAGACTGGAACAGGAGCTTAAAGACACAGGGAAGTTCAAGGACATGTACCAGTTCACCTTCAACTTCGCCAAGAACCCCGGACAGAAGGGACTAGGTCAGTGTTTCCAAACATGCGGTGGGGACCGCACCTGATATGCAGATGGAGACACGGGAGACTTGCGACTTGAGCTATAGATATTTGCTGATACATTTCTCATAGAGGTCCTGTGTATACTCACTCCCTAAAGACCCATAGTCATTCATATATGAAGACTACTTAACAATTAAAAGTGAACCAATCTCCCTACTTTGGTCATTCAGGGTCAGGACGGCCAGCTCCCCTGTAAACAACCCCTTCATTTCACTTTCAATAGGTGGACGACAGGAGTAACGCGTCATCACTTAGGTAGCCGGCTACAAGAGTACCCCATCGGCCTATCAGAGATGATGCAAGCAAAGCATGTGTTTAACCTATAGAGGGAGTCCTCTACATGCAAACAAGTGTATAGGTGCTGGTGGGGTTTTGTTCCCCTCTACTGTGGTGCGATGCAGATGGCTCACTGGGATATTGATGTTACAGCCATAGTTTGGAAAGCAGATACAAAATTTAAGACTTAAAAATGGGGTACTAGGTACACACTGAGATGGGATCCTGGGGGAACCCAGTCCACTTGGAGGAGATACTGGGACGGAAGTTCTTAAAAAGGCTATTCCTTTGACCTTCAAAGGTTATTTGTTCATTACACAAATGGATGCTAGCAACATTTTCCATATACACTTTGATTCAAAGGGAATAATGTGAATTATAGTATATTCAGATACATGTCATGAAAGAGCAGGAATGGGTTAGGATATCTTGCGCGAGGATATCTACAGGTAGGCTGCAGATGTGGGGCTTCAAACCCAGAACGTTTCGGCTGGGAGTGAAACACCCTCCCCACTTGACCATTCTGCCCCCCTTTCCTACAGTTTTGTTCCGCTGTAGACATTAAACATTGTGTCCTGTTTCCTGCTGTAGACCTTGAGATGGCCGTGGCCTATTGGAACCTACTGTTGACAGAGCGCTTCAAGTTCCTAGACCTCTGGAATAGATTTCTACTGGTGAGTCCATCTTATCAACCCAATATCCATGCTGTTGTGGTTGACATATGTAGTGCTTCAAACAAAGTTTTATATTAACAACGTGTAGGGGGAGCGCTTTAATACAGCGGTCATCACAGAGATGTCTCTGGATAGATAATCCAAGTATGAGAGTCCAAACAGATACTTTAAGACCGGTCTTCCATATTATGGGCCACCACTGTTTCTTCAATACACCAATGACTGCATAAGAGTATCACACAAAGAACATAAATCCCAGACAGATAGCACCAATGATACAGCTTTTCCTTGATATCTGTTATTGCAGACTGTTTATATTCACACCACACGTATTAAACTACTCTTATATAAGAAAATCGTCAAGTTTGACAGTTTTCCTTTAAATGCTCTCTTAAAGGGTTAGGGTTAGGGTATCAATCCAGCACACATCTAGATGGACACGCCCACCAGTGATGTCAGAAGACCAGATTTTCAAAACGGCTTGTAATGGCTAATCACACTCACACCTGGTGTATAATGTGTCCCCTTTAAAACCATGTATGCCATTAAAAACGTGATCTGTGTTCAGGAGCATCATAAGCGGTCCATCCCTAAAGACACCTGGAACCTGCTGCTGGACTTCGGCAACATGATTGCAGACGACATGTCCAACTATGACGAGGAAGGTGAGGAGTTACTCACTTTCAGATACACCATACCTGCCAGGACAGATGCAAATAAATAATCAGACAAATAGGATTACCAAGGGGAAATTTGGAAATGAGATCAATAATATACATTTACAAGGACAAAGCCTCTTCAGTAACTGTCTAATATGGTGGACAGGATAGGTCATAAATAGATCACAAGACTTAATAGACTTTGGATTTACTAAATGTCTTATCCAGACTAACCACTATGCACAGAAGATGCCCTCTTACTCATCCAATCCCTTCCCCCAAACTCACCCACTCTAACTCCACAGGTGCATGGCCAGTCCTCATCGATGACTTTGTGGAATTTGCTCGACCAATCGTGACGGGAAGCAGCCGTTAATCCAGCTAGCCCTGGGTCTGGCAGACGTCTGGTGTAGTTTGGGTCACCTGTCCAGGACTTCCGTTTTCTAGTTTTTTCATGGACAGGATTTTATACCAGGAACTAGAAGAGTAAGAGTCTTCCTACACCTGGAAGCTGTAAAGGCTGTCTCACTTGGCCGAGAGACCTTGGCGAAGAGTTAACCTGGGACAGAACAGCAAGAGAGCCAGAGTTGGAACTGGGATGGCTAGCAGTCTTTGAGCTAGCGCTGCTCACTAACCACAGGTTGCTCCCGCTGGACTGCTACTGCAGCTAGCCTGCTTGCTAGCCTGCAGTGATCCTCCTAGCCGAGTGGAAGTTTAACACTTATAAATGTTTGGGGGATATGGCTTCTTACATGGCCAACGTTTTGAATTAAATGTTTAATTCTGCATGTTTGCCATCAATTACCATTGAGCACCACTATGGATGTGGACCGATCGATACTAGAAACAGATTATTAAATTGACTGATCCTATCTTCCAACAGATTATGAAGTGGACAGATCATACTCAACAGATGTAGAGTTTTCACCTCTTCACCAGCACAGTATTATACTTTTTACTACCACAGAGCTAGGGATGGGTAGTGCTTTAGAAAAGGAATATATATGTACTATATATGTATGAGAAATAAGAAAAACATTTTATGACCTTGATTAGAGAAATCAGCTTTTCAGATCTGTTTGAAACATTTATATATTTTATTTTGTGTGCGAGGCTGTACCAACTGACCGTTGCGCTGACTGATACACAAGATATTCAGGAGGGTTGTTTGATGATTGTTTACCCTTCATATGCCACCTCTACAAACTGCACTGATGGACACTTTTCTTTAGATTATACTGCCAGTGAAGTTCTGCCAGGGCAGCACTGCTGTTCAGTTTACATCAGACATACTACATTCAACTGGTTTGTTTAAGATTATCCCATCTATTTCTAAACTGGTTTATAGAGCTACACATGTAGATGTATGAGTTGTTTTGCTTGTGGTGCGAAGGCCAACTCATTTAAGTAGAGCAACTCTTAGGCTAGGTCATAACCTCAATGAAACATTTGACACTGAACACTCAGGTACCAGTTGTTATCTCTGGCTAAATGTGAAACCGGGAAGTGTTACCCTAGCAACACAATTGTTAGCCAAGCTACACAAGTGTTAGCCCAACATTGTTTCGCCTTTGCAAGTGGCTGGGCGTGTTGTCTACTGACCTGCGGAGGATGTTGTTTACTAGCTAGCTACCATTGCACCTTTGAACTAACTGCTAGGCTAACTACCATCCACAGCAGTAGAGGCCAGCATTGACTTACCACTGAGCTACCTAGTATCTCCAGCAGTAAGAGCTAGCATTGAATTATTGCTGAACTAACTATCATCTTCATCAGTAGGACCTAGCTCTGAATTGCTGAAAAGCCAAATAGCACCTCCAGCATTAGGAGCCAGCATTAATTTACTGCTAAGAGCCACTAGGAGGGGAGCTTATCTATGTTCCCCGGGTCCTATGTTCCCCGGGTCCTATGTTCCCCGCTTTGTATGTGACCGGGGAACATAGGACCCTGTGAGCAAATCTTTTTTTCGTAGGATGGTAGGGGCAAGTACCGCCTTTTTCGCCTCTGATTCGCCTGTGATCGGTTAGAATGTCTCTCCTCCGATTGGTTAGGGTTAGGGTGAGGGTTGACCCTCACCCTAACCCTAACCATAACCCTAAACCTGACCCTAATCCTTTGCACCCGGGGAACATAGGACCTGGTTAACATAGGGATGACCCCACTAGGAGCTAGCTAGCTTTGCTTCGCCACACTAAAACAGTAAGAATGTTCTAACATTACACCGTTCAGAAATGTTATTTATTTTTTAGACATCTTGTGTTTTATTCAAACAGATGGAAAGGCGTCTTGTGACCTTGTGTCGGGTGTGTTTCAAGTAACATTTGAATGATATTTAAATGTAATATTTAAATAACCATAAATGAACGTGTTCTTGGATCTGAAACATCTACGGTGTTCAGCACCTTTCCTATGGAAAACAGCATCTAAAGAGACACACAATGCCATCACCTGGCAACACTGAGACAATAAAAAACAGCCAATCCAACACAGCTGGCCCTATTGGCCGACTATATTCTCTAAAGATGATGTCTAGGTTTCAATCATGTGAATGTCAGTTAAACTTCTAGTATTCATACAGTATTAATAATCATACGGTATGTTACCAGTTTACGGTACAACATTTTCAAAAGTCGAAAGGTTTGTTTGGTTTATCAAATGTTTTTTTCACTGATGAATGGAAAAATGTTAAAATATATTGGTGGCATATTGTGTGTGTGTGGCTATGGAGAAAGGTGAAATTATGGTTTGTCAATAAAGCATGTGGGTTTTTAGCATGGTGTGAGGGTTGCTTTGTGCCAACATACTTCAATTGTGCCCTTGTTTTAAGAAACAAATTGATGTGACATTAAACTGAATTGGCAATTGTGTGTGCGTGCGTGCATGTGTGTGTTTTTCTAGGCTGATTTGATTTCCTCTGAGTGAGAAGGTTTTGGGGTCATATCCCTTAACCCAGTTAAAGGGCCAATATTTTACAACCAGGTGTAAGTCAATAGCCATTACAAACTATTTCAAAATTATTGTAAGCAGTGTGAAATAGAAAACGCAGTGTGTCCACCTGGATGTAAGCTGGGTCTACCAGTCGGTGTAGTCCACTGGGTAAAACCTGGTTAGTTGTATAGAACATGTAATAATGGAAGGACACAATAAAACTTGCCTAGTTCATGTACAACAGCGTAGATATTATCCCTGAATCACAAAATAAATACAAGAAAGCGTGAGAACAAAGAACAAAACAACGGACCAAAGGCACAGAAACTGGCACTTGAAAAAAATGACTGCAGGTGAACATAATTAGGCATCAATACAGGGCACCCACATTTCACGAACAAAGCAAATCATAAATAGTGCTGATTGCACTGTAAACAAGGACTACATTAAATATTTTAGCTTATTAATTAGAATAGAGCAAATTAAGAAAGCTATATAGATAGAGGTGACGAAGAGAAGATTGAGATAAAAGAGGGGATAGATTGAATTGAAAAGTGTCAGAAGATAAAGATAGTAATGGCAGTAGAAAAATATCTTAAGGAGAAGAAATATGAGATTGGGATTGATGAGAGAAGATTAACAAGACAAAGTAAAATCAGACAGAAATTAAAGAAACTAAATACCATATATAGTGAGGGAGGAGGACATTAAAAAGATATAGATAATCTAAAGAGACTCAGTAAAGACACAGCAGAATTGTGCATGGAGCCATGGCCCTCCCCATGGGGACTGAGGGTGTCAACAAGTTACTAGGCCAGCTGACAGACTGGCCGCGCAGCCATGAAGCCCATTACCCTTATATCCTCACATATCCTCCACCATTCAGTCAACCTAAGCCCTAGTTCACCCCCCAACCACCAGTCCCAGGTTCACCCCTCAGTCAACCTCTGCCTCTAGTTCACCCCTCCATCAACCAATCCCAGGTTCAGCCCTCGATCCACCCAGCTCTCTGGGTCACCCCTCCTCAGTCGACCCGGTCCCAGGTACACCGCTCCGTCCGACCTGCCCCAGGGTCACCCCTCCATCCATCTTGCCCCAGGTTTACCCCTTCATCCACCCATCCTCTGGTTCATCTTCCAAACCTCACTAGCAAACCCCATCCTGGCTAATGCCAGACCCCCACCAACCCCAGCCCGTCCAGCCAACTGTCCGTCGTGCAGCCTCACAACCCCAAGCACTAGCCAGAATACTGTCGGACCCCCAGCCTGGGCAGCTTGCTGAGCCATGAGGGATTGCCTTTTTAGGAGACGACTCAACTCGGCTGGATCCCGTGACATCCCCCTAACACAAAGGACCTACAGCTGATAAAGACCCCCGTGTTTGTGTGTGTGTGTGTGTGTGTGCATGCCAGGGGCCTGAGGGCATATGTTTGTACTAGTTAACAGTAGAGACCTGGAAGAGAGCCCTGCAGTAGCTAGGACACACATCGACCGCCGGCTCCCAGACCAGAGTTCAGAGTTCATTCAAGCTGACTGCCTGGCTGGCTGAGGTCATTTTTGTGGTTCTGTGTGTGGTCCCTCCTGACCTGTTAGGACAACGCTAACAGACGTGGATTAAGACGTTTTTTTCACCTGTGGCGCAGTTCGGTCTTCTGAGCGGGAAGTCACCAGTTGGATCCCAGGTTAGGTAGGGGTCAGGCTAGGGCGACGTTCGGGTCAGGGTTGGGGTAAGGACACCAGGCAAGCCGTCGTGATGGAGAAGTTCCAGGCAGGCATGGTTTTGGGGGCTACGGGGGACGCCCTGGGCTGGAGGAAGGGCCGTTGGGGGGGCTGCACCTCCGGGAGACAGATCCAGGAGGAGTTGGCGTCCCTGGGAGGTCTAGGGGCCCTCACCCTGGACCCCGAACTCTGGCCTCTGGGGGACAGTGCCCTGATGCATATGACCACCGCACAGGCCCTCATCACAGGTAGGATGGAGGAGGGAAAGATCGATGGATTAATGCATAGATGGATGGATGGGGGACAGATCAATGAATGGATGTAAAATACTGCATTTTTAGAAACTCAGTAATGCATATTCTTATCTATTTTGTCTATCATTCAAAACTGAATACATCATATACAAACTCCTTTGCACATACAGTGTGTAACATTTTCCAGGGCGGAATTGTTCTGTCTTCCAAGCAGGCTGCCAAATACGACTCACATACTCAGAGTATGTGAGTCGTATTTGTATCGTATACAGAGTATACGACTCTATATACAGTCGTATACAGAGTCATGAATAGAGAGCTGGTTATATCAGCTGTTATAACCTTTTTACCTGTAGAATTAATGCAACCCCTAACTTCCTAATGCCAGCCGATGCCAAAGGAAACTTCTCCATAAATCGGTGCCACCCAGTAGAACTAGCCACAGACTGTCTGAAATAGACTCCTCTGGAACAATCAGAGGACAGCCGTGGTCTGATCCTGGATCAGATGTGACTCCAGACGGATGGGGTCAAACCTGATCCCGGGTGACCAGAGTGATCCAGGGTGACAGCTTTCACAATGAAACCATTCAGGAACCCACATACAGACATACACACATATACATGTGTATATTTATATATATATTTATGTATGTACACATACACACACACACACACACACACACACATAGAATATCAAAACCTTGAAGGCAAGCGCATATATATTCACACACGCATTTGATAGTTTACACGTAGTTACTTGCACACTCCACCACAACCAAGAAAATGCTGTATTCTGGTTCATGATATAAAATGATAAAATAAGGCTTAAAGTGATAAGCCTCACCCTTACTGCAACTAACAGTCACATAACAGCACAGAACTCTCTCTCTTTCTCTCTCTCTCTCTCTCTCTCTCTCTCTCTCTCTCTAATTTCCTTATCCCTTCCATCTCACTGTTTCTGCCCCTCTCTCTCTCTTCTGAAACACAATACGGGTAAATTGGAAGTGACGCATCTTTGTCAACATGCTCACAAAGAAACACACACACACACACACACACATACACACAGTGTGTGTTTGTGGGGTTTCCCTATGGAAACCACTCCTAGCTCTAAAGGCATGAAGCTCCTAATCTGGCTCACTTGGCTAAAATTAACCCTTACCATCTCGCTCACATACCAGCCACAAATGAAGCACGGAGAGCATGCCACTGTCTGTGTGTGTGTGTGTGTCTGTCTGTTTTAAAGGTTATAGATGATGTATACAATTTTTTATGATGAGATCTTTATGCTAAACAACCAGATAAAGTCACTTCTCCCTCTGCTCCATCCCTCCCTACATTTCTCCACCATTGAGAAGTGTTTTTCATGAACCTTTGGATGATCCAAACCAATCAGGGAACTGGTCGGAAATGATCCAGAAGCAATCTAATATTTCATTTGGTTCATTCAGAGGCAGGCAGAGTCAACTCAAAACCGATATTCTCTCACACGCAAATTTCACTCACTAATTACTGGCCATTTCTTACAAACTTCACTCAAACAAAAGCTCTTCAATCTTACCTACAGTACATTTAAAGCTAGATTATAAAATAAATGAAGGTCAAGTAAGAAAATCAAAAATCAAAAGTGTAACGCTGGGGCAAACAGGTGTTGGACTCAAAAGTATGACTTGTGACGACAGGCAGGTTGAATCAGAAAGAGTTGTCTTTACTGGAGGCAATGGTTCGGTTCATGGGGAGGCAGTAGTTACCAGGGTGTGAATATGTGAGGCGAAAGAGGAGCCGAGGAGTGGAGATGCGGTCAAGAGGCTATTCAATAGATCACTGGGAAGTTAATGCTAGACACGGAGGTACTGAGACGAACTGGTATAGAAGGAGGGAAACACACTGACTCACTCGATACAACAAAAGACACACAACTTAAGGAGCAGGGTGAGACGTGACAAAAAGAAAAGGTTTGTTAGTGTGTATACATTTTTCCCCCTTCATGATTTTGAAAAAAAAAAACGTCTTGATTAATACTTAATGTTTATACAACGTGCTTAATAAAAAAAAAACCTGTCAAGTGTTTACGACTCTCAATGTGGGTTGATGATATCTATTTAAGCGTGCAACTGTGTGGATATCTACAGACTACTGGTGCCTGGAAGACCTGTACCGGGAGCTGGTGCGTGTTTACGTGGCAGCCTCGGGGGAGCTGCAGGGCCGGGCCCCGGACCCCTCTAAAGTGGACTGCTGCTCGCACCTCAAGCCAAACAACTTCCTTCTGGCCTGGCACACTCCCTTCAACGAGAAAGGCACACACACACAAACACACACATACACACATACACTAATAAACACACATACACTCACACACACTTTCCGTGTGCCAGCTCTTTTAGAGCCCTTGTAATACATTTCGGAGGTCATTTCCAGGTCATCTCCAATGACAAAAAAGTTAAATACAGAAGTTAACTCTTTATGGCATTAATTATTCATTCCTGACCCTTGTGTGTGTGTATGTGTGTGTAGGGTCAGGGTCCGGTGGGGCCTCCAAAGCCATGTGTGTTGGGATGAGGTACTGGCAGGAGGAACGTCTGGGCTCTCTGGTGGAGGTCAGCCTGGAGACCGGGAGGATGACCCACAACCACCCCACAGGTACACACTAAACACTACACACACAACCACCACTCAGGTACCCACTAAACACACAACCAACCCACAGGTACACACTAAACACACAACCACCCCACAGGTACCCACTAAACACACAACCACCCCACAGGTACCCACTAAACACACAACCACCCCACAGGTACCCACTAAACACACAACCACCCCACAGGTACCCACTAAACACTCAACCACCCCACAGGTACCCACTAAACACTACACACACAACCACCACTCAGGTACCCACTAAACACTAAACACACAACCAGCACTCAGGTACTCACTAAACACTACACACACAACTACCAACAGGTATCCACTTAACACACAATCACCCCATGGGTACACACTAAAAACTACACAAGCAAGCACCCCATAGGTACACAACCCTGACTACACACACAACGTCCACCCTGGTATGACAGACTCAACTGGCCAACAGCCCTAACCCTACACTCACACTTACTGAGGTAACGTTGCCCTTAATACGGTACTGTTGCCATTACATTTGTAACAGTGTTACTAAGGTAACAATGTTGATACTACGGTAATGATGCTGAAGTTGTAGGTAATGAAAGCAATTTCTAAGGTCACACAGCTGTTACCAAGCAGGCATGGCATGGCCGCGATTATGTTGCCATTAAGGCACAGAGTTGTCACTAAGCTAATCAGTTTTGCTACTATAGCGATTATTGTCAAGGTGACAATGGTGGTCTGACTTCCTGTTTCAGGCTTCCTGGGCTCAATGACTACGGCCCTGTTTGCGTCGTTCGCTGTCCAGGGGCGACCCCCCGTGACCTGGGGACGGGAGCTCATGAAGGCCATACCCAAGGCCTACGAGTACTGCAAGAGAACCATACGGCACATGGCAGGTCTGTATTATGACTACTTATGCTAGGAGTAGTACAATAAGTAGTCAAAGGGAGTCCAGGTTGTGGTTACTGTTGTCTAGTTGAAGCTCTGTTCTGTGTCGAGGTTGTCTATAACTGGGTGTTCCTCCGTAGAGTACCAGGAGAACTGGTTCTACTTTGAAGCTAAGTGGCAGTTTTACCTGGAGGAGAGGGGGATAGAACAGGAGGGACAGGACAAACCCTTGTTTCCTGACCCCTATGACGCTGACCAAACAGACAAGGTGAGCTGCTCTCTTCTTTTCACAGGATTTTCAAGGTGTTTAAAGGCAACGTAGGACATGTGACTCAAAAGGTAGCCATGATCTAGGTTTTTAAGGAGTTGGGAGTTCATGATTATCTCTCTGTCTCATCCTAGCTGTGACCTTCGACCTGAAAGTAGTGTGTGTGTGTGTGTGTGTGTGTATTGTTTCACTTCTTATGCCTATTGTTTCACTTCTTATGACAAATGTACTTATTGTAACAAATGCACTTATTGTAAGTCGCTTTGGATAAAAGCGTCCGCTAAATGTGTGTGTGTGTGTGTGTGTGTGTGTGTGTGTGTGTGTGTGTGTGTGTGTGTCCCCTCAGATGTATAGACTGTGGAGCTCTGAAGGCCGTGCAGGAAGGAGGGGTCACGACGCGCCTATGATAGCCTATGATGCGCTGCTGGCAGCAGGGAGCAACTGGACCGAACTCTGCAGACGAGCCATGTTCCACGGAGGTCCTGACCTTCACATTTACATTTTGATTAATTCACTTCAATAATTACAAAAAAAATCTTTTAAAGACTACATCCAGTGAATAAAAGTAACATCAGAGATGAAACTGTGGTCCAACTTTGACAGAGATGGTAGCCACTAGCATTTGAAATTCAACACTGGAGCACAAAAAGTTACAAAACACGTATGTTGAAGGAGAGAACTTCTGTTTATGTCGATAATTGGGGATGAACAAGGTGCCTTGCATCAATTCCACCTCTGGTATTTCACTAGCAGAACTTGTGGTTAGATTTCAGCATTCAAATCACTTACCAAACTGAACCAACACTAATGTGCTTCCTGTGTTCCCTCCTGTGACTCCAGGGGAGAGTGATGTGACGGGCCTGATAGCAGGCTGTCTCTACGGCCTCATGTATGGGCTTTCCCAGGTTCCTTCAGGCCTCGTCAAGGATCTAGACAAGCGGCAGCAGCTGGAAGACATCGGAGCCGCGCTGTTCAAAGCCGCGTCCGCGGAAAAGTGCTCAGACAAGTAAAAACCTTCTCAACACCGAGCCCTAGTGGCCACTCTAGGAGCTGCATCACAGAAGTCTGAACTGTGTGATAACATCCCACTTTAATCCTAATTCACTCCCCTTTCCTCCTTCAAGCCTCCGAAATAGATTAATTTAATCAGATCAAGATTACCATGCATTGAGGAACGAGGAGTGTCCATGATTATCAACTTGACATGCATGGAAGGGGAGATGATACAGATAAGATCAACTTCATAATTACCAGATGGAAAATTCTTGGAAAGGAAGGTTCTCTCTAAATGATTGATGCAGCCAAGTGACTCTTAAAACAAACCAAGGATATGAGAATAGTTTCCCTCTATCTATTTGTTGTTGTCCAATCCCATGTTTCTCCCTTTGACCTTCATAATGTGTAAAATCCTGCAGGTGCTATCCCAATACTAATGATTGGTTGAAAGAAACCTCTCCTCTCTACTCAAAGATAAACTCCTTCTGACCAGCCTCTAAATAACTGGGATTAATATTCAAAATGTAGTGAAGTACAGTATTGATGTATTTCATGAGCATGAAACACCTTTTATTTTCCTTCCCCGTTAAAATCTTTTTAACATATTAATCTCTTACGTATAAATATATTTAGTTGAATATTTGGTGCTCTAGGACTTTCAACTTGCAGATTCAGACTTCAGACTTGCATCTATAATGTTTAGCTGGTTTAAGTTTGAGTTCCCTTCTGGATAGCCTCAACTGACTGATGTGTAATTGAATGAATTGGATGTTTTAAGTTTATTTTAAGTCATACTAGTTATGACTTAAGTGTTCTGTAGCTCATAACCATTATGATTAAAAAGGAGATACTATAAATCACACTTGAAGTCCTGGACTCATTATGATTTATCTATAAGAATATGTATATGGATGCTGATATACTTTATATTCATACCTTGTCCAATTACCCTTGTAACCAATAACCAATAACTTCAATAACCTCTGCAACACCAGAATACTAAAAAGCCTAAAAAACTTCACCTCCTCTTTTCTCCTGACAAACTAAAGATTCTCTTAGGAGCATGCAGCAACCAAAGATCTATTGGCCGATCTATCCTTCGTCTAAGTGATCCTTTAATAATAAGTTTACCTCCCACCTCCCACTTGCCGTCCACCTCGGGAAGCATATTGGCTCAGCGTAGCAGCAGTAGTTCCAGTAGGTTGGGGCTATTTAGCCTTCTCTTATGTTCTCAACAGGCCTCAGTCCAAGGACCGAAGCATAAGCATCAATACAAATTTGCTGAAGAAGATGATCAGAGAACGCACCTGCCAGCCCGAGGTTCGAGATGTCTTGGAGAGTCTCCTCCACTACCTAACGCAGGAGGTCCACACTCTGGCAAGGAGAGAGGTTGACATAAACCAAGGTTTAATGCTACCAAGTGCAGCAAACAGGAAAGGGACAGTAAAGATGTCTGAATCTCTGGTGAACCACACAACTGCTGAGACGCTGGTTGAATCAAAAAAGCAAAGCCAAGGTGAGAGTTACACCACCTGGGCTCAAAGTCCCAAACGGCAGGTCTCCGTGGGTCCAGCTGATTTGAGAGCAGGCGGCCGGAGGGCAGGGGAACCAAAACAGCGGCGACTCACCGCATTCCAGCTCCTCCAGGCCAAATTCATGAGAACCACATCCAAACAAGTAGCCAGCCACCAACGGCAGGTTGGGGCTCTACATTGTGATCTGAGAGGGAGGGGAGCTTGCGAGACCCAGGAAAGACACACTGCTGTTTTTGGTTCCGAGACACACCAGCCAAAACAAAAACAATGCAAGAAGAAAGGGAGCAATGTGAAGGACATGGTGGCAAGGTTTGCCAGGGCTGAGGAGAAGGAAAAGGGTGTGAACATACAGGGGAAGTTGCCAATTAAGGCCAGACTGATCCATAAGGGACCCCTCCTGTCGTCCCTGATGGAGAGGTTAGAAACCGTATCAATCATGCAGAGGAAGGGTGACTTGATATCTCCTCTGGATAAATCTCCTAGAGGTTTAGGGAGGGGGACTGGTTGCGTAAGAGACAATGTGAGTCGTCTTGAAAAAGCACAACAACCCAACTGTGAAGAACGAGGAGGAGGACTGAAACATTGGCCAACTGCTGGGGAAAAGATCCAATACTTTCTATCCAAGGCACACAAGCAGGAAGAGAAAACAGAGGGGCCGGGACCGTTGTTAACCCAACAGAACCCTGCACAGAGAGAACCGAACCATTCCAAACCTACGCAACCCAAAAACGTTTGCCCAGATCAAAAAGACAAAAGCCATTTCTCCAAAGAAAGTGAAGCTGGAAAGCTGTCGAACTCAAAACCAGAAGATAAGATGGATCTAGAGATCAATCAAAATGGAGTTGAGGAACTGTGCAGTAAGGCTGGTGACATTGAACAAGGTAGTCTGACACCAAACTGTTTGTTGTCTTCTGTTACTCAGGGTTCCCTCCTAGAAACTCTGGAGCTTGCTCCCCAAGAGCAGGCCTCGCTGGGATGCTACAGTGTCGTTCCTCTCTCTTTTCCTCCAGTGTGTAGCTTGGCACGCTCAAAGCCCAATCCTCAACCGTACTCTGGCAGAACCGAGCCTGCAGCTGCCTATTTCTCACTCAAACCACACCCAGAGGCCTTCACCTCCCTGACCAAAGAATGTTACTCTGGTGTGCCCCTGCGGTCTTCTCACAGCGGGGAAACCCCACAGGAGCCGACTGAAGATGAAGACGAGCAGCTGAGGTGTTGTACCTCAAACAACAGGTCATTAAACCTGAGAATTCCAATGCAGGCTGAACAAAGGATGCAGAAGTACCTCATTCCACGAGCTATTGATCTAGAAGGGGAACCAGGTGCTAAATCTACCTATAGCTCCTCACTTAAGCCAGCATCATTCCCTGTTGATATATGCCCTGTGGTTGATGCTTCAACCACTTGTTTTGGGTCTGGTCTCACATCTGGTATTGGATTACCAGAGCATCTACATCTTAGTCTTCATTCACAAGGGGCTACGATCTCACAGCTCACCAGGAGCGAGAGGGAGGTGGACAGTCAACTGGAGAAAAAGCAGAAAAATTATTTGGAGGGAGGGATAGAGAGGGACCTTGAGGAAGGGGAGAGAGAAAAAGAGATTGAACTGGAGAGAGTGGCAAGAGACATAAAGATTAAAATGGAAAGAGTGGAGAGTGAACTCGATAGAAGGGCGAGGGATATAGAGAATGACCTGGAGAGAGTGGAGAGAGGCAAAGAGAATCAATTGGAGAGAGGGAAGAGAGAGATGGGGAGTGAACTGGAGAGAACGGAGGGAGATATAGTCAACAAACTGAAGAAAGGGGAGAGAGATCTAGAGTATCAATTGGAGAGAGAGGAGAGAGCGATGGGGGGTGAACTGGAGAGAACGGAGAGATCCATAGATAACGAACTTGAGAGAGGGGATATAGGCCTTGAGAATCAATCTGAGAGAGGGGAAAAAGAGATGGAGAGTGAACTGGATAGAAAGGCAAAATACATAGACAATGAACTGAGGAGAAAGACTGAGAGTCAAATTCAGAGAGGGGAGAGAGACATAAAGAATACATTGAAGAGGGGGGAGAGTGAGATGGGGAGTGAACTGGAGAGGGCAAAGAGAGAAATAGACAATAAACTTGAGAGGGAGAAAAAGAGTGGACTGGAGGGAGGGGAGAGAGTCATAGACAATGAACTGGAGAGAGAAAAGATGGAAAAGGGAGTTCGAGAGAAGCTGATGCGAGAAATGACCAGCGAAACAGACTGGAGCTGTTTAGAACTTCCCATTTCCTGTACATTAGGACTCACCAATCACAGCAATGCAGGGCCAGGACTGGCCAATCAGAACCCACCTGTACCCGGATTAGGCAATCACAGCAATGCTGGTCCAGGACTTGCCAATACCGGCCATGCTGGGCAAGTACCAGCCAATCACAGTCATGCAGGACCAGAGAGCACACATCACATCGAGAAATACAGGACCATCAACTACGCAGATCCTTCGGCCCAGCTCATATTCAAACCCAAAGTCATCCGCTTCACAGATACCTTCACCTTCTAGACACAAACAATGTATAATCTTATATATGTATTTAGATTATATATTTTAGCCTTTTTTTCTATATTTGTATTAATATCCTGAATAAATGAGGACACACACCGGCACCAAGAGGAATCCCTTGTTCATTATACTTTGACAAATAAATTTCTGATTCTGCCTTCCACTGTCAAATAAAACCTACATAATAGTCAAATACCTGTTCAGTAAAGGCCTCGGGGCATGCCATAAAGACATAGTCGGTAAATGCCTTTTACTCCACGTGTTTTTAAAGATAACTTATGTAAACATTGCTTGAACAGGTGACGTGCAGTATCCAATAGCAACCTTCAAATGACCTTGCAGGTAAGAACACCAAACAGGTGTTGAGCTGTATGTATAGTGACTTCTCATTCTTCACCTTCCATTATCACAAGTTTCATGTATAGAAAAAGGTCTTTACTGGGAATAGTACTGAGTAAATAAATATGAATGTGTATAAAAACATGTTTTTACTTATCATATTGCTGCCATGGGCAAGGATGGAAAAGTAAACAACAGCAGAGGGTCGACCCCAAAGCACTCGGACCTTTAAGTCCAACTAACTAATTTTCACGGAACTTAAAAGTTTATTTAGCCAACTGTGGTTTGCGTTTGTACTGCGGCGCGGTCTAATCATCTGCAAAGATTCGGCAAATGATCAAGGCTCAGGGTTGCCAGTTTTTGGTACCTGGCTGGAGTGAGATGTTGATGCCATGGGTTTATTCATGCGTAAGTGCACTTTTGCACGTTCGTGCACTTAGTCACGCGTACGCGCTCTTAATCACGCGTACGCGCACTTAATCACGTGCACATGTTTGCACTCAATTCACCATCAGTGTTTTAAAAGGTATACAGCTTCCACATTTTGCGGGAGTGGGAGCTTGGGTCTAAGATTTGCTGCATTAAAGCTGCAGTAACTCATTTCTTCATACAATCAATCAGTTGTATGAAGAAAACATTGCAGAACGTGTAGGCTGTTGTGAAATATAAATATAAATCATTTATTAAATAAAAATTACTATTCAAGTAATTATGTTAAAATTGTACATCAGCATAAGTACTACAACAATTAACGTAAGGTTATTTTTGTTTGATTTAATGGGTAGTAGTTAGGGTTAAATTGTTATGCTGCATTTAGGTTTGGGTTAGTAAATGTGTTGGCTAAGGTGCAGAAGTGTGGAATAGATGGATAGATGATTTCTTACATCTTGTGCCACAAGATTAATGGCACTGCATATGCCTAGTTTTGGTTTCCACTTTGTTTATGACCTCAATACTGACAAGTAAGCAGGGATACTCTTTACATTTTAAAACATGCACAAATCCCTCATTGGCTGGTCTTTGTCAACTAAAGTGTTTTGCTTTTGCCTTGAAGCGATGTAACCAAAACAAATGTATGCAAATGTGAACTTATTTTGACAACATCCACAAAGAAAGTATTTTTCACAGGCATGCTTATACATTTTGTACTTGCCCTTTATTTATCCCAACCTGGCGAAACACTGAAAATAGTTATGTTTTCCAAAAATAATCAAACACTTTTCAGAAGAACAACTACATTAACGTGAATGAACTATACTGCCAATCTGTCCATTAAAACCCATTCATGTTGAGCATTTCAGTAAAGAACTGCTCCCCCCTCTCCGTGCTACGTCGATCAAATGGGGCGTGGTTACGTAAAGACTTAAGTAAGTTAGATTGACGTGTCCCAGTCATCGGGTTTGTCGCGCGTGAAACGAGTGTTCAAATCCTTCGGTGGAACGCAATGCATCTATCAGCGCTTCAGATTCAATTTGGAGTGTAGTTACCCTCTCCGTCCAGTTTGTTGCATTGGTGTCTAATAATACAGAGGGTTTGTAGTGGTGGGCGGGTCTTGGATGCAGGTGAATCCGTGTCGTTTCCGCCCACCGATCTTCCTGAGCACAGTCTCTCAGCGGTGGTTAAATCCCCAGCTCACACAGTAGCGCTTAAAAATACCTGCAAACAAGGGCGTTTGGACTGGTATCGGACGGGCGCGTTTATCCCAGGACAACAAGAACCCCCTGCGGGGGTTGAGCCATAGTGTCGGAGCCCGCATGGACAAACTAACAACAACTTCTGCAACCTTCTGCCTATAGCTCTGGATTGGAGTCGGGGGGGGGGGGGTGCTCTTCAGGATTAATAGGCTGACTATAGGAGAATAAAAAACGTCAATGGAACGTGTTTCCCAGACGAAGGCTGTGTAAAGAGAAGAGATGGACCGCCGGAGGAATATTCCAGCTTCGGACGGGACACCCTCGTCGCGGCGAGTCGCCTCCCCCGACCACGGCGGCGCCAAAGACCGCGTCGAGAGGTAAGCATCATGCTAGAGTTTTTATTATATGTTAGATATTTATCTATTTGGTTCTGAACTAAGGTGTATTTATGTACATGTTGGTATGTGGTTATTTACTAAACTGCTCATCATGAAGGGGTTTTCATGGACAGATGAGGAGTGACGTTACCTTGCTTCATTCGGGTTTAGTTGTTTTGGAATTGGAGCAGTGTTTTATGCTTTTTGGAAAAAACGAAGCTCTTTTCAGTGTTCGCCAAGTTGTGATCAATTTATGTCAGGTACGAAATCTAAATCTATCTCCTACCAACATCAGCCTGACATAGCAGGCCAACTAGATTTCTTTAAAGAAAGACTTTCTTTGCGGATGTTTTCCAAATAAACTCACATTTGCATGTATTTGCTTTGGCTAGATCCCAAATTTGTGCTTCAATGCAAAAGGAAAAAACTAAATTAATTTAAGTTGACATACTAGTTTTTAGATGTATTTTTAAATGTACAGAGTAGTACTGGCTACTTCTCAGTACTGAGGGGAAAGTGCTCCCCATCAGCCTCTTTTCCCTTCAGTAGTTTAGATTATCGTGTTACGTAAGAGCTTCAAGACCAATCCATAGACTGAACCAATCCCTTGCTCCGTGACCTCTGCATCTCCAGGAAGAAAGTCGGCATAAACAAAGTGGAGACGGAAACAAAGAAAATACTGTGCCTTTTATTAATTTTGAGCTGTGTATTCAGAGTTCAACTGAAGTGGTTAGATAAGCCTTTATTTTGTGAAGGAGTAAAGAATTGCTCCGTTCATTATTAATCCCGTTCGACTAACTGTTATGTGACACCTTTCATGAAAGCATAGCTTTATGATGGCTGTTTGAGGAAGTAAATGAGTAGATTTCTATTTATGTGTTAAATCTTTATATTGTCAGGGGGTTAGTCTCAGTGAGATTCAACATATCTTTTACAATAGAGACCTGGTGGGATAGAGCTGACAGTTTGTTACCTGCACCTCACGTCAGGGTGCTCAACGGCACGCCACATCGACTCGCTCCTTTTCCACGGGGCATCTACGGGCGCTGTTGAACCGTATAACTCGGTTTTAACTCTACAGGGTGGACCCGTACGGCTTTGAGCGCTCTGAGGACTTTGACTTTGGGTCGTACGAGCAACTGATGTCAGAGTACATGGTCGTCCTCACCAGACGCTCCATCAAGTGGTCCAAACTCCTGAAGGGGAAGAAAAAGGTGGACAAGAATGTTAAATGTAAGGCTGTCTGTGTGTCTGTGTGTGTGTGTGTGTGTGTGTGTGTGTGTGTGTGTGTGTGTGTGTGTGTGTGTGTGTGTGTGTGTGTGTGTGTTCTGGTCATATCATGCTTATCTGTTAAGAAAGTGGGCAACATCCTGGTCAAAAATAATCTGCAACAAAGAAACTTTCGTGTGAGCTCAACCCTTGGCTGTGCTGCCGTGTGTTTTTTAATCTCTCGCCCACTCAGTTAAACCACCGCTAGTCCCAATCACTTAGTCACCGCTTGCAATTGAGTAACAAGCAGCAGGCAATTTACTCAAACCAAGCATCAGTTAGAAAAATAAGGGCTAGGGAGGAAATTGACTCTGTCAGGTTGCCTCAAAAAGCAATGTCAAAATCATCTCTGTGGAAACATATGATGGGACCAGTCTATAGAGCGGCTGTAGTGTATTCGCCTAAAGTTGATTCCCATCAGCCATGTTCTGTTGAGCCACATTCATATGAAAAACAATGGCTGACACCAGCAGACCTGTTTTTTTACAGATCACAATATAAATCGTTTCGGCACTCAGTGTGCACAAATCAGTGTGCCGATTCCCGTCCCCACAAACCTCTGTTAACAACGCTTGCATGTGTGTCTGCGTGTTCCACGCTAGTGAAGCGCTATGTCCGGAAGGGCGTTCCCAACGAGCACCGTACCCTGGTTTGGATGTCTGCCAGTGGAGCCCAGGAGCAGCTGGACAGGAACGCTGGCTACTACCAGTCTGTACTGGGAGCCCAGCATGACCCCAAACTGGTCGACAGCATCCGCACAGGTGAGACCCGGCTCACCTGTCTGTACAGCTGCAGACAGATCAGCTTTACCTATGTAGAGTCAACGCAGGAGTCTATGTGGCTGCAACAGGGACACTAAAACAAAATGGTTTCACTTTTTGGTCCATGACTCCCAATTGTTGTGACCCCCAAACTTTTGATGTAATGTCAAACACAATACATTTAGTTAAATATCTATAGCTTCTAAGTGAGCACCCCATATGCATTCAGGTGACCCTGACCCAAAGGTTAGGAAACACTGTTAATCTGTCTATCCATCATCTCTCCTTCATCTAGCCCTGCAGATATTGCTGAGTTTTTCAAAAAATATATACCTCAAATGTGTGTGTGTGTGTGTGTGTGTGTGTGTGTGTGTGTGTGTGTGTGTGTGTGTGTGTGTGTGTGTGTGTGTGTGTGCATGTGCGTGTGTGTGTGCATGTGCGTGTGCGTGCGTGCGTCTCTCTTCATGGTCCAGACCTGAACAGAACCTTCCCAGAAAATGTCCTATTCCGCAAGTCATCCAGCACGTGTCTCCAGAAGGAGCTTCACAATGTGCTGGTGGCCTACGGACAGCACAACCCCACCGTGGGCTACTGCCAGGTACCCCCACCCCTCTACACTCAACACACACATACCACACCCTTTCTCTACGATCATAGAGAAACATTATTATTGGGGTTTTTCCATTGGCACTTTTGGCCGCACCAAACCGTACCATGCAGCGTTGATTTGCATTTCCACTTACTATTTAAATAAACTGGGCCGCACCCGAGACCCGAGATTCCTGTATATCAGATGCATCGCCATGCACGGAGAGTAAGGCTAGAGTTACTCTCCGCACAGCTTGATTCTTTATTGTTTGTTCATTCCTGTAACTGTTTTAATTAAAAAGCATAAAAAGTTTTAAAAGGAGCGCATAGCCGTTAGTTTGGCGAATTTAGCTTGCAAATCCAAATAGGTAGTTGAAAAATGACATATTTCTTTCAGATAAGTCTTGGTGTAAAGACTGGACATTGGACAATATTTCACACAATTAGATATCACGCTGATATCGATATCCAACGCAATCTTGTCCTTATATCAAGGACATCGTGTGGCACTCTGGAAAGGTTCCGAAAAACTGTTAATCCGTCCATCCACAGGACTCGTTTACATAAATAAGATATTGAAATTAGGAAGCAAAAAGGGGACATTTTTAACACCAAACTGAATGAATCATTGCTGGTATCATTGTGTGTCGCCCTCCGTCTAAGACAACCAAAATATAAAAATTTGTCTTGAACAAATGATTCAAATTTTATAGAAGGCTAGAATATATAATAAAATAGGCAATAAAAGTGGTTACACCATTGCAAGCCATTACCAAATCTACCCATTAGTGACATCACAGGGAGTGACCACCCAGATGTATGATGGGTAGATCAACAGTTGGTACAGTCTGCTGGTTAGGCTGGTCTACAGTTTGTCTCAGACATCTGGTAATATAGGGGCATTTTAAAGTTTAGTTCATGAAGTGCTACGCCCAGTACCAACACATGGTTGCTAATGAACTGACAGCACCAACCCCGTCTTTTAATTATTTCTGTTCAGCCTAAGTTATTTAGCTTTATGTTTTATTAACATTTTTAAAGATTGAAATTTAACTAAACTAGACTAAGCTGAATCATTTGAATGGTAGAAAATGTCTTACAACTCAAAACAAGCTACTGAAGAAGTAGTGATCTGAAACCCTGGTCATGGCAGTGGTATTTCAAAATAAACAACCAAAGCAAACTTTAGGAATAATAATGGCTACTCAAGTACTAAGGATTGAATGGCTGTGGATAAATGTTTCCACAACAAAGACAACATTACTTAAAAGTAAGTCAAGTATGTGTTTTATACTGTGTGTACTACACGGTGTCTACAAAGGTTCCCCTTTTTAGAAGTTGTAAACATTCCTCCCTTACAGCCGGCTGCAAGGTGTGGTCTTATGGTATTACAACGATAATGACCGGGGGTCATTGACAGTTCTATGCTACAATTCACGGAATGTTTAAAATTAAAGTGTTAGCTCAGACGTAGAAGAAGAGACTTTGGGATTGTTCTAGAGAAGTTGATTAGGTGTATTTTCTGAACTTTTGAGCTTTGTTGCCCTCTTCGTTACTCTGTTTAAGCTTCTCTTGATATTTGGCACCCTCTTGTTTGCTCCCTGGGGCCATGTTACTAACTGGGTTGGTTATTCTGCTCTCTTCCACCTCCTACATCAAACTTTCATGTACCAGCAACTCAGTCAATAGACCTGATGACTATAAAGAGAACACTAATAAAAGATTATAGTGGTTACATATGTAATATCAATGTAATCCAGATAAAATGGTACTCTACTTTTTTAATCCCAGATGGGCTGGTTCTTAAGATAGTTATGCAACATAAATGAACCTGACAGCTGGGCAACACAGTATTAATTTGAACAAACTCTACATTTCTATTATGCTTATCAAACACATAGACTCAAAGGTGTTCACAGGCCCACATTATACGACATGCCCCAAACCCTAAGCACTGTAAAGACTTCTAAGAGAAACTCCCTCAACCCAGAGGAAAGAAACCTTGAGAAGGAACACAGAATAGGGACCAGAGTACTGAGTGGGCAGACATATAATTGAAGCAAAACACAGGTTATGATTAAGTTGTACTCTGGCTCTCCTTCTTCCCCCATTTCTTTCTTTCTTTAGGGTATGAACTTCATCGCTGGTCTCCTCCTCATAATCACCAGGGATGAGGAGAAGTCTTTCTGGCTGATGGAAGCTCTGCTTGGTCGGATACTACCAGGTGGGCATGGCCTGATAAATACCACAAGTCACATGTCTCTGTCATTAGAATCACATGGTCTCTGTGTCCCATGGTCCCCTAGGTTAAGACCTATGTTGGGCTCTCTCTCTTATTCATCCGATTCAACTCAAAGGGCTTATTTGCATGGGAAAGGTACATCTACCTAGCCAAAGAAGTAAAAAATTCTATCTGTCCCCCCTTAATTTCGCTCTTTTTTTTTTAATACAATCTCTTATCTTTGACTTTATTAAAGTGCCATGGTGTCATTTGTGAGTACTTTGTGGAATAAAATACTTACCTCTCATCCAACAGGGGGCGCAAGCACTTCATGGGGATAACATCGTTCTCTTGAGTTTGTGAAAATCCAACCATTCATGATATTACCTTTCTTCCTTATGTATATACAATGGTTTAACTATTACGTTGACATACAATTATATTCTTTTAATTATTAACTTGAAAAGGGGATGGACACACCGTTTCAGACTGCAATCATCCAACCATCTGTGTAATCCATCATCTCCCCATCCAACCTTCTGTCTTTAGTCTCCCCAATCCTCCTGTTCTTAAATGTAATTTATATCCGTGATGCTACGTTCTTGAATTGCACGAGCAGTCTATGCATGGCCATGGCATTTATCATTGCTTTGGACGTACACTACTCATGCATGTGTGCTTATAGGTACACAACTAATCGGTGTATGAACTGATCCTGGGCCATAATTATGTATTTTTGGTTCTTACTGGCTTGCAAAGTTAACCTACAGCATGTTTAATATATAAAAATACCAACTTTGTATTTTCTATTCCTATAGCCACTGTGCTAGATTGTGAAATAAAACATTTGTTT
Organism: Pollachius pollachius; assembly: GCF_949987615.1. Taxonomy (NCBI): domain Eukaryota; kingdom Metazoa; phylum Chordata; class Actinopteri; order Gadiformes; family Gadidae; genus Pollachius; species Pollachius pollachius. Next base: position 12,638,207 of record NC_136938.1, on the reverse strand, counting down.
TGTAGCTAGCTACTTCACTTTGGATAAAAGCTTGTGCTGAATATAGTCTCCCTCCATCAGACTACTACAGTCCGTCCATGCTGGGTCTTAAGACGGACCAGGAGGTGCTAGGAGAGCTAGTAAGGGAGAGGGTCCCTGGAGTCTGGGGGGTGATGACGGAGCACGGCGTCATGTGGTCGCTGGTGGTCTCGCGCTGGTTCATATGCCTCTTCATCGATGTGCTGCCAGTGGAGGTGATGCACACACACACACACACACGCACACACATGCACACACAATGCATCAACTGACTAGAACCGACGAACCAAATGAAAAGTCAAGATGTTAAACCTTCTTGCAGACGGTGCTCCGGATCTGGGATTGTCTCTTCTACGAGGGTTCTAAAATCCTCTTCCGTGTTGCCTTGACGATAATCCACCAGCACCAGTCAGTGATGGAGGATGCTCGGTCACTGCCAGATGTGTGCCAGAGCTTCAAACACATGACCCTCGGGCCCTTTGTGGAGGAATGCCATCCTTTCATGCAGGTACAAGACCGGTATGCTTGGTAGCGTCAGACAGCTAGAATCTAGACTTAAGGATTTTTTCAAGATAGTGCCATGTGTGACTTTTAATTGTCTGATAACTGGCGCATATTTTACCACGCGGCTTTATGTTGATCAGACCTTTCAAAATCGACTCTATAGTAACATCTAAAGTGGGAGTGTCCGCCCAGATTTATTATGTGCTAGATTAGCCCAACAGTTGGAAAAGTCCACTGGGGTATGCTGATCTACGTCTGGTATGCCACTCCCAGATGTGATGTCACCTGTGATGAAGGGTAGATTTTGAAACGGCTTGGTATTAACATGGGTTCGGATCCTATGGGAACTCAATGATTATCTATATTCTCTCATAGCTTGGAGCTCTCTGGATCAATAACAAACATATCGTCGATGTGGGCCCTCACCTCACATTCGAATTGTACAATGCTTTTTTATATTATATTATATTTTATATTCTTTATTCAATCTTTTATTCTGTTAAAAATACACCCATAAGTTTCATGTCCTTTATGACGTTCTCTCCGTTCACTCATTTCCCATCATGTAACAATCTTAACATTCCCTAGAAAATCTTCACCGAACCAGGAAGTCTATCCATGGCAACCATCGCCAAGCTGCGGGCCACATGCCGAGCCCGCATCCTGGCAGAGGGCTCATGACCCCGCCCCTAAAGATACCTGTCAATCAAACTCACTACATTCCAGAGGAGACCTCATTGGGGACCTCACTGGACCTGAAATCCTTTTGAGTTTTGGGAAAAACTTCAAACACAATCTTTGCACTTTCTTTTGAATGTTATTGATATGTGGAACAATATTTGGAACCTTTTTGTATACAAATAAATTATACAAGTTTTTCATACGAGTCAATTAGAAATTGGTGAACATTGATACACAATGAGTTAAGTCTCTAAGAAAGGAATGTTTTCAATGTGATGTTTAAAGATCAGGCTAGCCATCTGACTTGCTCCTACCTTGGCACTTCTACAGCAGCAGCTGAGTTCTGATTGGCTGAGCAAAGCAGAGCTAGGCCCGCCTCACCAGCCAAATGTTTCTACCTCCAGTGCAAATTAATTACTCCTCCAAACCAACCATTTCACTCCAACGCAGCTAGACACTGCAATGCTGTACCCTGAATGTGGAAAGAAATAATTTGGGTAAAATGTCCCAATGTAGAATCTTGGGGTCAGGATGTTGAATGTCGCTCCAGCACATGACTTAACCAGCCCAATAAAAGTATGAACTGGTCCTCACAAAATGCAGATACACGTGTTTTTTGTTTAACAACTCCGAAACAGTGGTTTTTGTTACCTAATAGATGAGACACATCCTGTTTTTGATGCAGTCTTTATCCAATGACTTTTTTCACCTTAAATCAATATTAATAAATCAAAAATGTAAACCGCAGGTCTATAATATGCCTCCCAAACACATTTTAAATGGGACATTTTTAAATCAGATAAAAGCTTTAATTGACTTCAGGAGGATGCAAAAGTCTACAAAACGATTAAAAGTATTTTCTATAAAAATAACGAACACTAACCATTTCATATCAAACAGGAAGTAGTATTGAGACGATCATTGGAGAGAACTCTGTTCCACATGTTCAACTCTCATGGTGCAGGAATAAAAGGACAGTCTGTCAATTCTTTTTCCATGGTATTTCTTGTTTGTCCAAGAAGATATAAATGATAAACCCAGGGCAACTGAACCCAGCACGTTATAGGAAAATACCTTGTGTAATGTACTTTGGCCACAAGGAAAGTGGATGAGTAGTTGATTTCTCGGATGTTTATGCATCAAGGTGATTATCTTTCCCCAGCAGTATCATATACCTAATGTCTACTTACATAATTATTAATTAAACAACAAAACACCCAAACACATCCAAGCAGGAGTACAGGAGACTCTAAACTAGAATGAATAATACAGTGTCCATAATCGGATTTCACTTCAACATCCATAAACATGGAGTAAAATTCAACATCAAACAATAAAAAAAGCTTCACACACACGCAAACAGCGCAATGCATCCTAGATTAATTTCACTCTTTTAACAACCTTTCACTCATTCATTTTCAAACTGTCACACACACATGTGAGAGGGGCGTGGTCTGCCAAGTGAAATGGACATGTCTGTAACAATGGGGTATATCTCTAGGAAGGCGTGGCCTGCCGTATTTGAGGGTATGGTCCTTCAGGCCAGACGAGGCAGAGTATCATATAAGCTATGTGGCCTATAAGGGGGGTTTTCCATCAGGTGAGGGTTGGGTATAATCTATCATATGAAAGGGGCGGGTCTTTCAGGTTAGAGGTGACCATGGACTGTCAGGTGTTGGGGCGTAGTCTAGCAGGTTAGAGGTAGGTGTGGTGTAGGTATTGGATGAGAGATGGACCTGGTCTTTCCAGTGAAGGGTGGGCGGGATCTTTCAGGCGAGGAGGGGGTGGTCTGTGTGTTGAGAGATGGTCTGGGCAGTCAGAGGTTGGTGTGGTCTGTCAGGTCATAAGTGGCCACGGTCAAGCAGGTGAGAGGTTGGTGTTGTCAGTCAGGTGAGATGTGGGCGAGGTCGATCAGATGGTTTGGTACCCTGCGTTGCTCCTCTTCCTGCCGATCAGGTAGGCTATGAGGACCACAAGCACCAGACCAGACAGGGCGGCTCCCACCACAATGGGGATCAACATCTGGTCCTGGTCTATTTGGCACTCTTCCGCTGGAACCCCAGACAGAAACACACAACAAACAAACAGTTCCATCAAACAAGGGCCTGTTTCAATAAGCAAGTTAGGATATCTTTAAACGGAAACCACAACTCTGAGTAGAACTCAGAGTGAGTTTTTTTCCACACTGTCGGTTTCGGATAGGTTGAACCTGAAAAATCGTCAATTATGGCACTGGACTGGATCGGGAATTCCCAAGCCATCATTGCTTTTTCAGTCCTATTACTCGATGAACCCGGGTCTCAGCCTATTCTGTTTCTCTACACACTTTTACTAAGTGAGTCAGACATTTTCTCTTGAAGTTGATTTTTAAGGTAAATTACTTAATGATGAAAAATGTAACGCCTTGGTTATAGGTTAAACCAAGTTTTTTTTAAGCCTTTATATGCTACATTTTTCCTGACCACTCTGGTACTAATACTAATAGCGACAGCCATAAGAATTTAGAAATGAGTTTGATTAAAGTTATCGATCCTAGCCTGTGCGTCTGTGAGTCTTTCAGCACAAAACATTTGACTGCAAACAGAGAATATTCCCTGCATGTAATGTGTGTGAGAAATACCAGAATTGTGTACATTTCAGAATTCCTTAACAAACTCACCCTTTTTACTCTGAATGTCCCCCTTTAAAGTATTTTGTTTTTAGCGTCCCCCTCCATCCCGCTAATGCTAACAACTGGGGGGGGGGGAGGCCGGCCACTGTTGAGAAACTCAACCAAATTGCCACTGCAGCCATGGATGGGGTTATCTCGGAGCTAACATGCTGTCTGGCAGGTTAGCTCCAGGAAGGTTTCCAGCGTGAGACGCAGTGGTAGCTTAAGCTGAAGCAGCTCAGCTGTCCCAATCGGTCCCAAGTCTACATTGCTGCTTTATCGCTATACGATCATATTGATGCTCATCAAGCTTCAGCTAGAGCATCATGAAAAAGTCTTGGAGCCACCCAAAGACATTACAGTGTCCCTGTTTGACCACAAGTTGTGTGATGTCATAATCTACCTTATAGTGACATCACAAGCCGGATGGATATACCAGCCTACTAGTTGATACAGTCGACTGGGTAGCCTGGTATGTTGATCTACCAATAGCATAGGGCTGCTAAATAGGTTTACAGAGATTAACATGGCACTCAGTCTATAGTTTAGGTATTTAAGTCTGATGCCCCTCATGGACAGACCTTTTAGTGGAAAACATATCATTCATATAGAGGGCCTTTGCAAGACCTTTGAAACATTTGACATGATTTTTTCGAATGAAAAAAGTATCATAAAATATCCAAAGCTTAGTTGTAAGCAGTCTCACGCAACCCCATTGCAGGTAAAGAGCGAGCACGGGCCTACCTGTAGCGAACTGATTGCTGGTCACAGCAAACGGCTGCACCTGCAGTCTGAAGGTATTAATGGAGACCGCCTCTGTGATGATCAGACTTTGCTCCGAGTTACACGAGTAAGACCGGCCCAAGACGCTGGTCAGGTAGGCCAGGTTGCTGTTGCTCACCGACACTGGTTCTGAGGGGAACCAGAGTACAACACAATCACATCCATAAGTGGTACAAAATGGGGCGGTCTTAAGACATCAGGGTCTGTTGAGGAGTTGGACTTACCACTCATGTCGGACCAGTTGGCCACCAGCATGAGGCCACTGAGGTGGTACTTGTTGGAGGTGGTGTTCTATAAAAAGAATTCCATGTTGATTGAAAAAGTTTGAAAATGCCCTCACACACGTGCCTCCACCCACCCACCCACACAATAAAGGTAACGGTGGTGTTTACCAGAGTGAAGGTGAACGACATGTTTGTGTTTCCCTCATGGTCCAGGTCCAGGGTGGAGATGCTGGCTCCACAGGTGCCTGAAGCCGCCGTCAGGTTGGGGTGGATGTTCACTACTTCCTGGACCGTCTGGCAGGATGAAAGAAGAAGCAGAGTCATAAACACTACACACTATATGGTTAATTAACCCAGGTTCTGGGGCATGCTACAAGTAAATATTTCATGCTCCATGAGCCCGGTGTCAAGTCACTACAGGTACATGCTACAGATAAGTGTACTAAAGATAAATTCTACAGGTGAGTGCTACAGGTAAGAACATTTACCTGGATTTCTCTAAAGCGAAAAAAAAACAACTGAATGATTGGTGATTGATAATACAAAAAATGGCGAAAGTAGCGATAAACTAAAACTGCCATTTGCAATGGTAAACCGGTTACTAGTGCAAATTGCATTACAGCAGTGTATGGGAAAGTGAATGTTGTGTGGAATCAGGTGGATAATGGCATGGGAAACCATGAATCTGGAATCTGTCAAGTTTCCAGCCGTTCTTGTAAAAATAACCTGCTTGTCATTTTACTTGCTTTCAAATCACCCGAAAAGCATGAAAAGGCGCTGAAAACGTATTATGTCAGACTAACCTTACCCATTCCGTGCCTTCTCTGGCAATGTTGCGGCTTTAATTCAAAATACAGCCGTACCGGCATCGATCCGGAAGTGTTACTAGGTCTTGAGCTTCAAAGATTTCCCTGAATATCGATCCCTGTTCCCATTCAGGAAATGTTTGTGAGCATTGCAGGGAAGCAATGCGAAATGGTTTTATAACCTGCATTATTTCTCTCTGCCTCTCACTCAGGGTCTACTTGCTACAGGTGAAATCTACAGGTATAAACTACAGATAAATGCTACAGGTGAGAACATCAGGTAAATGAGGTAGCAACAGGTAGCAAACCTGAAAGAGACGCTTCAGGTAGGTACTCCATATAAGTACTTAATACATTGAGTACGGTCTAGGTCTCAGACTCACATTGTTCTTGGACTGAGAGGTGTAGGTGATGTTAAGCTGCAGTCCCATTCTGGCCATCAGGCAGGTGTCGTTGCCCTTGGTAACAGCGTAGTTCCCCTGTTCAGGGAGACCTTGGGGGGTGGGCGCCGGCACTGGCGTGGTGGTTGGGCTGGGTGTTGTAGGCACTGCCGTGGTACCTTCTTGGTCAGCCGTACAGATACTCTCTGGCAGACAGGACAAGATGGGTTAGAATTCCATGAGCTAGTTTAATGTTTTCTGGCCAGAACGCCACTTCTCGCAAGGTTAACTGACCTATCGACACATACATTAGTGACATACAAACACATGGGCCTCCATAGCTTAACTGATTGAGCATGGCATTAATACTGCAACTGTAAGGGGTACAATTCATACTGGGGCCAACCATGGTGAGAATATTGTTTGGTATTGTAGACACTTTGGATAAAAGCTTCAACCAAATAGCGAATGTATTATAAAACACATGAAAAAGTAAAGAATAAGAGTCATCTAGCAAACAGGTGCCTGCGCAGACATATAACACTGGGATAAATTAAATAAATTAAATATTTATTAAAACACATTACTTCATGAACACCTGAATTCATGAATACATGCAGCAGGACAGGGGAACACATGAATAAATGACAACGGTTTCTTAATATTAACAAATGAAAAGTCTGTCATTTCCTGTAAAGGATTATTAAAAGGATCTATCTATCTATCTTTCTAAAATATGAATAAACAAAAACAAGAGCAGTGTTACCAACGGGGCTTAAGTCTTCTTGGGTCATGTACGCCTCCATCCTAACCCCGGAGAAGGTCACTATTGCCCCTCCCACTGGGATGGAAGCGGTGCTTGCACAGCGGTAGGTGGTGTTGAGCCATGCCCACATCCCCACAGATTCTGTCATCACCGTGACAACGTCTAATGGACCATAAAAAACACAACAGCTTACTTAACTTTTTAAACACTGGATTAAACCGATACATTGTTTGACATTATAAATAGCAGAGGCCCTGTTATATTATTTATAGAATTGTATATGTAATGTTAATACTATTATTGTATATTATTTTAAGTGGTCCAGTTATCTTTAGATTCGCAATGTGCAAGATTGAGTCCCTTCCAGTAAGTGGGCGGGAGACTTTTAATGTTTAATAAACGCAAGAACAATGTTCTGTCCACTCTAACTGGCTGTGCAACTGTGTGACACAAACTAGCATAGGTCGGCTGGCTGGGTGGCATGAGTAGAAGAGGTTTTCGGAGGGTCGATAGTAAGATTCTTGTAAGATAGTAAGAACAAAGAGAGAGATAAGAGCTGGCTGGCATTCATCATTTGTAGTGTATATCGGTGTGATTCAATTTATATCAGTATGGAAATCATTATCGATCGAAATTGACAGATATTCTCATGTTCTTTTGGTAGGAGCTAGTCAAAGTGTTCGCAGTGTTAGACACTGCGAATTCAATATATTGTTAGATATAATGTGGTGTATCTGACCTGAGCTGTTAGCGAGGGGGAACAGAGCGCTGTCACTCAGGTTGTACTGTATGCTCAGCATGTTCACACTGTACATGCTCCCATTGGTAGAGAAGAAGAGCCCGAGGGCGTGGCCTGGCCCAAACACGCCCACCAGCGACACCGGACGCCCGTCGCTGCCACAAGAACTGCTGCCCTGATCCACCGCAGTGGAGTCCGGGAGGTCCACCTTTACTGTGGTCTGAGGGAGAAAATGGAGGAGAGAAAGAAACAGTCAGCCAGTGAGAGCAAGACAGAGCAAGATAGAGATAAAAAGAGAGGGGTGAAACCAGTTAACATTGTAAAGTACATGTTTGCTTTAGCTTTCTGCTAAATATGGAATACATTGCACTTTCTACATTGCATTTTTTTACTCTGCCTTTATTTTATTTTACGTCTATCTATTTTATTTTATTACTTCATTTTATTGTATGTTTGCTCTAGCTTTCGGATAAATCTTAAACTTATCTATATTATTTTAGTATTTCATTTTATTGTATGACAATGTTTCTCTGTGAAGCACTTTGAGTCTGCCTTGTGCATGAAAAGTGCTACATAAATAAAGTTGCCTTACCTTGCATATATACTTCTGGTTAACAGTATAAAATAGGTACATCTGTGGATGAGTGACTAGTTTTCCTCACCGAGGTGTTAGTTGTGTTGTAGGTGATGGAGAAAGAGGCGGAGAGATCAGCCTTGATACAGGTGGAGTTTCCCTCTCTCAACTCCAACGTCACAGCCCGGACCAACCCTAAACAAACACACACGTTTATAGATATAAAAAATACAAAAAAACAAAAAAACATCTCCCTTGCAACATAAAACCAAAAAACACAAAGTTCCATGCGGTAAACAAACAACTCTTTACCACAAGGGGGTTTAGGATTCTTTGATACCAATGATTATACTCGATGATTCATGCATTGTGGTGTAACCCAGTAGAAAATTGGGCCCTGTTATATTATTTTTTTTCCCATATTATTTCCTTAGTTCTCATAATGTTTCCCATTTCTGTACTCTGCCTGTAATATCCCCTTAATTCTCATTGTGTACCTCTTGGGTCATTAAGCTGGCAATCAGTTATATTGCTCATACTGGATTCTTATTGGCTGTATCTAAGAATACAGACCTCCTATTGGGTAGAGGGAAGTAAGCCCCGCCCCTTCACATAGCTGTGCAAAATGCGCAGACGGAACGATAACACAAGCAGACGAGGGAGACGAGTGGAAAGAACGAGTCAAACTGTGACAAGTGCTAGTTGTTTAATTGTATACACGGAGGTGAAGTTGAAGGGAAACAGCTGAAGTGAGAGCTAGGTTTTTTGAAGTCCTTGGAAACTCTGGATCGAATTCCCCTTGACGAAGGTTTGGCGAGCTAGTGGACATACCTCCTCACCCAAAGGAGTGGACCGAGATCACCTGTGCCGAGGAGGAAACCAGTCTTCCTCTACCTCCATGCTCCATCACTTGAGTATATCAGGTGGAAGCGCCACACAGGACCCGTTGACATTGACTTCGGATTCTTACTTGACATTCCCCTTTTGTTAACGCATGCTGAGCTGACCTAACCAAGGAAACTAAAGGAACAAAAACAGAACTTGAAAGAACATTTCCAAGGAATTTTTCTTATGTTTATTTGTTCTTATTTGTCCGACATTTAATGGTTAAAGAGAGTTGTTTCTTACCTAATGTTTGGTCTAAACTGTGAAAATGGCTGGATTTTCTTGATTGCACTGAACTCAACTGAATCTATTTTATTTGTCTTACAAAGTTGAATACATTCAATTTAAAAGTAACCTGTGGCTCCAGTTAATTATTGTGTTGTCACTTTATTCTTCCCTCCTAACGAATCGAGTCACTGGTCCTGAGTGTACTGCCCTAGAGGGTTACAGTACCTTTGTGGGTTTATTGTACCGTACGTTTAAGTGTGTTCAAGGACAACCTTTATATAAATAATAACGTTATATGTTTGTGTTGTATGATCAGCTGTTATCTAGTAGAGAGAAAAAGTTATTAAAAATGTTACGACCATGAACTGTATGGGGTTTTGAGTGGAAAAGTAAAGTGCTTTTCACTCCATGCCGTAAGGTTCTGGTTTCGATCCCCAATGTCCATGGTCTACCTGTAGTTATCAGTACATCTCCTTTTGTGGCTTTAGTATTTATATAATTATTAATATAGAACATTTTACTTCCAGTCAAATTGAGTGTGGGCTACTCCTGTACCTTGCTGGTTCTCATCCTGGTTATTTAAACAAAGCAGAGTGGAGTGTGTCCTGGATTGCTACTGGATCCAGCTTTTAGTTGTCAAACAACCAATCCAAGCACAATAGGCCGAGAACTAATTTCTCATTCAGTCTCATAGAACAAATGCCGTCCCGTCACGTGATGGCCGCTTGTATTGCACATTGAACAGCCCGCAGCGATCTGCGCACGCACCGTGTGATTGCCAGAGAAAAGTAATACCACTGCTCCCCATTATGGACCTCTATAAATAAGAGCACATCACAGGCAGAAGACCGATCGATACAGATCAACGCCCCTCCACAAAGCTCTACTTATGACGTCACCTGAGCGCAACAACGCCATGGCCAAAAACTGACAGAGAGGCAGGGCATTCCCGCACCTCTAGTTGTTAAATTATTTATGATCGTCAGGAGGAGGATTAACATCATTTAATGTAGCTCGTGTGTATACGCCACAAAACAATAACAACAACCACACAACATCGATTGAATGACGTCGTTTGTGTGTTTTGGGTATGAAACATGAAAACTCACCTAAAATCAACGAACAGGCGACGAGCTGGAACCACAAGTTTGACTTCTTCATGTTGCCAATCCAGAAATGTCACTTAGAAGTAACGCGATATAATAGCCGAGCGCAGTGAGTCGCGGATGGAAGCAGGTCAGTGCGCAATCCGAAAACAATAAAATCCTTTGCCTTCTATACAAGTGACACTGATTACGTCCTGGTTTCTCCGTATGCATTTATTTGTATTCATCCATTAGGTATTATAGGGCTCCGTTAGTGGCATGTTGCGCAGGAGAGCGACAGCAGACGTCAGGACGCGTTCAAGTCCCGGTGCGGAATGCCGAATCACGTGAAACAGACGTTTAGTCAGCCAGTAGTCACGTGAGCATGCACCCACACCTCCCGCTCAACGAAAGGTTCGTGGGCCATACCAAGCTCGGAGGCATGGCAGATATCCGAAGTAAAGTTTATGTTTGGAATAATATAGGGGTCGATTCAGTCATTCATCGAGCTAGAAGAATCACCAGCACCACCACACCAGACTAATGTCACACCTCAACACAGTGAGTCGTAACGAAAGAAAATCTACAACACAGGACTACTCCCACCCTCTCCACAAATAATTTCAGCTGCTCTTATCTGCTCGACGGTACAAGGGCCGCCTGGCCTGACCAAAGATAAAGACCTATACAATCGTTTTATTCCCAGTGTCAACATCTCCAAGAAATAAAAGTCCCTCTAAAAAAACTATTAACATGCACTTGTATTTTCGTAAATACCGGTAGTTGTATCTGAATATTGTTTAATATATGACAAAGCTTATGAATAAAAAAAATAAAGTGATCAGATTCTGAATAGGTTTACGAGTTCCAATGAAGGTAGCAAGAAGGTTGGCTACCCTAATAAAATAACAGTGGCTTCTATTCTGTTTATCAAAAATATATTACTGAATTGGCGCCTCATTTAGATCCTAATTTCTCATCTGGGATGAATAACGTAAATCTCATCTGATGCCTGTTTAAAACGTCCTGAAGATCTTACTTCAGGATAAATAAACCACTGATCGTCACCAGATGAGTCGTGAGGAATCCCGCGGCAAAACCGACATGTGATGTTTCACGCGCACCAACGTCTGCAAGCCGGCTGATGACTTTTGACTTCACTCGGCGGTGAGGAAGAAGGCGCACGCTGCTGTACAAGAACTGTCATCTCGAGAGATTCTTTCAGATTTTAGGCCAACATAAAACATACATATAATTGGTGCTTTTCAAAAGTAATTTGTCAGCATGTTAATTCATATTTCCTATTAATTTGACGAAATAAATTATTGTTCCTTGACAATTTGAGAGGTTGGACACGCTTCTTTTTTTTTTTCACAGCAGGCTTATGTAAAATCTCGAATCTTCACTGTGAAATTTCCAAGGCCATCATCTACACACTGCATGTGCTGCTCTGACCGACATTAGAATATGGTTTTCTAGTCTCATATCGTATCAACATTTTTAACATAACCGTTTCGATGTTGCTCTCCTTCATTTTTGCTGTTTTTTACTTCGTCAATAAATGAATGAGTTTTCAATCTATACACATCTATACAAAACAGCTCACCCAAAACGTTTTCCAGTGACTGAAATCTACAGCCATGATTTTTGTTTTAAGTAAGCTTGTCTACAAATTGGCAATCATGTTTTGTGGTCTCGTCGACTAGGTTGTTAGTTAACTTGCACAATTCATGGTAGTCTTTCAGCCCACAATCGGCTCAATGGAGATACAATGGGTATCATTGTCCCACAGTAGTGCTGGTCGTCTCCAATAGAAAAATTGTGTATTTAAGTAATGAATTTATATTAAGGGATGGAAATCAAATTACCATTTGAAGAAGGATGTAGTAGTAGCCACTAGCAAATGAATCCTAGAATAACTACTACTTACTACAGAAAAGTCACAAATCATCACCATTCATTCATTCATTAAATAACCATTTATTCAGGTTAACTTTTCCCACGCTTACAAAGAATACAATCTGATCTACAAAAACTCTTGTCTTCAACCTACTGGACATTTTGCTGGAAACGTGTTGAATGGCATTTCTCTCCTGCAGTTTGTTGTCTGGCTGGTGCCTCAGATTAGAAACCCACCTCCCTCTCTTTCTGGCCCTCCCCAGCCTCCACCCTTATCTCCCATCTCTACCCCCAGACCCCATATCAACTCATCTCCGACACCCAGCTCTGACAGTGGTCTCTCCATGCCACAGGGCTCCAAGCAGGGCGCTTTTCTGAAGAAGAACTGACTGAATCCCCAGAAATAACACAACAAGCATCCGCAAGAAGAAGGCATTCTAAAAACAACATAAACCAGAAATCTTCTCCTGGGTCTCTCCTCCGTGACTGTAGTGAGACAAGGATGCATGAACTTCACCCAGAGAAAAAAAACAAAAACGGAAACATCACGCCAAAGTGCTTGTTTATCTTCAGTTTAAAAGTGAGTCAATGATCCGGCCAATCAGGGACAGAACTTCCAGCCGGCTTGGACCCATCCCGTCCAGAGTTTATCCGTTTGTGTCCGGAAGTATGTGAGGAGAGCTGGGGATCGTCAAACATAACGAGCCAAAAAAGGGTCTTTCAGTAATACAAGCCCCCCACCCAATCCCTCCCTCCCCCCCAATCAGGCGACATAGTGGTACTGGGTGGGCGTGTCCTTGTCACGCTCCATATAGTCTCTGTCTATCAGGGACTCAATCCTTTTCTTCAGGTCCCCAGGCTGTGGAAAGACAGGTGAGATAAGTATTTATATTATTAATATTAGAGATATGTTGTGTTTAAGAGTCCCCCTACACACATGGCATATCTACCGCCCTGTAGAAAAATGAAAGTTCCTCATATTTGTTCCACATGATAGAACAAATTGTTTTGTATTTTTGGTTACATTACTGCAGACGTCTTGTAACCGTGATGTCAGACTTCAAAACAGTAATGTCAGCCAAATTTAGTTCAGCCCTGCCGTAATGTATAGTCACACAGATTAGTCACCTTGACAGGGAACTTGAGCTGGTTGTAGAGCTCTGACACTAGCAGGTTGTGGCTCAGAGTCTTCCTCATCTTCATGATGCGAACAACGGCTGCGTCGATCTGGTACTGCCGGTCCTGGAACACTCGCTCTGTTGTACTCACCTGCTCTTCCACCTGGTGGGGAGGTCACAAACAAAGCCTCCTGTCAAATACTGAGCCTACAATACAACTTCCTGTAAAATACTGAGCCCAACATGCAGCTTTCTGTCAAATACTGAGCCCAACATACAGCTTCCTGTACAATACTGAGTTTGGTCACCGCTGGAATAAAAACAACATTAGTGAATTGTGAATTACGAATGAACCTGTACTATTTCTGGTACCACAGATACAAGGAGAAGGATTAATTGCTACTTTCATGATACGCTAATTAGATGGGCCAAAATAGATTCATAAACAATTCATTGAGCATCCCTGCGTCAGCTGAGAGTAGAGATCAGGGATACTGGCTAAGAATGAGGTTGTGATAGAGGAGGTAGACTCTGAGGAGGTGGAAAAAGAGGGGGTAGTAATGGATGGTGGAGAGAAGATAGGAGAAGGACAGAAAATGGAGGAGGTAGAAGACAGTTCGGATAGAGGAGACAGTTCCAGAGCCTCCGTACCGTTTCCTTCATCTGGATCTGGTTGATCTTGATGCGGAACAGCTTGTGTTTGAAGTCCTTGTTGAAGTTGAAGCGGTCTCCGTCCTCCACGTCCTTTCCCCGGGGGTTCTTGTTGAGGACACGGGCCTTTCCGCATGCCAGCGACTGGAGCGTACGCTTCAGCTCCCCCTCCTCTGTCACAAGGACAACAAACACCACCGTGAATCCCAAGAACTAGTCGATTTATTTTTCATTATAGTTATTTGAATAATTTCTCTCTCTCAAAATTGTTCTTGAACTGTAAAGACCCTAAATTCCTATTTAGGGTTCATATTAGTCGTCGTATTTTATCTCAGAAGAAAACCAAAGTAGTAGGACCAGGTTCCCCTTGGTAGAGGAAGCCAGTAGTGGGGCAGGATAGGTTGGAGGATAGGGGGTTTACACCCAGCCGAACAGCACTGGGTTCGAACCCCAAAGCATTCATTCTACCTGTATGCATCCTTGAGCAAGATGCTCTATCTGCCCTACCGGCACAGTTATTCCACAAATCCCTGACAGTTGCTTTGGATAAAAGTGTCATGCTAAATGAGTGATTAGTGAACCCAAGTAGAAGACAGGAAGAGAGTGAGCACCTATCCCAGTGGCGGTGCGGATCTCCTCCACGCTGAACTCCTCCCCCTCGTTAAACATCAGCAGCACCAAGGTCTGGAAGAGAGACACCTGCAGCTCCTTCTTCCCCTGAGAGAAAAGTCCATTTTAGTTTCACGCTAAAACCCACCATGTTAAACCGTAAAACTAAACCAGTTTACCCCCTGAACTCACCTCCTTAAACTCGGTCTTCAGGACGGCGTGGCCCAGAGTTGGCTGCCACTGGAGCTTCCTTCCACTGTGTTTCCCCAAGTAGAAGACCTTAAACACCTCCTGCAGCTTCACCATCTACACACCCCCCCCCCCCAGGTAGAGAAACATTTACACCGCCGGTGACTTCACCATCTACACAGCACACAGACGAATATCACAGACATAGCTTAGTTGTTTTACAAAAAGACAGGTTGTTTTCTGACCCCCACCATGGACTGACCCCCCACCACTCAGACATTCGACTTTCCCTAAATATGTGCTGCTGTGCTGTGTTGCACTGGGCTGCTTCACTTCAGGCACTATTTTGCACAGAAACCAATCTTATACAACACAGGCGGAATTCCGACACAGAAAGGCTGACCCCTGACCCTCAAACAAAGACTGACCTCGGCGGGCAGGTGGACTTCCATGGGAATGTAGGAGGGCCAGTAGCCCATGGTCAGAATGTTCACCGTCAGCTCGATGTTGCTGGGGCCACTCTGGTTCTGGGTATACTGAAGGGGAAACAAGATATACAATAGATACCATTAAACAGATATATAGATACACCCATACATAGCCGCCTCCTGAAGATATTAAACCAAGCTTTTCCATAGACACACATAGATTTATCATATTGATATTACACCATGATATTATAAATAGATGGGTGCAAATCTATACCAGGGTCGCAAACTGGTGATGGCCCAAAAAGGTGAATTTTCTTTTATTGCCAGAAAATAAAGAATATGTAGAGGCCCCTTCCACAGCCTAAGAAAAACTCAGTTGCATCTATTAGAACTTTTTAGGTGAAATGACAAATACATTTAAAAGAAGTGACAATAACCACTCCCCCACTCCACCAAAGCACATTACGTGTGCTTATTTGCCTTTGCCTTGGCCATTGCATTTTTCCTCTTTTGAGCAGCTATGTGCCACACTTTCGCTTTGAGTCTTCCTTCACATCAGTTGTCCTGCTTTGCTATATTTCAAATATATTAGAAATTATTTATATTTTAAGAGCAGCAAGCGCAATATTTACAACAGCAAATTAACTATATAAACAAATATCTCAATAATAACAATCTAAAATTGAAATTAAATAATGAATACTCCTGATAACACTACGGAGTTAAGTTTAGAAAGAAAAACAGACTTGTTTAACCTTGTTTATAACAATTAGCAGTTACACGAACCAGCCCTACAGACAACACGGCTCAGATAGACTCTTTTCGTGACCAATGGTTACCGTGTGATAATGTGTGGAGCTCTGTCTGGGTGGTTTGTGTGGAGCGCTGTCGGGGCGGTGTGAGTGGATGTGTGGAGCTCTGTCTGGGTGGTTTGTGTGGAGCGCTGTCGGGGCGGTGTGAGTGGATGTGTGGAGCTCTGTCTGGGTGGTTTGTGTGGAGCTCTGTCGGGGCGGTGTGAGTGGATGTGTGGAGCTCTGTCTGGGCGGTGTGAGTGGATGTGTGGAGCTCTGTCGGGGCGGTGTGAGTGGATGTGTGGAGCTCTGTCGGGGCGGTGTGTTTGGACGTGTGGAGCTCTGGCTGGACGTGGTGTGGGTGGAGCTCTGTCGGGGCAGTCTGTGTGGACGTGTGGAGCTCTGGCTGGACGTGGTGTGGGTGGAGCTCTGTCTGGGCGGTTTGTGTGGACGTGTGGAGCTCTGGCTGGACGTGGTGTGGGTGGAGCTCTGTCTGGGCGGTGTGTGTGGAGCTCTGTCTGGTAGTGGTGTGTGAGTGGACGTGTGGAGCTCTGTCTGACCAGCGGCTGACTGCGGCTTCCGAGAGAAAGTTTAGCTTTTCGGACACTTATAGTATAATGCTATGGTTTGTGTTGATGGTGAAGCTCCTTCTGAGCAGCAATTTATTTCATGTCCTTACACTACGGTATGTGGCGAATTCCACACACAACTTTGCTTTTTATAGTAACACAACGACGGTATTAGAAAAACAGAAAAACGTTTTCATTGGTTATAACCCAGCTCCTCCGAGTGTTGAGATGTCCCTGAGCAAGACACTTAACCCTAACTGCTCCTAACGAGCTGGCTGTCGCCTTGCATGGTTGACTCTGCAGTCGGTGTGTCAATGTGTGTATTAACCGATGTAAGTCGCTTTGGATAAAAGCGTCTGCTAAATGCCCTAATTGTAATTGTATAACCATGGTAGTTACACGCCCCCCTCTTTCCTGGAGCTCTTAATCCAAAACACTTTTTTTATTCTCGATTCGATTTCCAGCTTAAGCAATATTCACTGGCACTTCAAATTGAGCAGCTAACCTTATCCCCCGCATAATTACATGTTGCTTACATTGGATGTGTTCTCCACGCTGCCTGGAAGAGGAGCTAGCAGTTCGCGAGAGCAAACGAGTGCCACGAGAAATTCAATCAGCAGCAGCAGAGTTTAGCAGACGGAGGGCAAAGTCATGACCCGTCCTACTCCGCCTCTCATTGGCTTGTACTCGTTGATAACTTGGGAGATACAGTCACCTGTGCATGCCCTATTTTTGTTAAAAACTGAATTTGCCGAAAGATGGCGAGTCTGCACCCCTGTATAGCGTTGGGCGACTTATCAAAATTTGATTGCGTTTTCGAGAACAGCTGGATACATATCTGTACATTATTTTAGATTCCAACATTATCTTTTTGACCAATTTGTGTATTTTTTTGTAAGTTCTCAGTTACAAAGTGTTTTTTGGGAGAGACATGCTGGATAAATACATCATGTTTTCAAACTCAAAAACAATCGTTTGAATAATCGTGATTTAAACATTGACCAAAATAATCGTGATTATGATTTTTTTCCATAATCGAGCAGCCCTACCCCTGTATACAGCGATTCAGCCACAACATCATAACAACCAGTTTAACAACCCAGAAATGTGTACGGCCCATTTGTATCTGCAATCCTATAGCTTGTCATATGCACGTGTGTTTGTGTGCGTACCTGTTTGAAGTGGATCATGATATCTTTGGACAGCTCCATGTCTTTGAACATCCCCTCTAGTTTACTGGTGAAGGCTGCACCGCATTCTGTAGAGCAACCAGAGATACAACAAACATCAGGCTAGTAAGCAGTAACGAACAGTAGCCTAGCCATTACTTAATTCACTTTGTATAGCCTACGAGAGTTAGCAGGCATGCTAACCTGCAAAACACAATTATGGGATTGGCTGGAGATGGAAACTGAAATGTTTGTCTTAATCATTAGTGTTGTAGGTAAGCCCTGAAAGGTTTAGAGTGATCAGAAAAGAGCAGAAAGGAGTTCTACAACCCTAAAAAATGTCGTGTCCCGCTCTGCTCCCTCCCTACGTTTCTCCACCATTGAGAAGTGTTGCATTTATGGACCTCTGATTGACCAACAAGAATAAAGGGTCGGTCTCAAATCTAAATAATTGTATACAGAGGCAGTCGCAATCAACCTGAGCAGTTATTTCACCAAGCATTTCACTCACTAAGCACCAACAAACCTTACCTACAGCACCTTTAAACCTTGCCCACAGCACCATTAACCATGGAAGCCAGGTCAGGGTTGGATATGGAGGAGGGCTCACCGTGTTTCAGTTTTGACAGCATGGACTTCTCTGCGTCTACAGAAGCACTCTTCCCCACCAGCAGACGCTTGGCCAGGTCCTTCTTATAGAAGGCCTCAAACACATCCTTTCCTGTGAAGCACGTCAGTCTCATTAAAATACTGTTCCATCGAGTCCACTTAAATACTGTTCCACAGAGGAGTTAAAATACAGTCTATTAAAATAGTACTCAATTGAATAGTATTTTAATAGACTATGAATCTGTATTTTAACTCCTCTTTGGAACAGTATTTAAATAGATTCGTTCTATTTAAATACTGAACAGTATTTTTTTTATAGTTTCATTGTCTTTTAAAATACTGTTTGATAGAGAAGTTAAAATACAGTTTCAGAGTCTTGTTAAAAAAATACTGTTTCATAGAGCCTAGTAAGAATACAGTTTAATAGGATTTAAGTCACACCAGAGTCTGATTTAAGTCCCATCCTTCCCTATTAATGCGTACAATGTAAAGCCACAGGTATAAACAGCAGAAGCGAGTGAGTCCTACAATGCAGAAATATAGCGCATATTATTGTCTATGAACAGCAGGGAAAGTATTCTCTTGTATTTATAGCATATCAAAACAGGCATACAGCGTAAATATAAACAGTGGATTACCATGTATAAAGCGGAAGATAATCATGATCTTGTCCAGGATCCTTTCCAGTTCCTCCTCCGTAGCTTCCTTGTTTCCGGCACGCAGCTTAGAGTCCACGTACTTCGCTGGATTCACAGAAAACACGGCAAGACAAATAACCACATGGACCAAATCACCACCAGTAAATAATCAGTGAATAATCATCCACCAGTGAATAATCCACCTTGTGCATGATGCATGCGCAGGGATGATTATTCACTTTAAAGCCGGTTGATTCACTTCTAATTGTACGGGTCAGTCCATCAATCAAACCTTATTTATAGAGCAATTTCCCTGAAAATTAGCAATATAAATGGCTTGACAAGGGAGACCACACCACAAGAGGCATCTTGTTTAAAATATCCGTAAATCTGTATTCTATAAAACACAGATTTGAGGAATCGATTTTAAGAATAGAGATCTAAGATTTTCTAAGACATATTGCAAGATTGTGATAGAATGGCTATCAAAGGAATAAAAATGCTAATTGGTTTTCAGGACCAATACATCAAGTGATGTAAAAACAAATAAAAGGATGTTAAAATATTATCTAATGCTATCCGGTACCAGTGAAGGGGCTTCCTCATGGGACCAACCTATGAGTTCTGCCGGCTTATTGGGTCTCTTGTTGATGAAAGCCTCAAAGGCCTCCTTCATGGCGTTGATGAAGCTCTCATTGCGTGCGAAGCAGGTGTGCACTACGTTGTCCATTTTGTCCTTGTAATCCAGGAGCTCCTGCACCATATCCTTGTCCTTCTCTGGCGTCCCTACGATCTCCCCTCCAAACGCCTGGAGGAGGACAACAACAACAGCCGGGAAGGTTTTCTGAGCTCATGACACGTAGATGTCTCCTCCTGGTCACCGTAAGCTTGTGATGGTGGTTTACCTTGATGTAGTCCCTCCAAAACTGCAGCAGTGTGTGTAAGCCCCCCTTGACCTTACTGAAGAGCTGGTAGAGGAGGGTCAACTCTGTCACCCTGTTCTCATCCAGTAGAACGGTCAGACCTGACGGCACACAAACCCCCGGATTAACATGAACACCTGGCAGTACAGGTTAGGCCTGGGAACATGTCACACCCACACAGCCTTAACAAGGGCCAGTGACCTGGTTATTAGTCTTCCTGCATCCTCCATGATGCATATGCCTTCTTCTTTCTTTACTTTTGATGTAATTATGGATCCATAGTTATTTCACACCGATTTTTGTAATAATACATATATAATATTAATGATTTTGCCTGACTCACCCTTCTGGAGGATAGAGGTCATGTGTTCGCCTAGCAGTTGTTTCTCCACACAGTAGACAAGCGGTTTTCTGGAAGAAAGGACACGTAACATCACCATGCTGTGTTCAGGAGCAGCGGCCGAGAGAGTACATACGAGTTCAAGATAAACTGTATCTGCTTGGAATGTTATCAATTACAATATTCTGATCACACATACACTGACCGCCTTGTGTCTCAGACAGAAAGAGATAAAGACAGACAGAGAGAAAGAGAGAATACAAATGTATCATTCCAATAAAGCCCTCAAATTGGAAAGAAAGATAAATAGAAAGCGAGGGAGAAGAAGAAAGTCTTACTGAGTGCTCTGGTCGAGGTAGCTGATCACTCGATCGTTTTCCTCTTCCAGCCGACGAGCCACATGATGCAGGTATTCAGGGACCTGGAGAGGGACAGAGAACACACACACACGATTAGCAACAGGAAACAGTCAGGTAGGCTATGCAACTGCAATGTCATTTGACTGCTTACATCTCTCTCCTGCATCAGCCTCTGGCCCTCAGCTGCATACAGGCGGTTGGTCTCCACAAGGAACCTCTCCTCAAACGACTCCTTATAGACCTGCAGGGACAGCAAGACATTATTACACACCATCACAGGCATGCGGACAATTATAGGGCAATGGTGATTCGAATGCATGACATTAGGGCAAGGAAGGGTGTCTTGCTCAAGGACGCCGATAGGTAAGCTGCAAACATTGGGGATGAGTTGAACATCCTAGCCACCACAATATCCTGGTCCCTAGTTTGACCTCGACTACAGCCCTTTAGATCCTGTTTATTTTTGTCAACTAGCAAACAGAAACCTCTTCCCTCCCTTCCTGTATGGACATCCCAGCCAGCCTCACCTGCAGGTCGGACAGCATGCCCAGCAGACTGCGCAGCAGGCTCCGGTCCACCGTCTCCCCGCTCCGCTCCAGCTCAATCTGCTCCAGGATGCCGTCCACAGTGCGCTTTTGGACCCCGCTATCGCTCACAATGTGGGTACGGAACAACTCCAGACCCGTGTCCCTATAAACCAGACAATGATTCTGTCGAATCTAGTACACTATCTTATATTAAAACAACTACATCCTAATGTCCCCGTTTACCCAAAAATACTTAAAACAAATACAGTCCAGTGTCCCTATGAACCAGAAACAGGTAATAGGAAAACTATGGGCATCATACTTGTCAGATGTCTTAGATGAAAATGTAAAAGTTAAGGTACTCTGTAAGTAAATGATTTGACTAAAAGTCATAAGTAAAGTACCGAAAACATTTTATAAATGTAGTGACCATAAAGTGAAAGACAGAAATATAAAAACTAAAGTAAAGTACAGATACTCCAAAAACGACTATTGTTACTTTACACCACTGATGAAACATAGAACAGCTCAGTGTCCCAGTAAAGACACAGACACTAGTATCAATTCAAACTTGCCAGACAAACAAGACAACTTCAAATTTAATGGTAAATGTCCTACCAGATAGAGGGAAGCAGGGAATTCTGAAGGACGTAGGTTCGGTCCAGAAACAGGAAAATACTACGGATCATAATCTAGTGGGAAAATAACAAAAAAAAAACATTAAAACAATTTTACAAGTCAAAGGGGTTTTCAATATAATCTTAACATTGCCATATCATAGAATTAAAATCTTATCATGATAAAAAGTTTCTCGAAAAAAGTAGTAGGAAGTATAAAGGGGTGCCTAACGACAAGGGTGTTCAAAAATGTCAAAGCCTCAAAAAACAAGAACAAAAAATCTATTGGCATCAATTTTATTTTCATAGTACTAATCAACTAGAGCAATAACCAGTCTTTACATGAATTGTGCAGTGAATAACACGTTACCGTTTGCCTGCAGTGGTCCTGCCAGCAACGGTTCATCCTCTTGAGGAAGGACAGGCTGTCCACAGACTCTGTTAGCTCAATGTTAAGGAGAGACCAACACTCACCACCTCTAGAGCCATCAACAACTCATGAAAGGTCACCCTCTCAGATGACATGTTAAACCGAGTTCCTGACTCGATGGGGTCCCTAAAGATCCCATGGCACTCGCCACAATGTAGGGGTGGGGTGCTAAGGTGTACTTGCTCTTTTAATTACCAACTAATTATCCCCTGGTCCCCATCCCCTGCTCTCATTCCTCACCTCTGCACTGTTATAGCAAGTGTGTGATACGCATTCCGGTGCAAACTGCAATGCATCACCTAGTTGGATACTTCACACTTTAAGTGAATGAGATGTGATATCCTCACATTCACTATGTAAGCGTTTTGGATGCTTCGAAAAACACAAATAAATGGGATTAATTATTTAGTATTATAAACATTTATATTAAACAATAATTATTATTATTAATATTATAATATTGCCTGATAAACTGTAGCAAACCTGTACCGGCTTAATTACTAGACTAGCAAACTACTAGATACAATGAATGATGAAAGTGAAGTACAGCCAAGCAGTCAAGAGTGTCAAGGATATTCTCTGAACTGTTGGATCTGGGCCTGTACGTGGTCTTCACAAAGCTGCCGCAGCTGTCTGTACAGAGTAGGGGACACCTTATAGGAGCAGAGGTTCTCTACCGCCTGGACATGGGGAGAAAAATATGTTAAGGTAAAGTTAAGCACGCTCTTGTTCATGGATCATTAGAGATGTATTTGGTGAATTAGTGAAGTAGCTAGGGTGTTTGCCTCCCAGCAGAAAGGTACAGGGTTCAATCACCATAATACCTTACCTTCAAACCAACTAACAATGATACTACTCTGAATTCACTGTATGTCGCTTTGGCTTGAAAGGGTCTTCTGTATACCTAAAGTTCTTAAATAGTAAGTAATGTAAGAATGAATAAAAGGTACGCACCTGGTATAGCTCCTCCAGGTTGTACTTAATGGAGGTGCTGTTCTGGATTGCGCCCACTGCATCGCAAAGCTTTAGCCAAGTATCCTCTGTGTAGTTCTCAGACAGCTTGGGCTTGTCTGTTATGCAGGTTCAACCAAATATGGATGTTATCCAAGGTGCAGAAAAAGAGATGCATTTTTGACAATTAAGATGGCTTTTGACGATTCAAAAAGTTTTGTTAATTATATACATGTGTATACATAAAAGGTGTTGGGTTTAGACATGAATTACCTTTGAAGCATTTGAAAATATGGTAATGTTGAACATTCTAGAAATTATACATATATAGTTGTTAGATAAGGTATAATTTTGGAACCCAGATGTGTTCTTATATTGTTGGAATGTGTGGTACTAGATGAAGAACAGATTTGGTACATTGGACATAAAGGTGTTCATAAAGAAATGCATTACCTTTGAAGTTTTTGATGACCAACTTCTTTGAGGCGCCAGTCTTAGTTGCAGCCAGAGCGGAGGACCTAGTCACTCCGTTGCTGTTGTGCTCCATCAGGGCAGAGAAGTTACCCTTCTTGTCCTGTCGGATATCTTCTGCCATCATATCACAAAATGAAATGAACTGATCTTGGAACAAACTCAGGTGGAGTTAGTTCGGAGAGTAGTGTTGCTGCAGTGTTTTGATGGCCAGTCACTGCTTAATTACTACCCAACTGAATTAAAAGAAAAGAATGAAATCCGAGTAGAAACGCACCCAGAAGCAGATTCCAACTTATAAGATACAAAATAACACCCTAATATCTAAGAGAGACCATTTTAGTAGAAAGCTATCATGCTAACGATGTGTCAGCTTCAAGCTAGCCGCATACAGCTAGCAGTTATTATCTTTTTTTTTCTAGCACTTGAAGGCTAATGTTCACAAGCACGTCCCCATGTTAAAACAGAGACAGGCGTCGTCTGGTATCCATGTTTGTTATGGAGTGTAAATGCAAACTAAACAATAAAAACAACATTGTGCCACAGACCTACAGGAGCAGTGGCTTTAGCCACTTAGCCAGCTAGCATAACAAAATGGCTTTTCTCGCTACTGTTCAGTTGCGTTCAGGGGCACTCAGGAACTTTGCGGTTTGATGTGAACTTCCAATGTTGACTTCAGATGGTGTAATTTTAATCAATACTATTTTCTGACCATTGGAAAAGTTTCAAATAAGGTGTTAAGTAATTTTAAAACAAATTATTTACCAATGTTATTCATAATATCACAATTGTCAGTTGGCGAGTCAAACCACGGACCATGAAAAAACGTGCGTTTGGACCCAGCATCATGCGCTGTGAAGTCTACGCCACGCCCATCAGCATGACGTCTGGACGCGCGTCGTTAGCCACGCCCCGGAGCTCTCGGCAGAACGTGAAGACTTCTTAATTCGTAGTTTATTAAATCACTCACCAATGTTTTTAATATTTTTGTAAACGCGGACAACATGGAGTTGTTAAATATAACCCGGAAGACTTCGTGAAGTCCTGTGGCCACGCCCATCTCTTGCGATCCGGCCTGCGGTGTGTCAATGTGGACTGCGCTCCGGTAACGTAACGTTGTATTTGCTGCAAAACCGCTAAAGAGAGAAGGCATAAACTGTGTAACAAATAACGTTTTTTTAGGTAACAATAATAAATTAACTGCACACTACCTCTCAGATTTGTCTGATGATTAAATACATTAGCATTTTAGCGCAAGGGTTACCATTATGTTTATGCTAATGCTAGCCCATTTCGTACTAGCTAGTGTGTAAGGTGGTTACCAATGCGTTTTGGGGGAGGTTGGTTTGTAAACTTGAGCCTGAGTCAATTAGTGTTTAAAGAAAATACGTAATAGTATTAGTTTAACTGTGATTGTTTAACAGTAAAGGACGCCCCTTTATTAGCCTGAGTTGTTATTGCAGCTAATTGTGGCTAATGTTGAATTTTAATGTGAATTCTGGCTAGTAGACTGGCTGAGAGATTGTGGCATTCCCTTTCGTCAGTAGACATTGACGTCTTCTAAGTTTAAATCAGCCTTTATATATCATTATGATGGTACTGGCAATGCAGGCTTGACGTCATTTATGGTTGGTAAACAATGCTGTCCCTGAGTGTTTTTGACTTCTTTCCTATCTTACCAGTCTTCTGGTGTAGATGCCATCGCGATGAGTGTGAAGGCCTTTGAGCTGGTGCCTGCCGTGGAGCGGGACCTGCTGATGGGGGACAAGGCTCGCATCAATGTGGAGTGTATTGAGTGTTGTGGTAAACACCTGTACGTGGGCACCAACGACTGCTTTATCCACCACTTCCTGCTGGAGGAGGTGCCCTCTCAGAAAGGCGGGATAAAGTATTCGGCCCAGAAGCTGCAACAAAAATACCTGGGCCTTAAGAAACCAGTCGCAGAGCTCCGTGCCGCCTCCGCCTTGGAGCGCCTCATCGTTCTCTGTGACGGCGTGCTGTTCCTGGTAGACATGGCCACGCTGGAGACAGTTCCCTCAGCGACGGGCTCGGGCGGGGCCAAGATAAAAGGCGTGACGTCTTTTTGCATGAACGGAAACCCGGTGAACACCGACCCGTTCTGTGTGGAGATTGCGGTGATCTCGTCCCGACGGCGCACAGTGCAGGTCTACACTGTGTATGAGGACCGCGTGCAGCTGGTGAAGGAGGTGACAACGGCGGAGCAGCCCAGCATGGTGAGCCTCGACGGCTATTTTCTGTGCCTTGCGCTGGCCAGCCAGTACATGATCCTGAACTACACCACCGGGGCCTCGCAAGACCTCTTCCCCTACAACAGCGAGGAAAGGAGGCCCATCGTCAAGAGGATCGGCAGGGAAGAGTTCCTCCTGGCCGCGCCTGGTGGCCTTGGTGAGTGGAAACACAGCGTTTGGTGTTGGGAAACTAGCAAATAGATGTGCTATCCTTGTCCCCATAGATCAGTAGGTTCTATGGGCTGAAGTATACTGGGCAGTATTCTGCCCAGGTCTTTCACTTGTGCCAGGATAAAAGTTAAGGGCATAACCACTAAAAAGAGTTATTGCCGCAAAACTCAAGATTTCTTTATCCAAGTGCTTAAAGGGATATGCCGAGTTATTTGTAAATTGTCCTTTGCCCATCTTACCCAGATTCAGAGTTGTTTGATTCCAAATTCATTCCAAATGCATCCAGAAGGGGAGTTCGCTGGGTAAGGATTTGCTTTCTGTTAGGCACTTCCATTGACTTGCTGAGTTACAGTAGTAGCCTAACCTCGGTTCATGTGAGGGGAAAACTTTAACATGCTTTCCAAAGATTTCCGATGTGGTCGGAATAGTAGCTTTATTAAAAAAAAATTATCAACAACACAACAAGATTTTACTTTGTCTACAAACACATGGATAATTCCACGCTATTTTTGGCGTTTCCCTATTAGGCTACCTGTTATGCATGGCTAGCACATTTCAGCTGCTCCTGTCTAGGTAGTCTACACGGAGATAACCGGTGCATCATGGGCCTAATAATCACAGCGCTGAAAATAGTGCAGAATTATCTGTGTGTTTTTAAACAATATACAATCTTGTTGTGTTGTTACTGACACTTGTTATGAATAAACTATTCAGAACACGTAAATCAAGTTGTATTCCGCTCAAATGACCAGAAGCTAGGCAAGTCAAACCGAAGAAAATTGATAACTTAGCAAGCTCACCTTCTGGACAAAGAATTATGAATTTGGAAATAAAGATCTCGTCTGAATCGTGGTAAGACAGGAAAATGCCAATTTACAGATATCTTGCCGTATCCCTTTTATAGAAAAATATATATGTTAAACACAGACCAAAATGTGCTGATGCCTTTCACTAGTATCTATTTCATTTCTACTGATAACGTACAGTTCTACACTATCTCATGCCTTGCTTGTATTCTTCTTCCAGGGATGTTTGCCAATGCGGAGGGCGTGTCCCAGCGTGCGCCAGTCAACTGGTCTGAGAGTGTGATTGGTGCAGCCGTGTGTTTCCCATATGTGGTGGCCCTGGACCAGGACTTTATCTCCATCCATAGCATGCTGGATCAGCAGCTCAAACAGAGCCTGGCCTTCAGGGACGGACACATCCTGCAGGACTTTGAAGGTGCCTAACCTTGATTCTCTATTCTTTTTTTCCTCTTTTTTTTTCCATGCAAGTATGAGTGAGGGGGTGGAGAATGCTGGAAAGGTATGATGACATGAGGAGAACCAGTTGTGAACTAGTTGTTGAATGATTGAATGTCCAAAGTGAATCTGAGAACTTGTTTATCACTATAGTTGTATCCCAACTAAATGTTTGCATCATCATAAAGTTCATGCTGAGATTGTCAATATCTTATCGTGCATTTCTGTCTTTGCCTGTATCCACATGTACGTTTGTGTGTGTGTTGTAGGTAAGGTGGTGTTGGCCTCCACCAAGGCAGTGTATGTGCTGGTTCCGCTGCCCCTCGAGCAGCAGATCCAGGACCTGCTGTCTGGAGACCGGGTGGAGGAGGCCCTGGTGCTGACGGAAGGAGCCCAGCCCAACATCCCCAGGGACCGCTTCCAGGTGTGTGTGGGTCTAGAAATAGACCAATGGTCGGCCGCTTTAATGGATTAATTGCCAAATGCAGGCAGGACGATGCTTTCCCCGACTTCCTTAAATACCACTGCATGATACACCAACAATCATTATGTGCTAAAATGCTAAACATGAAGGAGAAAAATGCCATTATCTCTTGTTTTATTCAAGTGAGACCCCTTCAAAGATGACTGTTTTGTTCACATCTGGAGGAGGCTGACTGCAACTTCTCAGACCTCTTGCTAAACATTGGTAGACTGGGTAGCCCCGCCCATTCTGCCGGCGATTTGAGTTCGCCCTGCAGAAGGGTCTGGAGAAGAGCAACACATTTCTTTCTGCTTCCGATACGTTTTTGCGGGAGCCAATCACCAAGCTGACCCCTGGCTATTGGCTGGTTTAACACAATGACGACAGGGAAGCAACTGCAAGCAGCAAGTTGTATACAGAGTCATTTGAACAAGGCCCATTGATCACGCCTCTTGTGCTGAAGAAAATGACGGCAGCTTCCCCAGACCAACGTGCAATCTACGATTGAGCTTGGTCTGGCAATAGCCAGGCTAACACTTTGGCTTGGATTGAGATTTTGAGAACTCTGTCCGGAGATAAAGGACTTTCTTCTTGAGAGTAAACTCAGAGTACACGCAACTTAATGACACTAAATAGCTGCTAGACTTGGCATTTTTTTTATCAAGTTGAATAAGCTTATTTTAGAGCTGCAAGGAAAATAACATAATAAAAGAAAAAAAACCTGGCCAATTTCATCAGCTCAGTTAATGCTTTAAAACGAATAATGCAACATATATCCTCAAAGCTGCAGCGCCATGATTTGTGGAACTTCAAAAACCTTGCCTCAGAGGTTGAGACGCAACGAAAGTTGACAGTGCACGCTACACACTTTGACAACCTCTTTGTAAGATTTTGCTTTACTCGAGCCAATCGCTAAATTGATGTGCCTTCCGACACCAAAAACAAGTTACGATAACATTCTGATAAATGATACTGAAGTTATGTCACTGGCAAGCCTTCAGTAGTGTTTTCAAACAGACTTTGCATTCAAAACAGTGTAGGAATCGCTGTGACGATGAGGTCAAGGCTCACCAAGCTTTGTTACAGAGCAGAGAGACGTGAGCTTTGAATTGAGGTGGATGGAAAAGGTGCAGTGTAGCGCTCCTTCAACCAGCTGCTCAACCTATGTGGTTTGTCTTGCAGTTATAGGAAAGGTATTGCATCTATGTTTAAAAACAAAAATTCCACAAGGCCATGTGATATGTTGACCATAATATTTTTTTGTTGAACCAGATCCTGCATAGGCGGATCCTACAGCAGGCCGGCTTTATCCAGTTTGGACAGCTCCAGTTTCAGGAAGCACAAGAATACTTCAGGTGGGATCCTCTGGTCACGTTTCACTGCACCGCCCGCTGTTTAAGTGATGGGACCTCTGTGGTTATTTTTGACTATTTACTCTAGATTAGGACACTGCCACCCCAAGTCCCCCAAGTTGTATTCCTTGTCCTTTTATACTTTGGCGAATACATGTGCTGATTCTGTGGTGTGTCCCCAGGAAAGGAGAGCTGGACGTCAGGGAGCTAATCTCCCTTTACCCCCTCCTGCTGCCCCCCACGTCCTCCTTCACCCGCTGTCACCCCCCACTGCACCCCTTCGCAGACCTCAACCACCTGGCCCAGGGAGACCTGGAGAAAGTACTGCGCTGCAAGAGGTTCCTCATCTCCTACCTAGGATCGGTGAGGGGCGCCGTGGTTCACCCTTCATGTTCTACCTACCACCTTCACCTGTACCGTAGATATGTTTTGATTATTTGCTTTGATTGTCATCAACCTAAATTGCAAGTCACTCTGGATTCAAGTGCCTGTGAAATCAGTGTGAGTGTGAGTCAGTGTGTGTGTGTGTGTGTTTGTGTGTACAGGTCCGTGGTACAGAGGCCTCCAGGGCGTCCCGGGAGGAAGTGGACACAGCGCTGCTGAAGCTGTATGCTGAGCAGGACCACGAGAGTCTACTGGACCTGCTGGCCTCAGACAACACCTGCCTGCTGGCTGACAGCGCTCCCTGGCTGGAGAAACACAGCAAGTATGTATAGGGAGCAATGTTCCCTCTAAGCTGTGTGCGCGCGGCACGCAGGCCGGTCGAAGGGGCCGCGCAATAGATCTTTCTTCAGGGGTTAAAAATCGCTGCATCAAAGGCGATGTAGGCTTGGTAATAAACATTTCAAATACATGTCTGACACCCAAGCCGGATGTACGTTAGAATGTTTACATACAAAGTCTCCTTCAGGGGACTCTTGGCGGGCCCTGCTCCAGCAGTTATATGCGTAGGCAGGATTTTTCAACAGGCTGGATTTTAGGGAAGTAGGGTGGGCCACCATTTTTTACATTTTATTTTTTTATTTTGAAATAGGCAGTAAAGCAATTCTCCCAAAATTGAAATGAATTGGGAGGAGGAGCGGGAGGGTTGGAGTGGTAGAGAGATGCCCATCACGGGCCTGAATCAGCAGTGATGGTTGAGCTGCAGAGGCTCGATCACCTCCAGAATTTTGCGAGATATGCCAGCTGAACTCATGCCTTCAGTCGCAACAAAACCCAGTGCCCGCTTAATTATTCCCCAGTGAATATACCGAATGCAGTCGGCCACAAGCTCACGTTTTGCCTGGTCTTTATATTTACCCATTTGTACCGGCTGCTGCGCGGCGCAACATTGTATCTACTAGATACAATGTTGCGCCGCGCAGCAGCCGGTACAAATGGGTTAATCGGCGATCGCATACTATGCTTCGTTGTTTTCATTTAACACACTTTTTAGTTAACGCAACAGCAGAGCTGTGGCAGCCTCTAGCAAGTCGTTTTCCGTGTCTGTCTGGGCTCAACGCTGATGCACAATATTAAAAATCAACAAAAAACATTTCTGTAAATATTTGTAACGTAATGATACTTTATTGAAACAAAATTGAACTCGCACATTTTTGTGTGGCATTATAATATGGGCTATTTTTTCGTTACTTGAATTTCAAACTGCCGAATTTTGCACTTCTGATAGGGTGGGCCAGCTGTCAATCATAGTGGCACTGGCCCACATAGCCCTAATGTGGCTACGCGCATGCCGTGGCAAAAAGAAAGGCAGAGCAGGTGCCCCAGAAAAAGGTCTGCCTAACGTTTAAACATGAGTGGCTAGATGAAATGGTCCAAACTGACACAACAGATGGTCCAGGTAGGATAAAACTTTTACATATGAGAAATTACTAAACACCTTAGATAGTTTTAATTTTTATATCATTATCAGTCACAACCACTGAACCAGTCATAGAAACTCTCTAAACCTTATTGAAGTTCAACCAAAGATCCTTTAAGTTAAACTAAACTGACTGGTAAAACACCATCAATAACATGTTCCCAAAGTCCAACCATTATAAAGGATATTAAATAAATATCAATCTTGTAGACGTATTGATGCATTTGCTGTCGTCTCTTTGAATCCCCTATGGCTAACGCAGGGTCGTGTTCATTTTCGACCACTCATTTTCACGCGGTCGCGAATTGCTCACAGTGCTGAAATGTGCGCACAGAAAATAAATTTTGGCTCAGTGCTGAAAAAAAGGGAGGGAACATTGGTACGGAGGGACCATGTATTTGGACTTCACTCTGCAATAAACAACTGTGTTTGGATTGTGTGAAAGGTCCGGTGAAGTGTAGTGTAGCTGGGGGAAACGCATCAGTACGCGGGATCTGACTTATGATTTTGATGTGATCCATACGTTGGAGGCCTTGGAAGTGGAATGGGCATGTTCATGAGAGAAGGCAGGAAAAATGCTAGTATAGACAGAAAACCTTTTAACTCAAAAGTTGTATTTTAAATTTAGCCAGTGTTTGTTGACCTGGCCTTTGATGTGTTCTTCGTGGTTTTCCCCCTCATTCTTTCTCCAAATGCAAAATATTTTGTCTTTCTCAGATATTTTGCCCTGGGTCTCCTGTATCGCAGTAATGGCCAGGATTCTGCTGCTCTACAGGTATACCGCAACTCTCCTAGCAGCAGACAGTTGTGCACTAGTTGTGGTCTAGGTAGTATAAAAGGTATCTATGTACTGTGGTCTAGTTGTGGATCCGTCTGGTGGATGGGGAGCTGCAGGACTCGACCAGACCGGACCTGTATGAATACATAGTGGACTTCCTCACCTTTTGTCCTAATCTGGACCTGGTCTGGAGGTACAGCGACTGGGCATTGAAGAGAGACCCCAAGGTATGGACATACAGGATCAATATTACTACTATGTCAATAGTACTTTCCTTCGACATCGTTGTACAGAAACATTCCCTAATTTTTCTGAATTATTTATCTGAATCATTCTGACGTTATTGTTCAAAGGTTGGAGTCCAGATCTTCACCAAGAGGTCTTCTGGCAAGGACCAATCGGGTCAGCCAATGCCTGATGATGTCATCACTTACCTTGAGAAGCACAGCCCTGCCCGCCTCCTTTACCTGGAACACCTGGTGTTGGAAAGACGCATTAAGGTAACTGTTCTGTGCTTACCTTCTGCTAAAGGACCAGTGTATAGAATATAGTGGTTGGAGGAAATGCAGAAGAAATGGAACATTTCAATAATCGTGTATAATCCCATGGAAATAGGAATATTTAGTTAGTTTGAGCCCTTTATATTTAGATAGGGAGTCTTCCAGGGAGGCAACCATGTTGCAGCGCCATGGTTCTATAGTAGCCCGGAACGGGGAAAATGCTGCAGGGGGAAAGCGCATTTAGGAAAATGCATTTTGGGGTAAGAGTTGTAGGAAGGAGTTTGGTGTGTTATCCCCATAAGTATGACCTATTTGTGATTATTTTTAAGTAAAGTCAATGTGTAGGAGCTTTATGATTATAATAATGGATGTTGCATATAAAATGCGCCAGACACCGTGAGGTTATATTATGTATCCAAGAAGCTTAACCCCATCGGTCGCATCACAATCAACCGCTGGCCAGGAGCTCGACACATCTTCAAACAAAAACGACGTGGTGTTATAATACAAGTGTCCCAGACACTTTACCCTCACTCATAGTCTCCTAGTTAAAATGATTTTAATCTGAGGCTAATCTAATCTAAGAGATGTCCTTTTTCCGCGAAACGGAAAATGCAGCGTATGTGTAATGTCCCGTTAATCTCCATGAATTGTAATTATTTTATGGACCTGGGATAAATATGGCAATGAAAAAATCACGTTCATATTATAGGGACCTATAGTTCTACATTTACATTTACTAAATACAACTCATAAATCAAAGAACCTCATCATCCGGCTACTTGATGCTGATTTAGACTATTACACCATATTGGATGTACCTAACGGCTCCTTCAACAATAATGGCCAGTATAGGCCACGCTAGTCATTAGAAAGGGATGGGTGAGGGGAGTGTTGGTTGAAATCTGCTACCTCACCGCGAGTGGCCCCCTACATTTTTCACACTGCACCTTTTTAAGCAAAGGGAATTTGTAGGGTCTTACAATTCTTGCAACTTCTTACAAAGTTTTTGTGTTTCCAATACATCGGTTTTCTCCCTATCCAAATCTGCCGATAATACAACATTGAAGATACAAGCTTTGCACTGGGCTAGTTAGTAGATATTAGTAGCCGGGACAAATCGTTAGACAGTCTGTGTGTACAGGAACGTTCAGGACGTTCATCTTTTCCTTTTTCACCAAATATACATAGTTTGTCTACTGATTATAAGTCACTAACTCTCTTAAGAGAGTTTGGCATTTTGCCAGAATCTCTTTGTCACCAATTTAGCAAGCTTATAAATACAGCTTTGACTGAACCCGGTCAAAAGGACAGTGTACACAGCTCACCTCTTTTCCTCTATTGAAATTCCAACAGTGCACATTCATGTCTGTGTTTCGTTGCTTTTGTATGATATTTTTATGGTAAAACTGATGCTATGGCTGCATTGATACAACCGTCTTATAAAAGCCGACACTGAAATTAGGAATATGCGAATACTGCAGTGCCTCACAAAGCTTTCCAAACCATGGCACCCCTTAACATCAATTTATTTTCCAATCCAAAAACCACAAAAACTAAAATAAAGGTTTGCAAAAACTGTTGAAATGTAGTACCTGTGCGTCAAATGTCCCCTTCCTCTTTGGAATAAAATCTCCCTGATACATTCTTCCTTGTGTTGTAGGATAAATACCTGCAGAACACAGGCTATCTGATATTTTTAATCAGGCGATATGAATTGTACCTATAGCGGATTACAATGTTTTTGTTACTTGTCTTAAAAAGTTATTTGTGTATGTGGTTGAAAGATGACACTCAGGACCCCATATACATATGGTGTGTGTACCGACATATTTCCTGCATATTTATTATAGTTTAATCAATATTTAAAATGTGTCTGTCCTTTACTTGGGTGTGTTTTCTCCTCTCCTGGTTGTGTGTAGAAGGAGAAGTTCCACAGCCTCCTTGCCGTGCTGTACCTGGAGCAGGTGTTGTCTCTGCTCGAGGGCGCTCCTCCCCCGGCCCCAGGCCAGCTCTCCCTGGCCCGGGAGAGGCTCCAGGCCCTGCTCAGGGAGTCCAACCTCTACAGGGTCCAGCTTCTGCTAGGTCTGCTGACCACGACACATCTCCCTCAACCTCCTAACCCGCCCTCTCCCCTTCTTGTCCTCACCCCTCCACTCCTACTCCTCTTGGCCCCCCCCCCACTCCCTTCCTCCTCCTCCCCCCTCCACTCTTCTCCTCCTCCCTCCACTCCTCTCCTCCTTCTCATACCTTCGCTCTCAGCCTCCTCACCCATAACTCTTCATGTCCTCCCTCTACTCTCCTCCTCATACCTTTGCTCTACCCCTCCACTCCTCTGCTCCTCCTCATACCTTTGCTCTACCCCTCCACTCCTCTGCTCCTCCTCATACAATCGCTCTCCTCGTTCTTTCCCCTTCACTCCTCTCCTCCTCCTCATACTTTCTCTCTCCTCCTCACCGCTGCACTCCTCTCCTCGTGGTGTGAATGTGTGTATGAATGGTTGTAAGTCGCTTTGGACAGAAGGGTCTGCTAATTACCCTAAATATAAATGTCAGTATAATTAGTGTCCTATATAGAATAAACGTGTTATAATGGTCCCAGGTAAGATGGAGGGCTGTGATCAGCTGCTGCTGGAGCGCGCCACGCTCCACGGGAAGCTGGAGGATCACGGAAAGGCGCTTGGCATCCTGGTCCACCAGCTACAGGACTACAGCTCGGCGGAGGCCTATTGCCTCTGGGCCTCCTCCTCCTCCCAGGGCGCCTGCAGACAGCAACTCCTCCACCTCCTTCTGGACATGTATCTAGGTGGAGGTGTGGAGGAGCGACGAGGAGACCTTGAGATGGCTGCCGTGGACCTGCTGAACCGTCACGGCCAGCAGTTTGACGCGGTGCGCGTGCTGAGCGTGCTCCCGGAGGGCTGGTCCCTGCAGCTGCTCAAGCCCTTTCTGGGCCGGGCCGTGCGCACCAGCGTGCACGCTAGCAGGACGTCTCGCCTGGCGCTGGGCCTGTCCCGAGCTGAGAACCTGCAGCTGCTGCAGGACAGGGTGAGCAGCGCACCAGCGCAGCCTCGGCTCTCCCCTCACCCGGTGGGCCACGCCAACACTCCCGCTAAGGGGCCGGAGTCCAAATACGAGGGGTCAAAATACGGGTTGAAAATACGCCGCTGACTTGTCCGCATTTCAGTCAAAACAGACGTAAAGCTTGAAAGGATCACTGTTAATGCTAATGCAATTACAACTATAATACTTGATTTATGTTATAAAAGAACCCCTCAAACAATCAGCATGTCCCCCTATTTATTCCAAATATACGGGAGTGAATATCGGTTAAGGAATATCTTGACAAATAGCATCAGCATATCATATTTCATCTATAAATAATTCAGATTATATCCTGTATTACAGTGAAATAATAATAATGCATTTGCTTAATATATCGCCTTTTATCAGTACCCCATGCGATTTATATGTGGGAGACACAACAACAATGCAATGAAGTAAACTAAATAAAGAAAACACCAATAAATGACTAAACATTGTTTTTTGATCATCTAGTTAAAGGAGCGGAAGAAGCCCATCCTGGTGTCTGAGAAGCGGGGCTGTCACCTCTGTCACAACACATTCAGCTGCCCCGACGTGGTCTGTCTGCCCGGCGCTGTCCCCGTACACACACACTGCATCGCACACAGACTGTCAGACTCCGCCCTCAACACGCATGCTGACTCCGCCCCCAGCACGCACGTGGACTCCGCCCTTAACAAACACTCAACGCAGAACAGCAATCACACGTAAGACTCTCGCTGGTGCGGAATCTGGACCAATCAAGGAGCTGGGATCGCCCAAACCAGAAGGCTAACCCAGTCATGCTACGTGCTACTGAGACGAGCGGGAGAGGGAGCGCTTTTACGTGCGTGCGTGCTAGTTCACACGTGCCTAGGCGAAATGGTTGATTTGAAGCTATTTATTTCAGTGCTGCTTTTACACTAATTTCTTTTTTTTTAACTGGATGATGTGAGAATTGACTAAACCAAATCATTGACTGCCCCGCTCCTTCCCTGGCCTACTCTTTGAGGTGCTGTTTTCCCCCTGACCCCTGCTCCGGGGCCTTATCTGCACCCCGTATATGTATCAAGCTGATGTCCACACCAAACAGAACTCTTAACCTGATCACAACTTCTTTAGGAGAAAACGCTAATACCAGAGGGTCGAAACCTCCACTTCTCTCTGAGATGGAAAACATTATCATTGTCATTCAGTGCGTCATCTTGGAAACTCCTTGGCATCGGATGGTTAACCACCATGGGACTCATTTGTACGATCTGGTATTCTTGCACAACATAACGTCTGCCAGGTTATGAAACAATCTGACATGAGCTTGCTTGGCTGTTGTCCCACATCCCAGTGCAGTGTTTTCATGCTACTGCTAAGCTAATGCTAGGCTTATCCTCTTTGACCAGGAAGCACACAGTTTGCTAAGCTTGTGTCTATCTAGCTGGGAATATATGTGATGTATCAACCGCTGCTTTCAAAATAAAAGTGTAATTTGTAATTTTTGGTGAGGGGGTGGTACAGTTATTGTTAACATTGAGGCAAATGTCCTAGGGTTGACCTCTGCTTGTTTGTATTCGGTCTGAGATGGTCTTGAGGAGGTGTAAAACTGATGGAATATGTTCTGCAACAGAGTTACATTTTCTTTTTTCTTATTGTCCAAGTTATATTTTGACTGTTAGAAGGTGGTGCTTGACAAAGAGTAGAGGGTAGAATGCTGACATTCATGTTTCGCATATCTGCTGTAATATTTGAGTTTCCAACATCTGACTATTACAGGTGAATGCGTGGCTATTTATATTTTGTATAATATTATATATATTTTCTGAACGAAAACAGCCCAACGTACATTTTGATTTATATATTTGATGTTTTTCCTTCAATTACTAAATGGACTTCCAGAAGTTGAGGTCCCACAAAGTCATGCGGCTGTCCTCAGTTGACCCAGCACTGAAATTAGCGTTCTTGTTTTGTGTATTTAAGGAGTGGTCAGAGAGGAATAATGGTCGGACCATTTTACGTTTCAAGACCATGAACCCTCCTTTATTTGTGTGACTGTCTTATAATGTTAAAATGGCGTAGCGGACACATCTCTCAGGGTTACTACCAAGACGACATTACCAACTACTGACCACTGTTAGATAATTCATTCATAATTTAAAATCATTTATTTGTTCATGGAAGGGAAAATGACCTCTTAAAAATAATTATACCCAGTCCTGACCATATCTGAATCCAGTATTGGCATCTTGCACAAAGTATTTATATTATTATTAAAATAATAAGAACAACGCTTGTGTTGAAACATTGACGTGTATAAATATTCAGTATTTATACTGATTTGAAAATCACATCCAAATGGAATGTTATCTGTGAAGCAGACCATTTTAATAAAGATTAACTAATACCATTGTTCACATGATATTCAGTCATAAGGTTTATTATATCTGAAGGGTTGTGAAATCGTTTAATTATGCAATGGTTTCACATTATTAGTAAAGGACTATGGTTTTGAAAACATTACCTTAGTTATACCGGCAGGACGATTTAAAATTTAATTATTAATAAAATATGCCCTATAATAAAACAGGAAATATGGAAAGATGTAAGAAATGTATCAAGTGGAATACAGGGATGGGTCTTTTTTATGGCAAAAATAAATTTCCCATATATATAGTGTCTCTTGTGCTTTCCACCAGAGGGCCATGTGGAGATGCGCGCCGATCTTTACTTGGCAACGTAGGCAGAAATTCCGTCAACCCTTAAATGAAAACCGTCCCAAATAAAACAAATATAATAAGCCAGACATTCTATCTATTAAATCACGGATGTTCAGTAAAATGCTAACGGTATATTTGACGATAGTGTAGTTTCAACGGACTCTGTATTGTATTATGAGTGTTAAAAATCACTGTTTGACTTTAGACCCACCCTGGTGGGTGAATTCTGCTTGACAAGGGAAGAGTTGCTCCCGATGTTGTGTGAGCATGGATAACTTTGGATGAGTTGCTGCTTCAAAATTCAAATGGCTTTATTGGCATTGAAACGTACACGTGCGTTGCCAAAGAACAACGGTAAAATAAGCTACAGAAAAATTGTAGAATCTTCCCCATTTGCGTTTCCCATCTGGCCGAGCGTCAAGCATAAACAGACTTGAGAGTGGGCGGAGCCTCGGTCACAACCCTGCGGCGGGGAGTGGGTGGATGGAGGATCCTGAATTGTAACGTTACTCCGGTCTACTGTAACGTAATATCCGGTCTTGTACTGTCTCTTACTATTCATTGTGTACGCTAGTTAAACGGTCTGCGGAGCAAGAAGAATAAGAACATGAATAGAAGACGAGACAAGAATAACGGTAATAAAGTTAACGGATATACCTTTATCGTATGTCCCTCCCTCCCTCTCAAAACGCCTATTGGCGTGCAACCTATGTAGCTTAAAGTCCCGCCCTCTCTCTTGAACGCTCATTTGGGCTGTCTCACGACGGCACGCCTTGGAGCGAGCGTCAGGAAACGACTCTTCCAGGACGGGTCTTGCAACGGTTCTTCGGTCCGAGTTTAGAAGAGTAAAAGTAACCTAGTCCGGGAGGTGTTCATTTAAAACGTCGCGGTGTTGTAGTGGTGATGCTTGGGGTGGTCGGAATGACGGGCAGGTAATGTTGTATTATCTGCTACATAACTACATTTAGGAGTATAATACTCCTAATGTCAGCTAGATCCGATAGCCATGTTAGCTTAGCGTAGGCCCAGTTATATTAGTTTACTTATTCAATGACAATATAGACCTGAAAAGATGCCAACAACGATGGAATTTTACGTTGAGTATCTTGAAATTGTTAATAAATAATCCTGTAACGATTCCATGCTGTTGTCTTTATGAAGCAAATTTTCAGGGGAACTAGTTATTAGTTAATGTTATTCTTTCTGGAGAAAATAGTAACTTGTATTCAATTAGAAGGAAAGCTACTCAATCATTTACAAGGATAAGCATTATGACATCAAGTGAAGCTTATCCTCATTTGAATCTATTCAGTTAAGTTCATCCTCATGTTATTTTGTAAAGATATTTCATCCTCATTTTATCTCCAAAGTGTTATTTCATCCTCAGTTTTTCTGTACATTACGTTAACTTGGCCAGCGCCCTTTTAAAGTTGAAAGCTTTTGGCGATTTGTCATATTTCATGTATTAAGCCTCTACATGTCAACTCGGTGTAGTGAACTCTCATGCCCAAATTAGGTTATGACTTGTGCTGAATATTTCATTGCCGTCTCTGTATTGGCGGAGGAGTTTTGTATAAACAGATTTACAACAGACCGTCTAAACGTTGTCATTCCAGTTGCCACGTTTAGGATTACTTGTTGGTCTGAGCCCAATCAAATGTGTATATATATGTGTGTGTGTGTGTGTGTGTGTGTGTGTGTGTGTGTGTGTGTGTGTGTGTGTGTGTGTGTATGCATACGAATAATAAAGTCATGTTGTTCCCTGACTATTACAGTTTTCATTGTTGGGTAGAAACATCTTGGATACTACTACGGTCATTTTTTCCAGGGCTTGCAAACTCAGTTTTTTGTCGCTCTGAGAATATTTTAGCCACATTTCTGGAATCAATACCATAACTGTAGCTACAAGGTCCGAGATGTACTGTTAGAATGTTGTCTCCTATTAGTGGGAAATCAACAGACCGAGCAATGTTTTTAATATATAACCCCAAAATATTTTTTTTACCTCTCAAAGCTATCTCAGTGCAGTGGCAGGTTTTTATTTTAGACCCTGGGCTTAGGTGTTTGACTCCAATCCGAAAATTGCTGGGTTCATTCCCTATTTCTGCAACCTTACCTGTTGTCACCTTTGAGCAAGATGCCCGAGCCCCTACCTGGTCCCTAATTATGATGTCATCAGTATCTGAATTCATGCCAATTGATTTTGATTACAGCGTTGATCAATTACTAAATAGAGTTCCAAATGTTTTTTTGATTGACAGCATGGCTAACGCCCTGGCCAACGCAGCGTGCGAGCGCTGCAAGAGTGGCTTTGCTCCTGCGGAGAAGATTGTGAACAGCAATGGAGAGCTGTACCACGAGCAGTGCTTCGTCTGCGCTCAGTGCTTCCAGCAGTTCCCAGAGGGACTCTTCTATGAGGTTCTGCTTTCTTTCTTTCTTTCTCTGCCCCGCCCCCCACCCCCCCCACCCAGCAGTTTTGAGCAGCAGGAAATGTGAAATTATCCTCTCCCTATATTTGCTAACAGGAAGTGTGTTGTGTTTTAGTTTGAAGGCAGGAAGTACTGCGAGCACGACTTCCAGATGCTGTTCGCCCCCTGCTGTCATCAGTGTGGTTAGTCCTACACAATAAAACACGCATGGACATAGGAAACAACGATGCCAAACAGGCAAAGCACACCACAGACGCAACGCTACACAGGTACATGTGTAAAAACACAAAATAAAAACGTATGGCAAAAACATCACAATTAACATCAATATTGTCTTATCTTATCACGATTACTTACAAACTGATTTTCTTTATAAAAAAAAAAGTCCTTCAATATATGTGATTGACAAGATGGCTAGATGGATTCCCCAAGACAATCAGAGAAGAGATGTCCTGATTGGCCAGAAATAAGTCTAAACGCTAAATTTTCTCATACAGCACATGCATGAGGGCAGTCATTTGGAACAGATATTCTTAGATTTCCCACAATAATACCTCATGCAAGACAATGCCATTTTGAAAAAATTACTTGAATGAAAGCCTTCACATTACGCTATCGATCTTGCCTACAGCACATTCTAATTAGTCCTCCATCCAATGCATTAGGCTAACATAGGCTATTGACCATGGGTAAGAGAAAATAACAATAATCAATGTTTTTTTTTTATATTGGATCTAATGAGAGATCAACAACTAAACTCTGCAACAGTAAAAAATTTAAATAAAAAATAAAGTCTCACAGGCTTTGCATGTTTACTCTATATTTACAGTGAGAATGGATCTTAAGCAGGGGAAGGAATGGGAGAATCGGTGGTCCAAGTCTAGCAGTGTTGATTGAAATGCTGAATATATGGCGTTTAAAGCAGGGCATAAAGAGAGGTTACAGACATTCAGGTCCCAACGAGACCTGTGCGTGGTCTCGGCTCCCCCTTAAGTTTGCAGCATTGCAGTCTTTGTGCGCTTTAAGGACAGGAGCGTACACAAAAAACATGATTCTCTCTGTGGGCACTCCACTAGGCTTTGGCTGTTCTGCTAAATTAAATAGTGCCAGTGGCGGTGCCGTTTCTAAGGTACACTGAAACGCATCATTGACATCTATTTTGAATATGTAATCAGTCAAATGCTCGTTATCGATGCAGGTTCTGTCATGATTGCATGTGAATACCGTGCATAGTCATGCAAAACGAGCTCTTCATCTCCAAAGAGTCAGGAAACTGTTTGATATCATAGATGTTTTATACTTATTATGGCCCTTCTGTCCACCTTTCTGATTGCTGAAGATCAAACTTGATGACACGTGACCCAACATGTGTTCTCAGGGGAGTTCATCATCGGCCGTGTGATCAAAGCCATGAACAACAGCTGGCACCCTGACTGTTTCTGCTGCAACATCTGCCAGGCAGTGCTCGCTGACGTGGGCTTTGTCAAGAATGCTGGCAGGTCAGCCCCAACACTACTGTGTTTAATCTGTGGTCTTTAATCTAGAACCACAGGTAAACCCCATATATACTGTGTTTAATCTGTGGTCTTTAATCAAGAACAACACGTCAGCCCCATATATATTGTGTTTAGTCTGTGGCCTTTAATCAAGAACAACACGTCAGCCCCATATATATTGTGTTTAGTCTGTGGCCTTTAATCTAGAACCACAGTTCAGCCCCATATATAAACTGTGATTAGTCTGTGATCTTTAATCTAGAACCACAGTTCAGCCCCATATATAAACTGTGATTAGTCTGTGATCTTTAATCTAGAAACACAGGTCAGCCCCATATTTATACTATGTTTAATCTGTGGTCTTGAATCTAGAACAACAGGTCAGCCCATATATTGTATTTATTCTATAAACTGTATTCTGTTATCTAGAACCACAGGCTACCATCACATCCTGAAACTCCAATAGAAACTCTCTGGTAGTCTGGCATCTTATCCCGTACATATCAGCGTCATGGCGCTGTACTGAACCATTGTATTAGTGTATGGCCAGACACAGTCCCTGCATGACTGAAGGGGTCACTTGATGAGGGCAAATTGTTCTTTCGTGTGTGCGATCAGACACCTGTGTCGTCCCTGCCACAACCGAGAGAAGGCTCGCGGCCTTGGGAAGTACATCTGTCAGAAGTGCCATGCCATCATCGAGGAGCAGCCTCTCATCTTCAAGAATGACCCCTACCACCCTGACCACTTCAACTGCAGCAACTGCAGGTCGGTACCCTCCTCTCTGCACCGCGGTGTACTGCCATGTGACCCGTACAGCCGGGTTGGATGGGTTCTCTCAGTTCTCTCTTGCGTGACAATGTCATTGTGGTCTCATGATCTTTCCATGATGGTGTCAAGACGTTCTAATGGTGATTTTATGACGCCGTCCTGATGTTGTCGTCACCATGTCATCTACGTCGTCGTGATGACGTCACGGTGAGCTCATGGCGTTCTCATGATGTTGACATTACGTTCTCATGATGTGTGTGGTGTCGTGGTGCAGTAAGGAGCTGACAGCCGAGGCCAGGGAGCTGAAGGGTGAGCTGTACTGTCTGCCCTGCCACGACAAGATGGGGGTGCCGATCTGTGGTGCCTGCAGAAGACCCATCGAGGGTCGCGTGGTCAACGCCATGGGCAAGCAGTGGCACGTGGAGGTCAGTGGTAGAGAGGGTAGCAAGACATAATTCAGCGCCTCAGTGGGCATTTTTAGATGCAACACTCCTCCAGCACACAGGCCGCCAGATAACCATGTCTTTTTTTTTTTGTGATTTCCTTTTCATTTATATCATGTTCATTTGTATCACACATCTTCTTCATATTATAAGGATCATCCTAACGCACGGAAATAGGACATTTTGGTCAACTTTTAGCGAACCACACTCTGAATAACAGATGCGGGGGGATAAATGAAAGGGGCGTTATAGATTACACAGACTGCAGGGATTGACCAGATTATGTTATTATGTCTGGTTCTTTCAGACGAACACTGTGTTATGACGAAACCAGATCTTGTGCTAAGTGTGTTTATGTGTCTCTGCAGCACTTTGTGTGTGCCAAGTGTGAGAAGCCCTTCCTGGGTCACCGCCACTATGAGAGGAAGGGGCTGGCCTACTGTGAGACCCATTACAACCAGGTACACCTTACTTACATTACCCCCGTAAAAATGATCCAACTGTACACACGGTTGCCACTCACAATATTTGTTTGGATCAGTGCGTTCGGCAAAATGTCATTAATAACACCAAATGCCATCACAAGTTACCATTTCTTCTGAAGCATTAAGCAGCAAATGGTTGGCTTGTATATGTATTTGATTAATTACCTACACAAACCAAATATTTTTTGAATCTATTATATTAATTTGATTTGATACATTTTCTGTAGATTGACTGACTTATCGATTAATCAACTATTAACCATTAACTAATAAAGAACAGTTAATGGTTCTAGCTCTTATGTACACACCACCCTGTCCAACACTCCACCCTCCACTACCTTTATCCTAGGCTGGTTCTCTGGTCATGTCATAAAGTTTCATGTCTATTCAATGTTTGTGTATTTTAGTTAGCTGGTTCAGGAGCTTAGTTTAAAGTCTGTTTTTTGTCCACTGACCAGCTGTTTGGAGATGTTTGCTACCACTGC
Source organism: Pollachius pollachius (assembly GCF_949987615.1). NCBI lineage: Eukaryota > Metazoa > Chordata > Actinopteri > Gadiformes > Gadidae > Pollachius > Pollachius pollachius. Next base: position 12,594,102 of record NC_136938.1, on the reverse strand, counting down.
AACCGTGTGATCGAAGGCGACGGTAAGGAATAATACTTATAAAGCTGACCTATTCAAGATAATGCTCTAAACTATTGCAAAGAATACTTTTAGTGGTACAAGTAGTAACAAGCAAGAATACCTTAGTGAACCTATTGAGAGATATCTGTACACTTGGTCACATTAGGGAGTTTGCTGCTTCCTAGTGGTTAAAACATGCTATGCTGATGGTGGAACATCTTTGGAAGACGCGTTACACATAACATAATGCTGCACATTATCTCACAAATATTGTAAATAATGTAGTTTGAGACCTAAAAGGTTACTGAACCAAATACTGCCAACCAATCTGGACTAGTACGCACTGATGTCATGTCCTCGTCAGATGAAAGGTCTGATTTCCGATCCCTCTCTCCTGGTCTCTACAGTGGTCTCAGCCCTCAACAAGGCCTGGTGCGTCAGCTGCTTCTCCTGCTCCACCTGCAACACCAAACTCACCCTCAAGTACGTCCCTGCTCCCGTCTGCTCTGGATTTACTGTGTGTGTTCGGTGGGCATCGTGTGGGTGTGTGTGTCTACTCACTCTGTCTAGGGCTTCTCACTCACCCTGGGGTCTCGGTTAACAACCCCCAGTCTAGTCCTAATAATCCTCCCTCAACCTTTTCCTTCCTTTCCTCCTCCCTTCCTGTCTTCCTTCTTCGGTTTCTCTCTTTTGCGTCCCCCCCCCCCCCCCCTCTGGCTGGGCGGGGCGGCGTCCAGAGATAAGTTTGTGGAGGTGGACCTGCGGCCGGTGTGCAGGCGTTGTTACGAGCACATGCCTGACGAGCTGAAGCGCCGCCTGGCCCGCCGCGAGCGAGACGCCAAAGAGGGCCGGAAGAAGCCCACCGTCTGTGTGTAGAGGTTCCTCTCTCGTTGCTCTGCCAGCACCCTTCAAGGCACCCGCTTCCCCCACTGTGATGTCACCGTGATGTCGACGGCATGCCTTCTCCCGCTGATGCTTATAGAAACGCGCTCTTTTTGTGTTTCTCTATTTTTGTGTTTGTGTATTTATTTGAATGCTGTCTGGCGTCAATGTACCTTCGTCTTACAGAGACTCTATTGATCCACCAGGTGTGATGTTGTCTAGCCATGGCATTTTCAAAATCGATCCATTAGTGACATCATAAGTGGGTGGAGTAGTGCCCCCCCCCCTCCAGATGTATGATGGGATATATCGGCCTACTAGGGATTAACCGGGGTCAAATTCCTGACGTTTATTATTACTGTTTTAAAAACTGTATGCTAATAATTTAACCGAAGTTTACCGTTGAACCAGTCAACTTTCCACCCCTGATCAATGCCCACCAGAGTTAGCGTCCCGGACACAGGCGTGCAGGCGCAGCATGCAACAGGAGTTTGTATTGCATTGAAATGAACAACATGGCTGAAGGCAGTGACAGCGCTCCAGAGATTTTTCCGTCTTGGAAAAGGCCCGCTTATCTGTAATGTCAACCAAGTGCAGCTACCTCAAGGTCACATGACGCCGTATCTAATGTTTTAATTCAGTCCGAAGTGTCTGGGTAATGCCCACCCGCCCCAATCGCAAAGACGTTTTAACGGATAATTCTCAACTTTAAATTCTCAACTTTAAAACTATCATAACCATTGTTGGCTACATGAAAGAGAATTTCAACCCCAAACAATATATGTATGTATTTTAAAACTGCTCATGCTCAGCCAGAAAATCACCGCACTGAACTCTAGGCAACAAAAGAACAAATTTCACTTCCTTTATTCAACCAAAAACATATACATGTACATTGGGTTCTCAAGATATCTACCTGTTTGTGTTTCATCAAGTTTATACTGTCAACATTGTATTATTTGAATGTTTATGTAAACAAAAAGTGAGTAGTGCTGCCTTACTGTGGTTTCAATGTAAACATTGGTGAAGTGATTTCAGTGTGTAAATCAGTACTTATTAAATGTCAGCACACAGCCTTATAGTTGGTACAGGATTCTCAACATCATACCTTGTGGTATAATAGGGCCACTTGATTGCACACGTACATGTCTTCATTTATGTCTGTTTTACTTTTTCATATTTTTATGAAATTTAGTCATTCCCATTCATTTAAAAAGTGCAACTGTACATATGGTCTAGCGCAACTTGTATGTTGGCACACCCAACTAATGAGCATAGTGGGCAAAGTATTAAGGATATTGACATGAAGACTATATTTGTGTATATTTGTTATTTTAGTAACGCAACGTGCATGTGCACCAAATGACTTCATTTGATACAAATGTGGAAAGTGGAATACACCAGTGACCCACCGGCGCTACTGGAAGCATTGGGATTTACATCCTCATGGAGGATGAAATCTTGACCGCTGATTGATAGCCTCTTGCTGCTTTGTAATTGAGTGCCTACGTAGATTTACCACTCAACAGTAAATGAACAGACCATGTGAATGAACACAAAAAAAGTACCTGCATGTTGCTCTTTAAGTGTTTTCAAACCATGGACCCCTGAATCATAAAGAGGAAACATGCACAGCCATTAAGAGCATGACTCCAATCAGCGCTGTTTTTAATTGGCTCAAATGAGGATCAGTTGGGTCTGTCTGGTGGTTTCATCTTTTTTTTATGTTTCTCTTTCTTTTTGCAGGAACAAGTTTGTGGAATTTGACATGAAGCCGGTATGTAAGAAATGTTATGAGAAGTTTCCTCTGGAGCTCAAGAAGAGGCTGAAGAAGCTGGCTGAGGCGGTGGGCAGAAAGTAATGTACAGCCGGTCGTCCCAAGCCCTCCCGGTGTATTAATACCTTTGACCTAAGATGAGGCCTACTGTGGTGTTGAAGAGTTGATTTCATATTCCCCCTCCTGTTTGACCTGACTTAAACTCCTATCGTAGTATGTTTGACCTTACGGTGACCCCTGCAGTAGAATGTTAGACCTTAAGGTAAGGCCTACTGTGGTATGTTGACCTTAAGGTAAGGCCTACTGTGGTATGTTGACCTTAAGGTAAGGTGTACTAGTGTTCACCTGAAGGTTAAGTTTACTATAGTGTTAACCTTAAGGCATGGACTACTGTTTGTTTGCCTTAAGGTAGGTTCTCCAGTAGTTTTGACCTTAAGGAGCCAACTATAGTGTTAACCTGAGGCTGTTGTTTTCTTAAGTCTTAACTTCATTTATTTTTCCAAGTTTTTTTAATGCCAAGGTATTTATATTCGCTCCTTATGCATCACAGTGGATATTGCATCGCAAAGCGCTCTCCATTTAAGATTAACAATTGGTATATTAGTGTTTCTATTCTAGTTAAAGTGTTGCCAACGTACTTTAGTTCTTATTTTACCTTTATCATAGCCCACATGAGAAGCTATAGTATGATCTTTTTTTTTGTAGATGTAATGCTAAAGAACTGCAATACCTTTTTATTGTGGTAAGAGATTTATTCCACTAGGATACTACTTTGAAAACGTAAATCCAGTGGATTGATGCAACAAAGAATATATCTGATTGGCTTTTGTATTGTGCCTTGAATATAACCCATGTATCCTGATATGCAATTCATTTTTTATTTTTTCATAAAGCTCTATGTATTTTCAGATGTATTATGATGCATTAATATGCCACAAATGTATTTTTCTTAATCACAAATGCAAATATACCTTTAATCAATATTAGGTCTTGTGATTGCACTACAGTTACTAATGCTTAATATACATGCACACCCGTCTTATGCTTTCTGGATATTCACACCATCACTATGAACCTTCTCACCTCAGTCGTGTGATTTTGGGTGACAGTGTAATTTGGAATTGGCGAAATGAAAGGAAAAAAACATGGATAAATAGAACTTCCATTATGTGGGTTCCTGCTTGTTGGCACCGAATGATCAGCCCAATAAAAGCATGTTGTCAATTCACTGATACAGACACCTTCTTTCATTTGAAAGAACTTAATAAAGATATCACAACATAATACTGAATGGTGTTTCTTCTGTCGTATTCACAGCTATACCTTGTAGACCGATCAATTACCTTTTTTCATGTCCAGTGGCTGTAACTTGCATTACCCTGGGCATATGGACACATGGGGCATGTCTACGAGCATGGGGAGACAGTTCTTATCTGGCAAGGTCACATAAACTTTAATATCTGGATGGTTTCCCAACGATACATGTACTGATTTGTTAATACTATGGATTCAATCATTGTCTTTGTGATCACAAAGTGAAGTCCCACAAATGTTTATTGAGTTTGAGTCGGTTGAGTCCGGTTTATCGCCGTAGCAAATTGTTTGGTGAAAACAGTGTCAAGTCATAACAATAGTATTGAGTACATTTTCTCATGCAATAAGAATAATGTATGTACAGTGTTTATGAACAATAGGACATTTCTGTGCAGCCCTGGTACAATAAAATAAGTACAGTACAATATAATAATTCAATGTCCACAGTATACATAGTTCAAGTGCAAATTAAGATACCTTTAGTGTTAATATTTGATAATATTTATATGTATATATTTGTGTTGTTCAAGTATAACAACATAGAGAAAAAGTCCTCTACCAGAAATTTAACACGAAACCATGCACTCACAACCAGGAAAGAATAAAGAATACAAAATAAAAGGATGTTTCCCAAAGTCCTTGGTAATAAATACGGTCACTACTCAGGAGAAAAGGGCTTTTTCCAGAAACAAACAGATTCACAGCACAATGATGAGAATGTTTAAATGTTATCAAACGTAAATTTCTTAATTCAAGCATAACAAACTTGTCCATAAATGGTCCAATGAAGGCGGGTTCCTTTACTTCAATAATTAACATTTTAAGTGCAACATAAAACAGTCCTTCCATCAATTCTGCTCTGTATATTCCATATAAATTAAATCAATGGATTTAATTTATATAGTTAAATAGTTATACAGTGTTCATATAGCATTTTAAGCTTTCACATTGTATATATAGTACAGTTTAATATGAAGCCTGTAACCTTGTGTTCACAAAGTACCATATATTGTATAATTTGGGTTATTTATCCATCGTATACAATACTGATATCCATCCTTGTTTCACAGCTTGTATATCATGATTACACATGTATCCTTGAAGCGTAGCATGAAGGCTAGCTAGGCTGTGTTGGTGGTTCCTGATGGTGCTGTCTGAGGCAGGGTGACTGAGATGGAGTGTGTCGACGGACTGAGGGAAAGCCCCAGAAGCGTAGCCTGAAAGCAGTCCACTGCCCCAGCGTCATCGGGAAGAGCAACTTGAGTTGGTCAACATCACCGAAGACCAGCGCTAAGCCGTTAAGGTCATTCTCTCTGACAACCTTAGCATAATTAGAATTAGGGTGCATCCTCTCCAGCTAAAAAAGAAGAAGGGGAACAGTAGGATAAAGGGTTTGTTAATTAATTAATTAATTTATTTATTATTGATCAGAGCTGATACAATGTCTATGTAGTGGGTTTAAATCATTCTGGGGACTATGCCATTATTTCCTAATGATAATGAATGATCCTAACTCAGTGTTAGCAGCTTACCTCTGAACAAACTTCCTCAACGCTCATTTTGATGATGGTTTTGATAGGCAGCGGCACGACGGTACCAGTCCACCCGGATTCCTTGAGCTTGGAGACCCCTCTGATCTGACCCAGCTCCTTTCTTATCGTGAGGTCAAGGTTCACCGTCGCCGCCGCAAACGCCTCAATGTCCTTTATCGTGAACCGGAAGTCGATCTTCAGAAGCATTTCAAAGGTCTCTGGATCGCTGTCCTGCTCCAGGAGGTCTTCGATCTGTTCCCTGATCATGTAGAGCTCCACCCTGGACTCCTTGAAGACCTGCCACAGGGTCTTGGAGTCTTCACTGTGAGACACGTTGCCCCCGTCGATCTCTAGTCTCTGCTGGTCGTCTTCCATACAGTTGAGGAGCCAGCTGAGACGGCAGGGCCAGTAGTTGGCCAACACCACCCAGGCCGCAATGTTCTCTGGTGGAGGAACCTCGGTTTTCAGATATTTCATGATGGTCACGGTCATCCGAATGGAGTTGATCACCCGCCTCATGGACATGCTGTCGTCCAAGATGTATTTCTTCAGCCGGCCCCCGTCACTCATGAAGCTCTCGAAGGCAGAGGTGACAAGGTTCTCTATTTCCTCCTCCACCAGCTCCGTGGATGCCCTCGTTGTATCCATCAGTGGCATGTGCATGTCCTCTGCTCTTTCAAGGGAAGATTGGTCTTGCGTTGATTTGCTGCAACACAGGCTGTGTTTGCGCCTGTGTGTCCCGGTCAGAATCACGTCTGATTTGCAGGTGAGGCCGAAGAACACCTTGCGTTTGGAGTCCTCTGTCAGCGGTGGGATGGTGAAGGAGAGAGTAACGATGCGGTTCAAAAAGGCATACGCTCGGTCCTCGCGACACAAGCAGCCATCAGCAAAGTTCACTTTCTGCACGATCACTTCCGGGTTGACAGCCAGGATTAGGAAGAAGGGACTCCCCTGGTCTGAGAGCAGGATGTTGATGGCTTCCAGGACCGACACGATCTTCGTCGGGCTGCAGCGGTCAAGGTTTGTGATCCTCATCACGACGCGGATGCGCCGGCCTTCGAACAGCTCCATGAAGTGGATGAAGTTGGACAGCAGCCATATTTCCTTCCGCACCTCGTGCATGAAGCCCAGCTGGCGGCTCACCTGTACGTTGTCCATGATGCTGTTGAGTCTGCTTTTCTGGCTGTGCAGCAGGTTCTTCGCCAGGTCCACCATGAACTTGCCCGCGCTTGCAGCGGGAACGCCCAGCGCTGCCAGGGCCACACCCTCGCCCACACCCATTTGTTTGGTGGTTGTCCCGTTGACCTGGCCCGTGCCCTCGTCCCCCACCTCGGGGAAGCCAAACAGCCCCAGGGCCACGCAGATGATCACCATGGTAATCAGGACAGAGAGGATGAGGTGCCACAGTGGGCAGCAGCACAGCATCTTAGGTTTAAGGCAGCTTGGACCTTCCTTCACGAGCTGATGGTTTGGAAGAAAGGGATGTAAACAACATTCATATGCAGCCATTTAAAGAGCACCTAAAGTTTCAACACCAGGTATAATGTTTGCCATTAGAAGCCATTTCAAGATGCAGCCTCTATTGACGTCACGAGTGGTAGTTTTCACCTAGATGTATGCTATGTATCCAGTGGACTGTACCCAATTAGTAGGCTGATCTACCCATCATAAATCTGGGGGAACACTCACAGTTTAAATGTCACACAAGGGTCGATTTTGAAACTGCTTGTCTTGACTAATCAACACAAAAAAAGGGTATAATAGGGGCCTCATACAAACGTTTTTTTTTACTATTGTGAAAGATCACCAAAAAAAACCTCCTCAAAGACCTTGTGGCGGATCTCGTCCTCCTCGTAGTGCTGCACGGTGCGGTACAGGGACAGCGGCAGCCGGCCGAAGTGGACCTGCATGGCGTGGCAGAGCCTCAGCACTAACCCGGCCCAGAGCAGGTCGCTGCCGGCGAAGTGCCAGGCGCTGAAGTGGACGTGGACGAAGCGCATGTGCTCCTGGTGATGGTCCTTCGCCCAGGCAGGCCGGTAGAAGAGCAGCTTGAAGAGCAGCGAGAGCAGGCTAGAGAGAGAAGGCTTCACCGAGCGAGGTCTGGAGCTCCCGTAAGCCAACCGCTGCTCTCTCCTCTGCGCCTCCCGGTCCATGTGCACTGGAACCGGCGGAGAAGAACCACGTGTTAGACACATGTTAGAGGAGGAGAACCGGCACAGTGGAGGAGAACAACGTGATAGACACATGTTAGAGGAGGAGAACCACGTGTTAGACACATGTTAGAGGAGGAGAACCGGCACAGTGGAGGAGAACAACATGTTAGACACATGTTAGAGGAGGAGAACCACGTGTTAGACACATGTTAGAGGAGGAGAACCGGCACAGTGGAGGAGAACCAGGTGTTAGACACATGTTAGAGGAGGAGAACCAGGTGTTAGACACATGTTAGAGGAGGAGAACCACGTGTTAGACACATGTTAGAGGAGGAGAACCAGGTGTTAGACACATGTTAGAGGAGGAGAACTGGCCCGGTGGAGGAGAACCACGTGTTAGACACATGTTAGAGGAGGAGAACGTTTTCGACACATGAGGAGAAGTAAACGCATGGTGGGAGACAAGTACAATACATGTTATAGAAGAACAACATGCATGGTGGAGGAGAAGTACCATGGACATGTGAAAGTTAGAGTCTACTCTAACACAAGTTAGAGTAGAACATTAATGGTAGCGGTATCATGTTAAACGCATTTTATAGGAGAACAATTCAGTTCATCCCAATTCATCCTAAAGGTTTTATTCAGTTCAATTGTTCAACATGTTTGAGAGAACATTTTAGACATATATTAGAGGAGAAGAAACCCCGTCCTTGCACCTTGCTGAGCATACAGCTACAACCGATGCCAACAAGTCCATACCATTTTTCTAGACCATTCCACACCATTTACACACCATTCCACAATTTTTCTTTACACCATTTATCCCATGATGCATCACATTATTCCTTTTCAGCCAATGATCCAATAGAGATGGTCAGGCAGTTTCTTTATGCAAATAAGAGCTGTTATGGGGTGAGATCTAACACGTGCCAGCTTGTGGCGACAAATCAACACTATACTGAGAGCTTACCACACATAATTCCTGTCAAAATACTAACCTAAACTTGTTACTCTCCTTACTCCTTACTTGTGCTATAAATAGTGTACTATGCAGTGTTCAGTAAGGATTAGGGAATGAGGGGAAATTTCTACAAGTCCACCAACAAAAACCGTCATCCTAAAAAAGCCAAAAACCACCAATGGGTTTGGCGCACGGGCTGGATTTTGGTGGTCAACGTGAGGTTGTTGGTCAATAAGACCCAAAAACACCCATATGAGCGTTTAGCTCCCCTATCGATTGGTCATAGAAAGCAACAATACGTCACGTTTGTCAAGTTTAGGCATGAGAAAAAAATGGATGTCATCTGTTTTATGTCAGGAGAAAATCCTTTATTAGAAGTTAGTTTTGGCATAAAAATTTGTTTTGATTACATTTAAAGTGACAAATTTGCTTTTTTTATTTTGTTAGTTAATACAACCTTTTCTATCATTGCCATGGTGATTGATATAAAGAGGGCTTTGGCTGAAAGATGCAACTTGTATGTTGTTTGAATCATTGCCTTTGCGCTGAGCAGTCATCTGAGATGTTACGTTATGTGTTATTAATTGTAACTGCTGATCCCTTGAGTGACCCAGGGATGACATTTATTGTTCTTTGGGATGAACTCGACTGTTTTTGTGGAGGTACCCAGAAGTTTATAACCCAGAAGATTTTATTACTGTCCATAAAAAAGGTACATAATCATAACAAATTAATACAGCCTTAAAGATGCATGAATCATGAATGCAATAAATAAATTTAAATTCATAAGGCATTCGGCTCTACTAAAATTATTAATTTGGAGGCTGTAGCCCTACAGAAGGCGATGTAATTAGAAGGTGACCTAGGACACTTGGGAGTGAGCTTGGGACCTGCAGACTCTTTTATATGAAATAGCCCCAAGGACATATGAAAATATCAATTTGGAGGCTCTAGCCATACAGGAAGTGACTCACAAGGCCTCAGCAGATGCTCCATCTCATGATGTCTCAGGCTGTGTAGCATTGAAATTGAAACTGTAATTCTTCCCAGACATCATTTGATACTGATCTACGATGCTCACCTGAGAATCACACCATGAAAAACATAGTTTTTAGGACTACAAATGTGGCTGATCTGGAGTTACGGCCTTTCTCATTAGTGGATGCTAACCAATGAGAGCAAAGCTGCCTGCTCAAAAGCCTTGACGGTTCCATCTGCCTCTCATGATCCATCATGCTCCCTCATGCACTCTCAGATGCTCTCATGTGCTCTCAGATGCTCTCATGCGCTCTCATGAGCTCTCATGAGCTCTCATGAGCTCTCATGTGCTCTCATGCGCTTTTATGCCCTCTAATACGCCAGCCTGTTAACATAGCCTGATTTGTTAACTTTTTATGGTTTAGTGCCACTGTGGCCATTGGTCACCTATTTAGTTTAATTCAGCCTTGTCTAACTGTTGCAATATTTGGCCTTGTGCTGTTTTCAATTTTTTGTCATTCTGGATGATGGTAGGCTTCGAGTGGCCTTTCATTTGGTTCAACATTTTATCTTGTTTTTTGTTGAGCTAGGGAGCTAGGCTTATCTACTTTTTTTTTCTTCTGTTGAGCTATAAGAAAGATTAGTTTGTTTAAAGGTAAGTCCTGTTATATTCATTGCTTGTCACAGGTTCACCCTTACATCTTAAAGCTTCTCTGAACTATTTCATACAGGTTGTTATTCCAATAAATATTTTTTTTAATTGTGATCCCAGTGTCTTTGTTTGTTTGCGAAATCCAGCCGCTATCCTCGATCCCCTAGCCTAGAGGGTTGTAACATTAGGGTTAGGGTAAGCCAAGGTGGCCCCTGGTAGATGGCTAAGTTCCTATCTCCTTCAATAAATGTTGATTCATCTATTGCAACATCTTCTATTTTCAATGCGTTTCAATGGCGTCAAGCTTTGTGAATCACACCCTGCGGGGTCAGACCCTCCAAGTTGATAATCCTAGACACGTGGTCTCTAGCTCACTTCCAGGTGTCCATGACCCCTAGGTCCCCTATTAATTTGACATCACTTACTCCTACTACATAAGTTCCTGTAGATCTAGAGCCTCCAAATGTATAATTTTAGTCAACCTTAATGCCCTGATTCATATAAAGAAAGAACAGACGGCGATTGAAAAAAAAAAAACATACATTTGCGGCATGAAGATTATTATTATTATTATTAGCAAATTTCTTGTGAGAAATGTTATCAAAACACAATTTAATGGAGAAACTATCATAAAACATTGAAGCTCAGCTGGGAATAAAACAATATAACAAATTATTTTGGTTTTAGGACGTTGTTTGAGAATATGTTCGAGACATGATGTTCAAAGTGAGTAGTCTGTGTAAAGGCATGAAGTCAGTGTTGTTCAGCGATTTGAAAGGGTCCTTGGTGGAGGAGCTTCCATGATCTCACTCTCCACACCACAACCACCACATAGACCGTATGCCTTCTGTCTCTTACGGTTATGATGTGATATCAGTGTTATTACTAGAACTGTTGTAAAAAGAAATCCCCGCCGGGGACATAAAAGTTTTACTTTAACATCGCGGTCTGAAGAGGAAGTATCTCGTTAACTTGCTGTCATTTTATTACCATTTTAATATTGACATTGGTCTTTGTTTGAGACTGCAAATGATAACACTATGGACTGTGAACTATAAAACTCTCCTTGTCCCTCTTTAAGAGAGGTTGTTTCATTTCTACTAAGGGATCTCCTTCCCTGTTCAAGTTTAAAAACTGTCAGAAGAGGTTAAAGTCAAGGTGCTTTTTATTGTCACACAGCCTGGTGGAATTCTGATATTGAGTGTTGGTGATGATGTGGTCAATGTTTGGTCTGCTTAAGAGTGGACCTGAGGTTGAGGGGATTTACCCTGCCCCCCAGAGATCTATTCCTGCTTCCATGGAGCAACCAATCATACTCAGTTGAATTCCCAGCCCAATCAATCACATTAGAGTTAGAGTCCAACCAAAATAAGTAGATACTGTTACGATACTAGGCCCGGCAAATCAGAAAGAGTTCCAGTTAAAAGCGAGCACCCTTGGAGCAGCGCTACCTTGTGTCCGTTGGAGGATGAGGTCGATGCGGTCGGGACATGAGGAGTAGAGCCCGACGGTGGTGGGGGAGGACACTGTGGTGAGGGTCTTTGACAGGGCATAGGCATACAGGTCATCTGCAGACACAACACACCTCATGTCAACATGATATCAACACTGTGGCCGTGTTGCCATTGGTTCACTTGTTCTCTCCCAACCCTAATCCTAATCCATACTGAACACTAAATAGTGCTTTTTTTTTTACAGAACAAGTATGGTAGGGATTAGGGGGAATTCTGACTGAATTATATGCGGGAAGCTCTCAGCATGATGTTGATTGGTCAATTGAAGCTGATATGTGTTAGAGCTCACCCCCCAACAGCTCATTTGCATAAAGAAATTGTATGTGCCTTGCCATGTCCATTGGATCATTTGCTGAAAAGGAACAATGTGATGCATCATGAGGTAAATGGTGTGGGATACATGGTGTTGAATGGAATGGAAATGGTGGGGAATGGTTTGGAAAAATGGTGTGCACTTAGATCCACACATAGTTTGGACCATAGTGCACCCCAGTCGTCAGTTGTACACCACTTTAATGGTGTATTGGTTTTTTTTAAGTTTTGCACTACTACGCAACTAGATTCTAACGCCAAACCTTCAAACAGCATTACAGAATGGTGACAGACCAAAAAGTGTGCTTTGTAGTGAACAAATTCGGACACAGCCTCAAAGAGCATAATTCTCATGGTGTTATCAGTTTATCGCCATGGTTTATAATTCCCGCTCAACCTCCTGCACACTTTTAATAATGTTATATGTTGGTTGTTACTATATAATTTGTATTGCATATATATATATAATGTGTTTATATATAATTAAATATATCAAGTCAAATACATTTTATTTATAAAGAACATTTAAAAACAACCAGGGTTGACCTAAGTGCTTTACAGGAAATTGAAACGAAACAAAAACAGCAAATTGTATATGCGAGATGTTTATGTAACAAGCGGCACTTTGTTCAAGCTGAAGGTGAGAGAAGGACGGGCTACAGGCCCTGAGTACAGTGAACTGCAACAAGGCACAAAGCCCAGCTTTTTGTTCAACGGTTAAGGCTACTGTGTGGTTGTATGTTTGTGTACATGTTTGTGAATGTTTGTGAGCATGTGTGGGTGTATTTGTATGCATATGTGCTTGTGTGTGTGTCTGTGTGTGTGTGAACATGATGGGCTGTTCTTACCTTTAACAGACATGACTGAAGGTTATGAATGGTTCCCTGCGGAGAAGAGGTCAGAAGAACAGACAGTAGACTTCAGCCATGGAGAACAGGATGCTCGGAGTCCCTCTAGAACTCCCTCCCAAAAGAAACGAGTGACTCCACCCCTCTGCACTCAATCACTCAAAACAACCGAGCAGCATCCAGCTGCAGCCCGGAGCTGGGGCCTGTGGTGTGGCAACAAGGCCAGTGGTGTAGCAGGTCCGGTTTTCGGCTTTTTTCGACGTTTTGCGTTTATTATATAATATATATATATATATATATATATATATATATATATATATATATATATATATATATATATATATATATATAGATCGCTCTGTATAGGCCTATATAGATCTATATCGATCTCTCTCTACAGTATATATAGAGATCGATATAGATAGGGTCATCAAACAATATGCTTTTCTCCATTCATTAGTTTGAGCAGTGGATATGCATGTTATATTTAGCTTCAACACTTTTTTTTTTACCATAAAAAGTTTTTTAACTAATCAGATATAATTCATTTACATAATGTGATATTATGTATGTATTATTAATATACTATATACTATGACAGTACAGACAATGTCATTTCCACCTGTACGAGCTACGAACACTTGGTTGTTCCGAGTCCCCCTCCGCTCGGAATGGGATAATCGATTATTATAGTCTCCATTCTAACATCTAATATAAGTCCTGTTCTCCACCTGTGCTTAACCTGCTCGAAACGTGACCCAAGGGAATTTCTGTGTAGTAACAGCAAGTTTTAGTCCGTGAAACAATTTATAAATGGTTAATGAGTTATAAATCCCTAGCTTAATAAGTAAAAGAACACACCTAGCATTGTGTACATCTGGCTCCTTATAAGCTGTCGTGATAGGAAAGCGTGTATGCTCTTTTTTTGCATGCGATAATTATACCGGGACTTCGTTCATTTAAGTTATGGCTGGCGAGTGGCCTTCTGGCAAGAACTGGTCCTCAGTTGTATTACAGTTAAAAGACGCGTGGACGCGTAAGGGAGCATATCTGAGCAGAGACTTACCTGCTGGGAACCCTTCGGCCTGCTCTGCGGATTGTACTCAACTCGACTCCTCTGACTAACATCCAGAATACCAGAGAAAGGGAATGAACTTTAAACCACGCCAGAGCTGGAGGCTGTAAATCACTGATAACAGAACGACAGGTTGACTTAGACCAGGCAATTTCCTGGGTAAGGCTTAACACAAAATTACTTTCGACTGCAGAAAACCGTTACGGTTCTCTATCTGCACTTTCCAATGGCCATCTTCAAAACGTCGATTACACAGGTTGGCAATGCATTCATAGGCTTTGCCAATGTGTTGAAATGAATGAGCCTTTTTAATGTCCTTTGTAAAGACGTTTCAAATATGGTTTGATCGGAGACACAAACTAATGTGGACGAACTGGTTTCTGTTTCCTAGGTACAACAAAAAGCAGACGTGCTTTTGCCTGTTTTCCAGCAGCGATTTCACATACCAATTCTATCGCCTAGGGCTACTCCTCCCTGTGTTTACCTGTAAACCTAAAAATGCTGCAGACTAAAATACTTGAGCCACCTGATCACTCCCATAAAAACACACACATGAATGTGCACCTAGGATAATGCCACGTTCACAGATGCTTGTCTGATTCTGAAGGTCAATATATAACATTTATAATATAACATACCTTCTGTCGATTAGGCTACACAACCAAATTACCAATATTGCATTAATAAACCCATTTATTCTATTCTATTCTATTCTATTGTAAGTGACCAATTAGTCCTGCCTATTTATGTTTTAGGCATATTGTGTTCAATGTAGGCTGTACAACCTTTTTATTTATTCCTTGTCTGTGTTTTCATGATCTTCCTGTGATTCTGATGAACAGCATGATTAAACCTATGTGCAAGCCTTCTCAAATAACTAACTGAGATTTATTCTATGGGAATTGAGTGACAGGGAGCCACTTCCCCAGATATTTAAGTGATAGGAAGGTCCCCCTCATACCTTTTGTGATCTTCAGAGAGCAATTACTTAAAGGGCTCATGTCATGCCACCAGGTGTGGGCGTGGTTAGCTGGTACAAGCCGTTTGGCCCAGGGAAGGAATGATTTTCATAGTGACATCACAAGTGGGCGTGTCCACCTAGATCTACGCTGGATAGATCAGTCTACCAGCCTACCCAATGGACTGTAGCAAACGTTGCTAATCTATCCTTCGTATATCTGGGTGGACACGCCCACTTGTGATGTCACTATGAAAATCATTCCTTCCCTGTGCCAAACGGCTTGTACCAGCTAATCACGCCCACACCTGGTGGCATGACATGAGCCCTTTAATCTACATGACCTGGAAGTGGCACAGTGCCACAGGAGGGCCTCTGAGCAAGAGGGTCCTGGGTTCAAAGTAAACCCAGCTGGGACCTTTAAGAGAGGAGATTATGTTCTCCCCGTGTTCACATGGGTTTCCTCCAGGCGCTTGGGTTTCCGACTTCACCAAGACATACTTATGACGTTAAATCTAGTAGAACTGGAGCCAGTCCCTGGAAGCCGCACTGTGTCTGCCCAGTGTGGCTGCCCAGTCTAGCTGCCCAGTTGGGAGATGGGCATGAGCAGGTGCTCACACACGGACGAGATCTGAGTGGGAGCAAGATCTGAGACTTGCTCCCACTCGGACCCATCAAGGTTGCAAACATTTACGTTCATTATTATTTTATTCAAATATTTTTTTATGCTTTCTTTTGAATCCTGTTTTTATGTGAAGCAAGCTAGTCTGCATTGTGTATGAAACGTGCCACATCAATACAATTGAGTAGGATCCCTCATTATTACCTTTGGATAATAAAGTGATTCACAGACATCAGACTGTTATTTCATCAGAAAATATGGCAAAACAGCAGTTCAGCAATACAGACGGCAAACCACTGAAACGTTACCAAGCCTTGTGGTACTTGATCACTGCCCCATCAAACACCAGCACACAATTACAGAATGTTGGCCGAAGTTGGCCAACATTCAGTATGTGAAATCCGCCACATATAGGTGCCGGGAAGCCTAACTTGGACGCTGACATTACATGCATCGCTACTCAGAGCTCCACCATCCACACACTCCGTGGTGTCCGAAAAGCCCAACTTTCTTGCGGACACCGCAGTCAACTGCTGTACATACAGACCCATCCACACAAACCTGTTGGTTTTGGTGCCACTTGGTCGTGTTGTGACGTCATACTACATAGGAAAAGTCTGGCGTCACGAAAATAACTCCAGCTGCGTCCGCAGCAGAGTGGAACGTTCTCTGTTTTGGGGGAGAATGGCAAAATTATTTTTAAATAGGATTTTACCCATTTTCTCTTAATTGGGGACTTATTTCAATTAGTGTGACAAAATTGCAACGATAACTTTTTTCTCGTTCAAATAAGACAAATTACGTTTAATAAAAATAATAATGTTTATGGGTTCACCTATAAATAAAAACCATGACAACAATTTACAAACATTCGACATGTTCGACCCATGGACCTATTAAAGAAGGTTCGACCCCAGAGGTTCTATTTTGTAGTATGAGTCATGAATCCTCGTTGCGCTTCCCGCGCACGTCCAAGCATACTGGGGTGCGTTTGTTTTATTTACAAGGAGGTGGCCGTTAAAACACGGAACTGGTATACATCAGCTTCATCGCCAGCCTTACCCATACTTTCTCGCTGAAATGTGATTCAGTTCATCATGTTACATATACTACTGTAAAATAACATGTCACGCATACCTCACTGAATAGCTGCCGTTAAACACATTTCATCCACTTTTGCAATCAGGATAACGATGGAAACTAAACCAACGTCCCTCACGAAGTCAAATATGAGTGACAAGCTCACTGACCAGTCATCAGCCCGCTTGGATTGCAAAAAGTGTCCGCCCGACCAATAGCCGTAACCGCCTTCAAATGGTGGACCACTATTGGTCGGATTGAACACGACAGCTGAGCGGCGCGGGTTTGTCAAAAAAAAAGAATACAAACTCGTTGGAAAATAATACGCGATATGTGCGTTTTTTCATGCTAGCAGGTTGCTCTTCAGACAGTTACTGTAGTTGTTACGGAAGAAGTAAACAGTTATTCGCCTAAGCCTTCCGTGTGTTAGCGAAATCAAAACTTTACTAGAAAATCCATTAATTGGATTAGCAAAAGCCACTTTGATTAGCGTGCTGGACCAAAGTGGGGTAGGTAGCATAGCGCTAACAGCAGCTTGTTTTCTCAAAGGGTTTGGATGACAGCAGCCAACCTGGCACTCAGATCCTACGGCCGAGGGCTTTGTAGTTAATAGTGGATTCGTTGTAATTTTGCTGTGTTTTTAAGGACAGTTTCGCCAAGCTAACGTGTATGCGCTAGTTGTCACCTGTGTTCACTTATTGGGACGCAGGCTTGATTTAGATCATACATACTGGTACGCAGCCCTACTTAAATTATGGATAGCTATTCTGCTGGACGGGAAGGTAAACACCAGAAGAAGAAAGGCTTCACCTCGCAACTCAGCACACCTGGCAATGACGATGGAGACCGTAAGGCGAAGTTTGTAAGTATGACACAAGGTGACGTTATGTGTGTCTGTCTCGCTGTCGGTTTGATGTGTCGACATATCACATGCTTGTAAACGTGTTTTAAACAAATAGTGCAATACAGTGAGAAGTGGAAATACCAGTATTTGAGAAGTAATGCAAAGAGGTGGTCCCTCTCCCTCCCTCTCTCCCTCCCTCCCTACCAGGATAACTTTCCCGCATGACAGAATGCAATGCCATTTCAACTATTCCTTGTCAAGCAAAGCATCAACCCAGAATGCTTTGCTCTATATACACAAATATGATACAATCTGATTCTGTTCAGCTCATTCTCAATTTCATAGTTGGTTGATTATTGACAAAAGTTGCAGAGAACTGAACTAACTGATGAAGGGGCTCCATCCAATTTTTCCAAAAGGAGTCAAAAGAATATCTTAAGTCAAAGTCCACTCTTTAATCACTGACCTTCACCATTGCTGGTCTGTTGATTTTGTTTGCTGGGGTGAAATCAAAAGGTTAAAATTAGCACAGACTTAACCTTCCAGGCTAATCCCATTGCTCCTTGCTATTGCACATCAACTGTTCCCTTGTAAGGGCAAGATCGATGTGTCCAGGTCGGTCACTTTAGGTTTTTGTCTTCTATGTTCTCACTCAACATAACATGTCAATTTAACATAAATACTGTACGGTGTGAGGCATAAGCAAAGGAAAATCACCATCAAAATGTGATTAATCTATCAGCTTGTGTGTGTGTGTGTGTGTGTGTGTGTGTGTGTGTGTGTGTGTGTGTGTGTGTGTGTGTGTGTGTGCCTTATGTCTGTTTTGTGTGTGTGCGGGGGGTTAGTTGGAGGGTCATCTCACCTGGGGTCTAGGGTCTACTAGCCTTTGGCCCCTGGGGTGTTGTCTGCTAGCAGGTTTGCCTGATCTGACCAGCTCCACTTCATCCATGTGACCTTGAATGTGGAAATGCAGTTTGTATGCTCTACATGCAGTTTGTTTGTATGTATCTTTGAAAATAAGAGGGGAAAGAATTTAATCATTTATATTCTTCCCTGTTTTCTTCTTACATGGTTCTAAAGTTATTTTCTATTAACTTTAGAAAATGTAAATCATTTTCATTATTTGCATATATTTTTTATATGTTGAAAATTTCAAATGTTGACATATCACATCATCTATTTATCAGAGTATGTTTACAGTCAAGTCTATATCTTAATAATATGAAATAGTGTAGATAAATCTAAATTGATAATAATATTAGTATAATATACAAATGATTTTATAATTTAGGCAACATCTGGTTACATCTGGTGCAGACTGGATGTTTTTCACTTGGAATAGATCACCTTAATCTCCCTTAGCTACCTTCTTTGTTATCTATATGCTTTAAGTGACCTTTAAGCTTAGTTGCACTGTTATTTCAATCCATGCAGATATGTTATCTGTTATAAACTTGTAGTAGCAGAGAAGGACCAGCAGGGAGCAATGCAGGACCAGGAACATCATGGAGAGGCACCATGTGAGCTTTTGCCTGCAGGACTGAAATCTTGTTTTCGGGGTTAAAATCAGCAAGAGAAAAAAAATTGCCAGGAAATGAAACAGGCGACATGTGCTAATTTTGTGCGACTAGCTTTTCTGCATGTCATGAATGTGTTCTGAAAGTGTATAAAAGAAAAGCTTCCGAAAAGGGCTGTCACCACAAAATCTTTATGAGCAGTGGAAATAAACCTTATTAAAGTAATGGATGGTTGCAGGAGCTTTCTGTTTTGACTTCCCATTAAGAGTGTGACTCTCTCCCGTAGGGAGGGGTATGAAGCCTAGTCCAGCTAGTCTGATGCTTATTTTCATCTTCTCACTCCCAACTATTCCTCAGCCCTAACGTTTTGAGGGAAGGCGATCAAACGGCCGCCACCCCCAGCGGCCCCGGGGCCTCTGTTTACTGCCTGACTGCAGGATGTTGCACCTGCGGTAACAGCAGCAGGGTTCCCCCGGCTCCAAGGGAACTGGAATAAGCTTAGTCTCCCAGGCCCAGTTCACACAGTGTATGGCCTCTCCTACCAAGGGAAGTACACACCTGGAGGTCTTGAGCGAGTGTGGGCAAGGAGCATTACCGTACTGCTTCCACGCGGTTGGCTAGTCCAATCGAGTCATTATGATGTATGTGTCAGTCCTCTTTCTCTCCCTTATTCAGCCGAAACCGTTATCAGTTTGCGGCAAATTCTCGGCTTCATTGAGATGTGAAAAATTTGATGAGATTGTTGCAGTGTTATGTCCTGTGAATTTCAATTTCCGCTTAGGTACATGCTACCATTTGAAGGCAGCGTGTTTAGTTGTTTGTGTGTTGAGAATGATTCTTAATTATCTTTAGTCTGCGTGGAGCAAGGTGATGCATCTGTTGCTATTGATTGTCTCTAGCAGATGGAAGAGAGTCTAACTGCTTTGGGAGTAGATTATGAATCTTGCATTGAAACAAACACACAGGCATTCACATGCACCACACACGAACACACCACAACACGCAGATACATACTAAGAAAATGTGTCTACATCAACACAACCAGTTGGCATCCTCCAGCACTGTTTAAAAAAGTCTCTTCTCTTGACAAGCTTGGCTTAAACTGATTGGAACAGGTGTTCCTACTTGAGTGCTTTTCCTATTATATATTCTCTGCTAAATGGGTGTGTGCAAACGTGCGTGTACTTTCTAGTGTTGTATATTCAATGTTAATGGTACATTCAGGACTCCTGTGGTTACACTTTCTATTTGACAGATAGAACTTTACAAAAAAACACCAAATGGTTACCCGATAGGCTTGTTGGAAACCCACATACTTACAAGCGCTTTATCTTGCTGTCTGTCATTATTGGAAAGTAAACCATGAAGTAGTTTCAGGTATTATTTATCTGACATTGCAGATTCAGCGTTGCCTTAAAACTGCCTTTCATTGATCTTCCTCTCTTTTTATAATATCCTTGACCCTCTAGTCCAGAGAAAAAAAGCTTAGATTATTGGTGACTCACCACTGTTCCTTGCTCTATGAATGAGATGAGACACCATCTACATTTAACTAACTGCTGCTAACAGGCTGCTAATCGAGCGTTAAATCTAGGTATCTCCTTCATCCGGAACAATTTTTTTTGAACGACCTTGTCACAAACAGTGCAGCTAACCCAGTCAAATTTTACGAGTATATTATCATAGCAATGGTATAAGCTATCCCAATTATGTCAATTCCAGTATCTAAATTTATTTATTGTGTTTTCATGTTTTAATAATAAGTAGTTGTCACTATTTAAATATGCCAGACCAAAGTGGCAGTCAATAGGGGGTTAATCAGGTGAAAGCAAAAGAGAGCAGAGATATGGTGTATGAAGAACAAAGCAAGCATCTCCTTTACCCTTTCTATGCCTGCCAACCATGGAGGAAAAAACATTCATGTGAGAATGTGGATTCTATGCTTCCACGATACTTCTTAGTGGGAAACGTATTAAACGTTCTGTCCCACAGAGTTTGCTTTGCCTTTTTTTACAGAATTGCAATAGTTACAGATTGTAATTCATCATATCGGCACGCAATAATCGGTGGAATATTGTCATGAGGTCCGTGCCGATTGCCTTTCCTAATGTTTAGCCATAACGAGCCATTTCATTTCAATCCACTTGTAATTTCACTAATGGACATGAGTGTCCACCCAGATCTATGATTGCTATATCAGCATACCTGCTTGTTCAGCGCGCCAGTAGATCTAGGTAGATAATAGCTTATCAACATCAGACCTAGCACATGTATACTACAGTATGTGTCCTCTTACTCCCCAAAGCTTACAACCTGCTTACAACCTCAGTAATGAAAAGTGGCCATCTGCATTCTGAATGCACCATGCACTTCTAAAATCTGCTGATGGGGGCTTTATTTGGCACCTTTTTGTTTTTGGAAATTTGCCATTAATTTGTCCACTCATTATCTGAATAAATCTGGATTCGGGCAATGCATGGCTCTTGTCTAGTAGTTTGACCTATTGAATCCGCTGCACCATATGTGACCTGGGTTGGGATAAATTATAGACAATCAGGAAGAGACATTTTAGCTTCCGTCCTGCGGTTCAAGAGCAAGGGCACCAGCAAGTATAATTAGGTAAAGGTCAAAGGTGAAGGCCTGGGTGAGCTCGATTCTATTGATCTCTTGGACAGTAATACATGTCATTAGTGTTATTTTTACTCCTTGGTGGTGTGTGTTTAGTGAACCCGGGTCCCCCCAGAGGTGGACATCATCTAGTGAGCCTAACAAGCCTGCTTCAGGGTTTACAAGGCCTGGCTTGAGAAGCCAGAAGTTCCATCCTCTGAATTCTGTTTTATGGTTGACAATTCAACAATGGACACAAACATTTGATGTGACCACATGCAAAAAATGCTCCTTATTTTCAGACACTTTGCAGATGTATTTATATTTTTAATCATCCTTTTCTTCCCCTCCGTGAGACAGGCGTGTACAGCGGCTGAAGTAGGGAATGTTAATCTAGGACAACTCATTAGAGTGGTGCCTGGGCGACAGCTTGACGTGTCGTATTCCTGCCTGCCTTGTACATTTTATGATAATTAACGACAAGCATATTGATTGATGTCTCTTGGGTGCAGGCGCTGCAGCGTGTGAGGCGGAGACCAAACAGATACTTCTGCCAACCGTCCTCTTTTTTTACGCGAGATGCGACTTTCAAAAGACCTAATCTCTCTACTGTGCACGTAACACGGCGTCAGTCTGAAACGTCATGGTGTAATGAGTTCATTTTGACAGGAGGCCTCGCGAGGGTTGAAACGGAGGAGTTGTGGGTGTTTTTATTTTACCGTGGTTGCATAATGCGCTCCGGTGTTGCGACGTTCGTAGCAGCGGTGCTCGCTGAAGCAGGACCATTCATTACGAAAAAGAACCCACCACTTCTTAGAAATATTATGCACAGTCAATAGAGTGTGTCTGTGTGTGTGTATATGTGTGAGCAACATTTACATCTGAAGTTTTATTCCATTTATTTAAAACTCTGAAATACTTTTATTCTTAACGAGACCATTTGAGGTCTTCACTAAAATACCAGCCCAATGATCACAAGACAAAGTTGTAATAAATGACCCCTCCCACTCTTTTTTATTCAGTGTAACGGGCCCTTCTTGTTTATTCCTGTCCCACTCTCTTATGTTGTTATCTTAATATTCAGGATGTATAGTTTTAGTTCAATTCTTTTGCCGTCTCCTCTGACACAAATGATGAGGTTTCTTGTTAGCATCATTTGTAAAGGTGTTATATAAATTAAGCTAAACTTGATCATTAGTCACCTTTTTTATCTTTCCTAATTCCATATTCTTCTTTTTTTTTTAATAGAATTTGCACTTTAGAAGCCTCACAGATGATGTGGTAGGTTCTTTCAACTGCTGTCTGTACTAGTAACCAGCTAGCTAACTAACTAACTTTCAGGAATGGATGCTGACTAACGTTAACTCTCACTAACAGAATCTATGGTGGTCGATAACTAGCAGTAATGACTGCTGGTGGCGAAACTACTGAAAAACCCTGCACGCTGTTCACCGATGACCAAGCGTTTGCCTTGCATAGCCTGTACAGCATGGAGTTGTGTGTTTATTTGAATTTTAACCCCTTAATTTTTAACCCCTTCATTTGTTTTAGGCTTTTGCATATTTTACATAACTTTGTCACCCTTAAAGAATGGCCATGATGCTTTGGATATGTTGGTAATCCTATGTCTTGCTTTCTGTCCCCGTACAGCTGGACAGGTTTGCCAGTATCCGTATCCCAGGCAGTAGGAAGGAACGCCCCCACTTGGCCCACGCAAAGCACGGCTCCACTGATTGGTCGACTGCTTCCTCCACCTCCTCCTCCACCATCTCCCAGCTAGAGGAGTTGTCCTCAAAGATCACCTCAGAGAAAGAGATCCTGGCTCTGTTTGAGAAGATGATGGTATGTTGTGCTCTTTGGTTGTTGGTCTCTCCTGAGTTTCTGATCCTCTTTCTCTAGCTCTCTCTCTGGCTCTGCATCTCTCTGTCTCTTTCTGTCCTTCTCTCTTTCTGTCTCTCTCTCTTGCTCTGCTCTACTCTGCTCTGGGTGGATGGCTGGATGATAGGTGAGTAGGTGGGTGGGTGGATGGATGGATGGGTTGGTGAATGGATGTGTATGGGAGCTAGGCTGTTGCGAGATAACAGGTGTTGTCATCACACACTTACGACTCGACCTGATGTATGTGTACCCGAGCAACTAAAAGGCTGGCACATGAAATGGACGTATTCAACTTGATGACTTCTTTGACGAAGGAATGTATCATTTTGATGGGCTTTCGATCACATGTACTGATCCAAAAGCCCATCAGACGGGCTATATTTCCTGCTGTGTGTGTGTGTGTGTGTGTGTGTGTCACACGATAATGCTTAAGAGAGTACTATAGTCACCACATCTGGCAATACCTTGTCAATAACATGACAATGGATGTTTTAATATCTACACCTCAGACCCAAAGTGGTTAGAGGACTAAAGTGGGAGAACTGGTCGGGGAGAACTTGGGGGAAATAGGAATAAGGAGAAGAGCTGGGGTAACAGGGCTAAGGGAGAGGACTGGGGCGGAGTGTGTGTGTGTGGGGGGGCTGTCAGGTGGACAAGACGGGGGTCTTTAAAGTGATGTGAGTCTGCGCTCAGCCTGACAGGCAGCAGTAGACATACCGGTTACCAGGGAAACGTGGTGGTGGGGATGCTGCCTTTGATGGTTCTCCTGTTACAGCTGGGTGTCTGACTCATGGCTGTGCCAGGGCAGGATGTAAACACTTGCATAACGGATGCTCTCTGCCCTCCTCTCATTCTCCAATTCATTTACTCATACCCTTCCTGAAGTAGAGCTTTACCCTCATACACATAATGTGTGAACATGCTTACCCTGATGGCTACCTGGGGATAGCACACTGAGTCGGAGCCTGGTGGCACGAAAGAACTACAGTCTGTTATTAATGCAGTAAGGATGCGTGTTTGAATACATCTTTATTTTATAATAAATGTATTTATATTTTAGTTACAGTTAGTCCATCTTTAAAGGGTAATTCCGGTCTAAAATGGATTTGGGATATGTTTTGTATGATAACGAGTTGAAACGTTCGTTTTGGACCACAAAAACCGTGTATAGACGCTTTCTTCAGTTGGATGTTTATAGCCGATTCTATCAAAACGCGATAAACTCGCGATAAAGGACATTTAATACACACAATACCATCAGTAGATCACCCGTTGACGCCATTTTGTTTTTAAGACTCGATAGGTAGATTGACGAACACAGATTGTGACATCCGTCAGCAACACGCAAGCTCTGTGTTCGCCAATCTACTTATCGAGTCTTAAAAACAAAATGGCGTAGACGGGTGATTTACTGACGGTATTGTGTGTATAAAATGTCATTTTTAATAAACAATCTGTACACCAACAAAGTTCTCAATGCCTCGTTTTATATGTTAAGACCCTTATTATACTACCAAAGAAGTGTCGGGCTACTTTTAGCCTTTTAAGTGGTTTAAAATAGCGATTTCGTTTTTACCATAACCAGTGCCCCCATCGTTCCAAGTTTATAGCGCTTTGATAGAATTGGCTAAAAACAGCCAACTGAAGAAAGCGTCTATATGCGGTTTTTGTGCTCCAAAACGAACGTTTCAACTCGTTATCATACAAAACATATCCCAAATCCATTTTACACCGGAGTTACCCTTTAAGTTGCGTTCACAACAAAAGCAAAGCACATATTTTGTGCGGCCCGATAACCTACAAAGTCAATACGAAGACGCAAATAGACGCAGTGAGAATGGCGCAAGCGGCAGTGATCCATAAGTACCTCCTTGAAAATGCGTTGTGTGTGTGCATTAAAGATGGTGCATCAAGCAAATTATGCAAATATAATCTGCTGTCTTTTTGTCAAACTATTATTTTCAGTATTAATGAACTGGAAAAACTGTATAATACAGTGTATTGTCTTAATACCACTATTGACAAATCGTCTACTCATTGAAGCACAACATTTGCTACAACGGGTGGAACAAGGGAAAACCATTTGCTGTGTTGTTTTCTCTGATGCTCTGCGAAAGAGCTTTTATTGTTTAGTAACTGACCTAGCCATGTGATGTACAATTTAGTTCCCGATTAAAGGCCTTTAGACTTCACTTTAATGTATTTTTGTCTAATGATTAATATTTAATCCAAACCATTCCACCTTTTGATGCATTTTCTTGTTATTCTTGTTTCAAATGTTTGAACTCCTTTTTATTTGTAATACTGTCCTGTACGTTCCACTCTAACATTTTCCATCTGGTATTAAATTAAGTCTCATCTAATCTATTCTCTTGCAGCCTTCATGGTAAATGCATTAGATTTATATTCAAACTATTTTACCATGAAGTTATTAAACAGATGCTACCCTGTCTTTTCCCCCAAACTTTAAATGCTATTGTCAGTTTTGTCCATCCATTCAACACTGAATGGTCCAATCCTTGAGCTTTGAATGTCTCTCTCCTCTCAGGAGGACATGAACCTCAATGAGGACAAGAAGGTTCCTCTGAGGCAGAAGGACCTGACCATGAAGAGAGAGATGGTCATTCAGTACGTCTTCACTGCCTCAAAAACCGTGAGTCCTACCCCTCGCCGTATCTACACACTACATGCTTTCAGCCCATTACCTTTTATTAGACATGTTTAACATTAACAAAATACCAAGGGATTTATGCAAATTGTGTTTGTATGCCAAATATAATGTAAGGGGTCAATGACTTGTGGAGACCCAGCAATGCTTAGTGCTTCATATAGTTGTAGCCACCAGAATCTTTTTAAATGTAACTGTTTTATTCAGCGAAAAATGATAAGTTCCATCAAAAATTGCAACTATATAAGACATTTCATGAATGAGTCATCCTTTATTTAAAATTAGAAAAATCCTACCATCTTCATATAAAATATTCTACTTGGTTCAACTTGGTAGGCGATAGGGCTGACCGATAAATCGTATTTTCATCGTCATCGCGATATGAACATGCGCGGTTAACACATCGGAAAAGATGCCTGAAACGCGATGAATAAAAATCATTTTATTTACACGCGCCATGTATTCACACCCAGCATGCGAACATTTGACCTATCAGATGGAGCCCTGGATACATGCGCCATGCATTCACACCATTTGGCCAATCAGATGAAGCAACAGCTAGCCGTCGGCGCCGGCAGCGTCCCCGGGTCCTATGTTCCCCCGGGTCCTATGTTCCCCCGGGTCCTATGTTCCCCCGGGTCCTATGTGTTCCGGAGCCACCCTCAAATTAATTGGTGTTAATTTTGTGGCGACTGCGAGGCTATGTAACACGATGGCGGAGAAAGGAGAGAATAGCGAGGAAAATGTGGTTGACGAAGACCTTGTGGTGAAAAAGAACTGCACTTCTGCAATTTGGAGTTATTTTGGATTCCGTAGCGACGACGTGTTACAAACACAGGTACTGTGTAAAACATGCCGAACAGCTGTGGCAACTTCCAGAGGAAACACAACAAACCTCCATCACCACCTGCAACACAACCATAAAGACATTTAGAGGAGACATTAGTTATTTTAAATTGCCATGCCCATGTTTAATTTATATTTATTTAATTATTTAGGTTGTTTTCCCCCAGATATTTTTTTATTTCAAGAGTTCAATGTTTTTGTTCAGTTTAGAAGAAAATATTTTAAATAGAGCAGGGGAAATTAAACTTCGTTGGGTGTTCATGTTGTGCACTTTGTTCAATAAAAGTTAAATAAAATAATTTATTTCATTTCTTTATTCAGTGGGCATAGGCTATTCAATGTTTGGGGTCTATGTTAGCAGTGTACCTATTATAGCAGAAAAAGACAGGAACTGTATAGCTAATATGCACACTTCAATATTTGTTTATTTATCGCAAGTCATATCTCATCGCAATATTGAACAATGGTATCGCACATCGCAGATTTTCCTCATATCGTGCAGGCCTAGTAGGCGATCTACCTTTTGCACTGAATTTAAACAAACCACATACTAGAAATGCTATTCCAACTCTATTTGTGAACTCTGTGACGTTTATCAGCAGTTTCCATGGGAACAAATGTCCTTGTTGAAAGGGATCCAAACAGGAATACAGTGAATACATTAGCTTCTCATATGTTACTAATGGCTATGGAGAACGGTTATGTGGCTATGCTAGGCCTCTGCTAATTACGCCTGGATGTGTCACTTTCATCACAGCCGTTTCCAGATTATGTTAAACTGTTCTGTGGAAATGGAGAGCGTGATAAAACAACATGATTTGGAACAAAAATACATTTGCTGGCTTCACATTCTGCTGCATCCGCTTTTGTTTTGCATTCATCAATGGCAACAATCATTAGTTTTAAGTGCAGCAGGATAATTGATTTGTTTTTCACGCATGTCATTTCAGTTTAGTTTCAATGTTGTTGATTTTGCTTGCCTTTTTAAAGTGTTGGTAACACGCCATTTTTCACCCCCTCTAAAAGCAGACTGCAGAAGACCTTTGAGTGTGTTTTGATAAAACTGTCAAAGTTTGTTGGAAAACGATTGAGTGTCTAAAGAAAAGATTACTCTGCACCACGGTTTTCTCCCGGAGAGAAACAGAAGGGCACACTCGCCACATCGATTTCAATTATCCAAGAACCTATTTAAAATTAAAAATAAAAGCCTTGCCATTCAAAAGGCACATGGCGCTATGAAATATCAGCCCTAAAGCAGTTTTATCTCATTTGTGGCAAATGTTCAATGTTTCTCCTTAATAATGGAACAAATATAAATCTAGGAGGGAAAAATACATTTGTTATCTTCTCAACAAAATAAAACAAATTACGGAAAAAATAACTCTTATTCTTAATTCAAAATTGATTTTATTTGTTCTGATGGCTTCCTCTGAACATTGGTATGAGCGGCCCCTTTGGAAGTGAAAGGACATTGCATGTTGGCTTGATGCGTGTCTCTTGGTTTGGCTGTCTGCCTTGTTTAGTGTACTTCAACAGAGACTGGTTTTCCATCACATCTGTAAAACTAGAAACTAAAACTTGGAATAAAGTACTAAATGCAAAAAGGTGTTCTGTCCATCACTCGCTATATATTATCCATGCCTATATAAACAACCCTCTCTATCCATTTTTATCACCCCAAAATCAATATTCACAACAGATTTTATTTTGAAACCTATACAGGCTCTATTTCTGATAATGTTGGTGTCCAGACAGGGTGTTTTCAGGAAAAAATGACTAGTGCTGGAAGAGTTTGTTTTCTCCGTTAGCCAGTTACGTGCTGACATATCCTCGCCTCCAGCGACAAGAATGGTTGAAACAATCCCCCGGCCAGGTTCTTCAACTACACCTCAGCACCATGAGAGGCTGATCAGGGCTGGATAGGAGGACCATCTCAAGGCTCAATTTGTTCTTGATCAGTAAGAGAGGGATGGTGGTTTGTTGATTAAACTAAGAAATGGGCACAGTGTTGGCTGGCTCACCCCGGAGTAGTGGAAGACACTTAGACACTTAGCGTGGTTAGGGCGAGACAGTCGTCCTTAACTCGCATTAGATTAGCTGGAGCAGGTTTCATTCATTGGTAACAGCCTTGTTTTGCTTTCACTGATAAAGAGAAGAAGCCAGATTTAATCGACTCAAGCAAAGGTATCTCTTATACCAGTTATTTTGTCCGCCAAATGGGACCAGGTGTTCACACATTTAATCTGGAGGACATTATTAGTATGGTTAGTGGAAGATATTTGCTTTCAACCCAACGTGATGTGAGAAGCGTTGGCCGTGTGTGTGCCTGGGGATAAGAGTAGTAACGTGGGGGGAGCTTGTGGGTCTGAGGACGTGATGCACCAGGATCCATCTATCAGCAGTCTCTTTGGCCCCCCCGCTCCGAGGGCCATGGGGTCTTTGTGCTGGACTTTTAATTTAGCCGGAGCAGTGGGGGGGCGAGGAGGGCACAGTTGGACATCGCAAAGTAATCAAAAACATATTTACTTGTCAAAACCCCTTCACCCCACACGTAAGGAAGGTGTTTTCAAACTCCTCTGCTTGCAGTCGGGAAAGGCCAAGTGAGCAGCAAGGTGTGAAGGATGAATACAAAGCAATGAAACAAAGTTCTTGCACTTGCCGTCTTGCTGGATGTGTGTGATGTCTTGAATTCTGTGCCGTGTGGAATGTTTTAAACTTGAGTCCCCCAACTTTACTGTGGATGATTTATGGGTTATTATGTGATTCAAACTTTTGTTTGGATGGTAATTGTTTCTCACTGTAATAAAAACCTCTAGGGCTGCACAATATCTAGAAAAACATCCATTGCAATATTTTTTTATCTGCGATATATATATATATATATATATATATATATTGCGATAGGAAAAAATACACATTCCTGTAGGATTCCTTGAGTAACGTGCGTATTTACTTTTTGCTGGCAACTCACGTGTATTGTCAATCAAGGGATGGGACAGTTTTTTTTTCAGAAAAAAATTACTTTACACAGTTTAGTTTTCAATTTATTTCAGATGTGGTTGGGAATCTTTAGTAGGCTGATTTTAGCTTTTTGACAATGTTGTGTTTCCCTAAAAAGTCTTAACAGGAAGAACAAGAGACAGTGCTGTTGAGGTTTGTTCCCAGAGCTCATACTATTTAGTATTTTATGCATACATATGGGTTCCGGGCACGGAACCCATGTACAATATTTGGTTCGCCTTGACATTGTTCTACACTTGCCTTGACATTTTCCTACACACCGGCATTTGCTGCCAAATTTACAGCCTTTGACTCTGGCATAAAACATCTTGCATGCCATATACGAAATATGCTTGTTGCTCGCTATGTTTATTTCATTACCCTCTAGTTGATCATATTCTGCTTGCCTTATGTGCCATGCTAATGTGTTGAATTTGTGGCCCCTGTGTCAGCCCACTTGTGAGGAAGCAAGAACAATCCCATCTATTCATTTTCAATCTGGTGTTTCGTTCACGAGCCATCATTTGATACATTGGCATTCTTTTTTTTTTTACTTTAAAAATGGGTGAAATACTCGCACAGTAGGGCCCTGTTTTAAAAGATGGCACTTTTCTAGATAGATTAGTGGATGCAATCGAGATAGAACTTTCTTTATTTTTATTTTTGCTAAATTAGACTATTCCTGAAAAACTGAAGTACAAAGATACAGGTAATTTCCATCCGTCACCTCGCGTCTTGTTGCCCTACTCATGAAACTCTTTTCAAGGGTGTTGGTGCTGAAAATATCCCCTGACATGGGGGAGTCCTACCATCTCGAAGTGGCTTCCTAACCCCGGGTTTAATTATACAACAAGGTTGACCTGCCTTTGGTACTGTAGGCCGTGCTGGGACTGGAGAGATGAGCGTGTGTACTCTTGTACTGCACGCACGTGGATTCTAGACATGTGCACGTAGGCTTATCTGCTTATACAGTTGGCTTTTAATTCTCTTATTGGAGGAGAAGTGAAGGGATCTATTAAACATTTTCTTTAAATGTCAGGCTCATTACCAATGCTGTGTCCCAAGATTTCATCTGGCAATTTATCTGTGGCGGCTGCTGCTGCTGACTCTAGGACAGCATTAACTCCAATCCATCACAGCACCGCCATCCTGAAGGCTGGCTCTCGCTGTAATACTTTAATGCCACAAGATAGAAAATCTTGCACCACAGGCAAACCCGGCCTAGGATTTTATTTCATTTGTCTATCCCTTCATAAAAGCACTTCACAATTGTACTATTAAGTGCTTTTGCCCATCTCATTTGAAGTTTGCTGTAAAGCTTATTCCATCTAAAGTTCTGCACATGTTGATGTGAGCTCTCCAGAAGGGGGAGCAGCTTGAGAATACGTGTTCAGGTGTGGAGAACGTTCCCCTCCGTTCGCTCCAGCGTCTCTAATTTGGAGATTAGACCCAAGTAAATCCAGTTCATAATGTAGCTCTTATCCTCTGTCTTAATACAGTGCTTGTGACTGTTTAAGACTTTATCTACTAATTAAGACACCTGAACTTTCAGAGTTAAGACAAGCTTATCTGGTACCTGCCCTCCCCATTCCTCTCAGTCTTTTCCTATTATGAGCCAAATACTATGCAATTGTGTCTCGCCGAGACAAATATTTTACAGCCTGGTCCTGGTTGAGCATAAAGATTATTCTACCTGTGTCTTATGTGAGGCCAGAGTGCTTTACATTAGCGAGGCTATGATGCTGCTAGTGCTTGTATGCAGCCTAGAAACGTGAAGAATACAAGCCAGAGTAAAGGTCAATGGGTGTGGATGGGATATTGATTCTTTTTTTTCTTTTTTTTAAGAAACGCACACTGAGAACCATTACCATGTTATTGGGGTGGATGGACGTTGTCTATTAACTTGCATTAACGCTTTCATTCAAATTATGTTCTGTCCAGCTTGCATCCATGTTGGCTGTTGTTTCCAAGTATTGTACTTCGAGAGATGGAAGTCGTTAACCAGTGAGATCACGGCAACGTTCTAATGAAGATTTAATATGCACTCATTACAATGATGTTTATTTGTTAGGTTGCGGCATTTGTTTCACAGTGTAGTCTACAGAGTGGGTGTATTTATACACACACATCCTTTAAACTAAACAAAGGGTCTTTTAATTTAGTAAACATATTATTATGGTAATTTGCATGGCAAGTTATAAGGATTTGCATCCCTTCCAGGTCCTTATTGAGATGGCACTGGCAGAGGAAATGTAAATTGGTAATCTTGCAATTCTGCGAATTGTCAGACTGTAATTTAGATGGCTCGTTGCCATCCAGTCCTTCCTTCTCCCTGGCCCTTGTCATTTTATTTGCCGTGTATGATCAACATTATTGCTGTTCAGGAGGGCTGGCACTCTCAAGCCTATTGTGATTGTGTTAGGGAGGGCCGGTCATGTTTGGAACAGAAAGCCTTGGAAACGCCTCTCATTCCCAGACTGTGAGTATGTATCTGTTGTGTTTTCGGTTGTATCTGTGTCCCAACCTGATAATAAGCATAACAACCGTAGGTGACGCCGATAGTCAGGCTCCCTTAAATCTTGTGTTTCAAGGCAAACAACATACATTATACGTTTCCAAACCAAACAACCAATTATGATGTACATTATGATTGCTCACTATGAATAGGCCTCTCCAGCGGTTGTAATGTTCTGATTGTTGTCCGTCTTCCTTGTGCTTGTTTTGTCTGGCGTACCTGATGTGGTCCTGTGGTTTTGTTTCCTGTGCTCACACAAGTATAGAATATAAACATTTCGCAAACAGTGATATATTTTTTTTATTTTTCCCTAAAGCCGTGTTTTTAGATAGTGAGAAAGCTTTTGTTATCAAGTAATAGAGTAGGTTGCATGTCCCATTGAAGTGGCAGTTTAAAGTTGTATGACAGAAAATCACATTGACATTCCCCATTGATTCTTCACTGGCTTGGTTTGTTATACTGCTGAATATGTTTATTTCTGTTTAGGCTTCTCTGAACAAAGCTAATCATCTATGATTTATGGGTCTGTTAAGTGGAATCAACTTTATTCCTTTTTATATTTAATTCTTCACTCTTCTCTTTTTTCTCTCTCACTCTATGCTTTTCTTCGAATGTAAAAACCTTGGGTATGTTCTACCACAGTGTTTCTCAACTGGTTCGCAATTCAAAAGTGGGTTGCGAACATGTTCTGAATAGGTGTGTGGTAAAAAATAATCAATTTGAACTTTTATTTTACTTTGATTTTATTATTACAAGAGTAATGTGCTTTGAATAAAAGGATGAAATATTAGTTTATTTATGTTTCAAAAGGTCATGATGACATTGTGTGTTACACTAGCCCATTTTTTAGTAATAAATGTGTTCAGTTTGAATTGTATGAAAGTGGGTCTCGAATTAATGACCATGGGAAAATGTGGGTCCCGAGGCCAGACCGGTTGAGAACCATTTTTCTACAAAGAAACGACCTTGGGCAGCTTTGCCTTTGGGCACAGTAATGCATCGGTAATGCAATGCATCAGTTTTTTTACATGACTGCATAGGCTATGTTTTACGTGTAGAATCTAAATTGAAGATGGCTGTGTATAATTTTTCAATCAACACCAGATCCTCCATGTGTGTTGGCGTCTTCCGCCTGCAGTCCCTGCATTGTGTCTTCTCTATAATGGAAGGCAGCCTAATTCTGTATAATTGTCACATTAGACATGTTCATCTAACAAACTAAATGGAACGCATAATGGGACGGCCGCATTGTCGATGCAGTGATACAGAACTGTTGAACTTTGCCTGCTAATGTGTATTCCGACGATTAAAGAGGAAAATAT
The DNA here is from genome assembly GCF_949987615.1 of Pollachius pollachius. NCBI lineage: Eukaryota > Metazoa > Chordata > Actinopteri > Gadiformes > Gadidae > Pollachius > Pollachius pollachius. The sequence continues at coordinate 12,560,244 of NC_136938.1, read as the reverse complement.
AATTTATAGGATATAAAAAAGGGAGTCTTACTCCATGCTACTTAATCCTGTTTTTAAGCTGTGGGAACCAAGAACGTCAGGAAGTCTTAACCCTCTCGTGAAATATTCCTAGTCCCCTTGGATGAACTAAACCCCATTAGAACATCGTACCCTCAATATAAGCAGCGACTGAAAATAATTACTTTAATTTGAATTTCTTTGGTGTGCTTTGCGAGTAAAAGTTGCATTAAGCAACACATTTACAACCAAGGTCATGCTCTGTCCTTTTGTGGCTTAAGATAAGTAAACCCTTTCTGGAAAGAGCAAAACAGTTCTTGCCCCAATTATTGCTTGTGGCTTGCCCTTTCAACAGTATCTTGCTACAAAAAGGGAAGGATTTACCACCGCTCTGTATCGTTACATCTGCCTGTGTGTTCCTGCCCATCTGCACGATTACCTGAGTCCCCACGCTCTGCTTCATTCTCTTGTTAATGCGATGGCCTTCAATACATCTGAGATTGTCTAAGGTAAGATGGCCCTCAGCAAACCACTCTTTACTTGTCAGTTTGCCACAGGCGAAAGCTGCCTTTTGCAAAGCAATTACCTTAATGGAAAAAAAAAGACACAACCCTCATTTTGATTTTGCATTTCAATACTTATGATAAATTTGTTATCTTATAATTACAAGATAGGTATGGTAATGGCTTGTGTGTTAATGAAATGAACACGGAATACTAATAACGTTTGAAGCCACAGTAAATACAAATGGAGGGAAGAGTCTTTTTTTCTTTTGCCTTGGTTGGAATGATGGGACTGCAGATGAAAATTAGCTTTTTTGCTAACTCTGGCACATTTACATTACATTTTTTATGTGTAAAGTCAAATGTAATGATGTGCATCGTCCCTTTTTAAATAAACAAATAAATTTGGGTTTAGGATTTGTAAATGCAAGCTTAGTCATTTTTTCTAATTGTGAAATAGAGATGAAACTAAATGAAAATTGTGTATCACGATTATCATGACCATTGATCAGTGTTATCAGTATTCATACACTTTTTCTTTGCTTAAAAATTATGATAATACAATCCAATGTTGAAAATATGAACTTGATAAATCAGAAACAGGTAGATATCTTGAGAACCCAATAAACAATTTTGAACTTAACCGGACGCTTCAGAATGAGTTAAACATTGAATATGGCACCATGTGACCTTGAGGTAGCTGTAACTTGGTTCACATTACAGATAAGAGGGCCTTTTCCATGGCTGAGAAATCTCCGGGCTGCTGTCACTGCCTTTGGTCATGTTTGCATTGAACAAACTTGCGTTGCATGCTGTCTCTCCGTGCCTGTGTCCGGGAAGCAGTTGCTAACTTTGGTTGATGTTGATTTACCGCAGAGAAATTATTATCACGGTTTTAATGATGGTTCAATGTGACACGGTAATGATACATTTTGGATATATATCAACGCGGTTTATCATAAAACCGGTTACTGTTTCATATAAATAATGCATCTATATAATACTTGGGTGTTTTGCACTCAAATTTAGAAAGTATCATAGGACTTAAAGCAGCAGTTTTTCATCCATGCTACCTTGAAACAGACAGCCAAAATTAGTGTTTTCGAATTCTGTTCGTGGTGTTTGCACTTTTTACTATCTCTTTGCATAAATATTTTTTTCTACAAAAAAAACACATCATTTCATTATTTTACTAACTTAACTAATTACTCATCCGGCCTTTTCATCCGGGCTTTTGCATGTAAGGAAATAAAGAATAGCAAGATATGAAACAATGGAGTTGGTTGCTAATAAGAGAACTATATCGCTTATATGGAATTTTTTCGGATTCAGACATGATGAGAGTGGACAGCCAAGGGACACGACAGCAGTTGTAATGTAATCGTAATGACCACTTGCGTGTGGGCCATGCAGAAGTTAATAGAAATGATGATAAACAAAACATCATAGAGCAAGATTGTGAATGTTTACAATGTCTCATGTCAATTTACAATGGGCAAAATGTGTTGGCGTTAGCCGACTAACTTTCTTTAATTAGGATATTGATGCTGCATGCCTTTTTGTTTAAGATATAAAAAACATTAAATTTTACATGCACACACAAACAGATATTTTCGTTTTTTAAATAAATATTGGAAACAAAAATCCATGTTTCCCGCAGTGTGCCTCTCTGCTATTGAGCGGGTCTGCAGGATCGCGCTCTGCACCACCCAGTCGGTAAAAAAGTCAACGTTCACGTACGACTCCGTAGTCAACGCTGTCCAAGCATCGGTGGTGATGGCAACTTTCTCCGCTAAGGACAGGATCTCACGGAGGGAGGCTGCTGCTTCGCTGTACATAAGCGTAGTCGAGGGGAAGGGGTTCCGCGATCTGATCGCATTTCTCAAGTCAGGTTACACAGTGCCATGTCGCCAAACTAGGACTGTGGGGCTGGACAAAATGTCCCAGCTACCGTATTTCAAATAGCATGCATATGCATTAGTTATATTCTCAATTTAATTTACAGAGCAATCCCTGCCCAGTTTTTAGGTTAATTATAGGAGAGCCTGAGATAGTGTGTGTCTGACGGGGGGGGGCGTGGGGTGTGGCATCACGATGGTGGCTCTCCACCGTGATGTCGGTCAGCCATCACGATGGACGAGGATATCGTCCATCGGCACAACCCTAGTAGCAGCATTCTTTTTAAACCCTTTTTCAATTCTATGCCAGATGAGCGTATCCCATCTAGAGGTGTATGATATGTTTGCAGACACATTTTACAGATCAGCTGAATTCGCCGGGTGGATATAAGTTTACAAAGCACATGTACAAATATTTGTGGATCGGGGACATATAAGACACGCAGTGTGGATCGTCTTCTGTGGCGGACAAATAAAGTCAATGAAAAACGTCCAAACCACAAATGTATTGGTGGATGACTTTCCTCAGGTCAAAGGGGAAATTGATTTAACTTGTTTCATCTCCAGAGAGGTGGTTGAACATGGTCTCAAACCTGTCTCAAGTAAACTGCACTTTTCCTGCAGGATCGCGGGATAAAAGATGAGGTCGTATGCGTGCGGCAGCGTGCTCATCAGAGGGAAGCATAAGCTCCTATACATGGTGACCTGAGGATTATGAGAGAGCGGGAGCTTGTTGGCATATCCAGTACAGCGCTCGCGTCCTCGTTAGCAGCTCGTCTCATTAGCCACAGGGGCGTTTCGCCTCTTCTCTGACTACTTGCTAAAAATTAGTGCTTGGGTAGTGCAGTGAAGTGGAGAGCTGTAGGGTACAGCTTTTACTGTTGGGGAAAAAAGATTCCAGGGTAATATGTAACCTCTAGAGCCCCTAAGAGTTTCTCTTCCGATATAGTTCCACTTAAGTTTGCCAAAGTCTCTTTAGATGGAAAGAGTTATGCAAGTTTGGGAATGTCCCTTAAGATGGAGTTTTTTTTTGTAAAGGTCCCATGGCATGCTACTTTATGGATGCTTTAATATAGGTATTAGTAGGCCCCAAACACAGTATTTGAAGACGTTCCCGAATTTCAGCTGCTACGAACCAGTCGCACATTGAGCTTTCCCCAAACGTGCCGTTTCAGTGTCTGTAGCTTTAATGCCAATGAGGATGAGAGAGGTGGTTCAAGGAGGAGGGTGGGGGTGTGGCCCTGAGCAGCTTGCTGATAGGGTGCCATGCACTCTGTTTACAGTGGATGTATCGCAATGGCGAGGCGCACACAGCCTTTGGCCGTGTTCTGTAAATATTCTAGAACGCTCCGGCGGGAGTCCTGGAGCTCTATATCTCAATAATATCATATTATAAATAGATATCTATATCATATATATATATTATCAATATATATTATCACGGCCAAAAGCTGTGTGTGCCTCCAGGCGGTATTATGAATCTCAAATGACTGCGTCGGGTTCTCCGGCGTCTCTGGTTCTTCCACTTCCACATCAATCTGAAGTAGACTGAACGACATGGATGAGAAAGGGATTGTTGCCCGCAATTGGAGCCCCACTGCTGAGGCACCACCGCCTCGGCAGTGGGCAGCGCCGTGGCTCAGCCCTGCAGCGGTGGTGCCTCGCGGCAGCGGGCAGCGGGGCTCCGGCGGGAGACAATCGCGGGCAACATTCCCTTTCTTCTCCATGTCGCGGTTCAGGTACTTCAGGGAGTCAAAGCCAAAGTTCCTTTCCACCAATTCCTTCTAAACCATGGCTGAGATATCCCCCACTACAGTATCATTGTGGAAATACCAGAGACGTGAGAACCAACGTGTTTTGCGCCATAACACAGCAGAACGGTTATCCAAATAACAAAGAAGTGTACAATATGGGGTCACATTCCAAATCAGCACGCCTGAGCTTCCATTTTTTCAAAAGATACCTAGTGCTCGTTTTACACCAAAAACAAGTTTTAGCCACTGGGGGACCATGGGCACGCTAGGGGAACTCATATTAATGTTTGATAACCTCATAAAGTGAGATTTTCATGCCATAGGACCTTTTAAATATTTTATTTATGATGCATTCAATTTTTTGTTTCCTTTTAAAAAATGTCTGTGACAAGAATCACAATATGTACATGTATTAAAATTTCTTGTGAAATAAAAACCTGTACCAAATTACAATACAAAATCTCAAGGGAAATTTTATCTTAAAAAAATCACGATCTTTGCGATGTATGGCCCATTGGTGATTAGGCCCTGAATGTATTGGGGTCTAATCGTGGATTAATCGAGTGTCATGTCAGAGGGGAAGAGGAAGATGGCGGCAGGTTTCCATGCTTCAAGGATGACCTGTGTGTATGTGGGGGCTGTCGGTATGCAAGGCTTCATCCTCCCTGCCTGTTCTGGTTGGCGGGAGACTTGGGTAATGAGGCTGATGTTGTCTGGTGTGAAGCGCTGGGCCTCTGGTGGTTGTTGGCAGGGTGTTGGGCAGGGGGGGGGTCGGACAAAGTAACGGAGCCGGTACAGCAGCTCACGGTGCCCACTGTGCCAGGCCCTTCCAGCCTCTCAACACGGACTCCCAGCTGAGGAGCTCAGAGGCTCTGTTTCCATTTCCTCACTTAACTTCCAACCCTCCCATCTCCCCGTGGCCTTGCCTCCCCAGGGGCTCCTCCGCTGGCTGCACCCGCTTTTGGTGTCGAGAGCTCCGTGAGCTTAGGTGGTAGTGAGGTTTGACAGAGGAGAATGTCATGTTTTTATCCCCTTTGGGAAATTTCCAGAACTTCAACAGAACAGGTTTCTGCTCCGTTTGAATATATGAAGTGCAAGTAAGACTGAATGAAGAAAAAGATTCTATCTTCACATTCTATAGTCTATTTTCCATAGAGTGTGAATCGCTTGTAAAAGAATCCTGTATGACGCCGACATGGAATGTGCTTGCAGCTTCATGGTAACACAGTGAGCTATTTCTGGAAGCAAGGAGATGGCAAATGGCTTATGTAAGAAAATAGGATGGTGATTTTCCCTCTTTGACATTCATCATACTTTCCCTAAAGAATTTAATTGCAGGTAAATAACTTCTAAATTTGAAGCTTTGTTGAAAATGCAGTTGGATCTCTTGATTTTATGCATGAATTAATCAGCTTCAGACACTAGAATATTTTGTGTTGCCATCGCATATGGCTAACAGTATGCTACACGTTTATGACATCATTCTCTTCTGCTCATTCATTGGTTGTGGTTAAATAACAGTGTTTATGCGGTTCAATTGACTTCTCATAGGCCTAAATCACCAGTGGTGGCACCGTAATATTTGGCAGCTTGGCAATCCCATGTCCAATAACAATAAAATGGCTATTGTTAAAGAATTGAGTGGCGTTCGGTAGCGGCAGAGCGGACAGACGGCCGTCGCTGTGAATAGTAAATTTGAAGTGTTCAAATCACTGAAAACAATCGCCGGCGTCCTAGCGATTGCAAATGGGTTGCAAAAATGAACCCTGAAATATAGAAGAAGAAGCGGATATTATGTCCAAACATGTTCCCCTTCGGCACAATTCATTTTCCACTCTCCTCTTGTAAATGTGTTCAGTTCAGTCCAAGTTCTTTCTTTGTCAAATGCCCAACAAAATCAGGCATTCACAGTCATTGCTACCAATTATGTTTTTGTTTTCCAAGCCCTCCTCATCAATGCAGGTAATGTGTATTGGAGCATGGTGTGCCGGTTCAGATGCCTTGTGATTTGTGGAAAAAGCTTTCCCTGATCCTGGTGGTTTTGTTGCGGATTCTCCGGTACCGTTTGCCAGACGGTAGCAGAGTAAACAGTTTCTGACTATGATGACTGCTGTCCCTGATTATAGTCAAGGCCTGTTCCTGGTCCTCCACCTCTACACTCCTCTGAGTGAAGGAGCTACCAGCAATTTACCCATAACGGCTCCCGCTGCTCAGGAGAAAACAGCCCAACAAATCCACACCACATAACTGCTTGTTCCATCATCGTAGCAAATGTTTTAAATGCCAAAAAACCAGCCTTCTCGTGGTTTGGGTGTCATTTATGCCAAGAAAGCCTTAAGAAAGTACATGCATTCAAACGTTAACCTGTACCATCGTTTTGTGCTATATGGAAATATCGGAATATGTTGCAATGTGCTATGTGACCTCTGTTAAATGTTTCATCACAGGTAGTAAGGCAAGATCAGAATTGTCTGCAGACAGAGTTGTGGATATAGTATGTAATATGTATATATATGTAAAACCGAAACAATATTTTGGATGAAAAACTGTTTTCTGGACTTGTCCATGTCTACTTCTTCCTCTTCTCCTTGCACTGAGCAATCTCCTTATATGGCCATCTTCCCTTCTTTCTCTCCTGCCTTAGCTTTAAGGTATAAAGAGTGCCTGTGTGACAGCAGCAATGCTTGAAAGCCTGTGGTTTCAGATGCTCTGGTTGGCCGTGCTACACTTTCGCCGTCCTCTTAGTGGCAGTGTTGGCTATGTTTTGCTGAAGAGGTTTCTGCCCTGTGTAGACCCCAGCAGTGGAACAAAAGTGAACATATTTGGTCCTGCAGACAGCCAATGATTTCCATGTTCCTGTCAGAGCTGTTTATGTCTGGCATCTCCAGCGAACCAATGCTTGTGTTAACCTTTGTATAGCCCCCCTGACATGGCAAATATTCAATTTGCCAAGTTTATCTCACAACAAGTACAGTTTTAATCACTGGTGGGAAAACCAGCAAATATGCTTACCTTACTAAACAGATTTTTACACTGTGAGGAAAAGCAAAATACATTCTAGTTCATCTTTATTATTCTGAAATTAACCTAGAAAAACGACCACTACTGATATTGAGCCTCATGACCACACATGCATGCAGGCCACTCTGGCTATCCTAGACCCTCCTCCGTAGCCCAGCCAGAGGGCTTGTGACCGTGAGCTGGCTCCGTGCTCGCCTTGATTGAAGCCTGGGATCTCCTGTGTACATCCTCTCTCAGGGTCCTGGCTAGGATTCTCAACCCCTAGGATCATCCACAGCTACCATCTCCATCTGTTCAGTCTCTGCAATTCAACTCAATTAAAATGGCTTTCGTGACTTGAAAAATAAACATTTGCTCTAAAAACGCAAAAAAAATGAAGATATTACAATGGAAAATAGAAGAAACTCCAATATAAACCCAAATATAAATTAGAAATGATCCCCATGCTTTATATTGCTAGGTGGTTGTTGAGGGCCAAATAAAGGCTGTTAAGTATACAAACTTAAGGCGTGGAAGATTTAGATACTGTTCAGTGTAAATCCTGAAACAAACAAATATTTGCATTTGTCTTTGGATCTTTCGTTGGCTATGTGTGGCTTTGTTTTAGCTTGATATCGTGTTGGCTAGCTTCATTATTAAATCTATGAACTATTACTACCTCGTCAGTCAGACATGTATCACATGCTTTTAAACAAAGCAACTTGCAATGAATTCAGTTGCGTGTCATTGAGTAGCAGGTGGGGTCGAAGGGTTTGTCCTCTTGCTCAAGCCTGCAATACAGCAGACATTAGGGTTGGAACCCTCAACCTTTTTTCGATGGTAGTTAACCACTAGACTTCACCCCAGTCCCTTCATCAATTAAGTAACTGAAAGGGTATTTCATTGGCTATTTTAATTATAATATTACATATGTAAAGACTGCAACCAAAGGGTGATGTTCAGGCTCCTAAATTAGTTTTCTCCCAATTAATTTTTTTCTGTTTATCTTAGGTAAATTCATTGCCTACTACTGCACATTAAACATGGACTGACATGTGGCTGATCTACCGTCACAATAATTCACCTCAAACATTGTTTTATTTGTGATGAATCTTGTCTCTATAAAAGTGCTGAGACACGTTGGGACAAAATGAAGGAAGATCTAGAGTCACTCCATCATCTGTAGCCCTGGACTCCTACTAATGCTGCTGTACTGAACATACAGATCTATCATATAGAGAGCATCGCTGATAGCTCTGTTGCTGTATGTTTACCTACTTAGCTGCTAAATAGCATCCATTACATTTTATTTGCAATATCTCTGAAAAGTGGGCCTTCCTACAGTTCTGCATACCACCATTTTATAGTGTATCGATCGTGTAAAAATGCCACCATTGCCCCTCGTCCCATTGCCTCACAATGGGACGAGTTTTAGAATTTAATACGATAAAATTTAATGTAAGTGGAGTCACTAAGGTATGAGTATGATTGTAGTTCATTACCTAGTCTAAGGATATGTTGTTTGGACTTGATACGGACTAGTGAACTTGAGAATATAAATTTCGGTAGGCACAGTAACTTCTGCAATGCTTAGTATCTGTAGTCTCTGGGAATACAAATCAGTCAATCCAAATCTTTCGTTGAATCAAATGTTCAAGCATTTTTTGCAATGATTTATAGGGCAAATTGCAGGTCGGCATTCTCAGTCAATTAGTTTGTGTATTCCAAGTGTCTTCCACACACTTAACCTGTATGTTTTTCTTGGATTGATACTCTTATTGGGTTCTTGAAACACAAGATGAGCCATGGTTGATTGGCATTCCAGCTTCTCCAGGACTTATGCCTGTACCTCTTAACCCAATCTGTCTGTTTACATAACTTCCGCTCCCAGTTGGTGAATGCCTCAGGGAATACAGAGCTAAACTGATGAACGTATTCATGAATTCAATGCTCAGCTCATCGGTTTTCGGCTCAGTCTTTCAGTACAGAGTGGGGGTCATTTCATACTAGGCTACGCTATCTCAGAGTTCGCCTGGATGCTGACTATCCTCACTAACTCAGTGTTTACTGTAGTTCTCCTGGGTGCTGGCTTCCCTACTCACTAACTCAGTGTTCACTGTCGTTCTCCTGGGTGCTGGCTTCCCTACTTACTAACTCAGTGTTTACTGTAGTTCCCCTGGGTGCTGGCTTCCCTACTTACTAACTCAGTGTTTACTGTAGTTCTCCTGGGTGCTGGCTTCCCTACTCACTAACTCAGTGTTTACTGTAGTTCCCCTGGGTGCTGGCTTCCCTACTCACTAACTCAGTGTTTACTGTAGTTCTCCTGGGTGCTGGCTTCCCTACTTACTAACTCAGTGTTTACTGTAGTTCTCCTGGGTGCTGGCTTCCCTACTCACTAACTCAGTGTTTACTGTAGTTCTCCTGGGTGCTGGCTTCCCTACTTACTAACTCAGTGTTTACTGTAGTTTGCATGAATACTGGCTTCCCTCCTCACTAACCAAGTGTTCACTGTAGTTCTCCTGGACTCTGGCCATTCCCACTAACTCAGTGTTTACTGTAGTTCTCCTAGATGCTGGCTATCCTCACCAACTCAGTGTTTACTGTTTTTCTCCTGGATGCTGACCTCCCTCCTAACTTACTCAGTGTTTAAAGTAGTTCTCCTGGATGCTGGCTATCCTTACTAACAGTGTATGTATTCTGTAGTTCCCCTGGATGCTGGCTATCGTCACTAACTGTGTATGTATTCTATAGTTCTGGGACATGTTTCTGTGGTGAACGATGTCTCTCATCTCTGGAGGACCGCACAGTCTCAACACAACTCCTTGTTGAGCCAAAATAAAAGCGTAAGCACTCTCCACGGAGATCGTGTCTTGTTGACTCCTCATCCGTTTCTAACTTTAACTTGTTTTCAGAGTGTGTACATCTGGGTCGTAGAATGCGCAGGATAATCTTTGGTGAGATGTTTTTTTTTTGCTAATAACAGATTGTTTATTCTCTCAAACAGTAGTGTGGTTTGATTCCTGAAACCTTTGATGAAACTGGTCCAGTGGGTATGGCCTTTCGATGCAACTGCTGGGTCTGTAAACACAAGAAGTACCCACTCCAGCATGAAATCCATAAACAAGCATCCACACTCTACTCCTCCTAGTTGATCTTTTCCCACTACCAGAACAACATGTATCGGGTTAATAGAACTGTGGGAATCCATAGGGAAGTATCCATGCGATCATAATTAGACAGGTCTTTATTGTAGAACGTGTGTGTTGATCAATTAGCCGAGTGGTTGACCGATCGCTATGGATACCAGGGGCTTGGCTGGCCTTTTGAGTGGTGGCACTGACCTATGCCTTTAAATGTCTGATCAATAATTGGTGCGTGCCTGACATTTGAATTATTATCATTATTATGATATTGTTATTACTATTCATCTTTTTATATCTGGTGTATTTTAGAGGAACATGAAGAGAAGCTGCCCTTGCTTTAGATTGAGCGCTGTTTGTCATGGTGGCTCATTGAGTTCACAACCATTTAATCTGTCAGCCCAACACGGCGTGGTCCAGTATCCCGGTGAAGGGATGGCTAATCAAATCAAAGCGTGGATCACGGCTCCTCGCCCCTCAGTGCCGCGCTTAAAGCCATCTCTGGCTTGCGTTGCCCTGGGTGTGAGAGCCCCATTCCCCCGTCGAGGCCCCGTGTTATTTACAATACACCAGCAGTGTCAAACATTTAGCGGTTTGGGAGCCAATTAAGGGACTTGGCCTGCTGTCAGGCTGAAGGGTAGCACAGGCCTGGCTGCTTATTCACTCCCCTCCGGCAGGCTGGAGGGGGTTTGGCGCTCTGCTTCAATCCTCAAACACACCGGAGGTGAGACGGTCGTATGCAAGGTTTTTGTTGGGTATTAACTGACCAAAAGCTTACTCTAAGCTGTTGTACCTGTTGGGACGCCCTTTCTTCCTGGAGAGAGGAGGAGTCTGAGGAAATTGCCTGGTTATTGGGCTTCATCTCCCTGGTGAAAGGTACAGCCCGCGGGTAGTCCATCAATTGGTGACCGCAGGTACGCCCTTGGTCTGTAAACTGGTGCTTCCATTTTTAAGATTTCTGCTTCAGCGCCCACTAACTTCACAAATCCAGTGATCTTTATAATGTGCAGATGACCTGTCGTAGAATTTAGCTTATGTAGTTCCTAGTTGATCTTAAGGAACCAGAAATGATGTGTGAGGAAGGACAATGCGGGCCGTTTGTTGACCTCACATGTAGTTTACATTTGGAATAGGAGGTGCCGGTCACCAACGGCGATAACCTTTTTGGGCTGTAATGGTGAGGTAGAGACCTGCAGATGACGCATCTACTGCGGCTCTCCTCCAGAGGTTTCATTTTGTTAGAGAAGTGTATTTGGATTAAATAGTGGATTGTAATGACTCATAATGTTTCCAGAAATGATCTGGCTACAGAACTTTGATTGAAAGAGATTTGAATGAGACCACCAGTTTTTGCTTGATGAAAGTGGGATTAATTAAAGACTCTGTAGTGGTGTAGCTGTGGATTTTCATATAGTGTTGTGTTTCATTTGAGTTTTTTTTCTTTATAATTGGTGTTTAGCTGACACATTTTATCAAAACGGATTTGATATTTATTCATGACAAAATGGTTTATTCCACAATAACAACGTTCGTTTTCAGATAATTTTTAATGCATGAGGTTGTATTCAACGTGAAAATGTTTTTTTCAATGTTTCATTTTAATGGAAAGAGAGTTATATTGCTTGATAAGTTGTGTATGCATTATTCATGTCAGTGTGGGATTGTGTTTTAACTGGCTGTCTCACCCTCCCCTCTCCCTCCCTCCCCTCTCTCCCCCCCTCCAGGGCAGTTTGCGGAGCAGCCACCAGATCTCACCGCAGGAGTTCCTGGGAGAGTTGAAGTCGGGGGTGATGGACGAACGGCTGCTGGCCTGTCTGGACTCACTGCGTGTGTCTCTCACCAGCAACCCAGTCAGGTACGCCAGCAGAACACTAAAACGTCCCCCGTGCTAATCCCTTTACTATTTTAAATAAATACATCCACACCTCATGTGGTCCCCGTCCCGCCTGTCGGCCACTTGCTTTTCATCTGTGATGTGCCGGTCCTCCATGAAGCTACCCCCCGTGGTGCCCTCACAGCCCCCAGCCACAGCGACCCACTGGGGGGAGCTATTAATATGTAACACAGTCCCCTCTGGCGGTCTGTTTGTCTGTTTGTCTGTCTTTGTCCCTCTTTGTCCCTCCCTCCCTGTCTGCCTGTCTGTCTTTGTCCCTCCTGGTCTGTCTGTTTGGTCTCTGTCTTGCTCAGACACACACACACACACACACACACACACACACACACACACACACACACAAACACAAACCTTTCTTTGAAGCCTCTCGGCCGGGGGCCACCGCTGCATCTGTCTGGTTAGGTGACAGTCGCAGGGTGCTGTCCTCGCCCTCTGTTTGCAAATAACTTCCTATAATGTTTTTTAGCCTATAATATTTTTAGATGCGGGTCACATACACTGATGGAAAGCGCTTCAGGCAACCAAGGATAGTGTGGTGGAAGAAAGTCGTTGAATTTAAATGTAAAGAATTCTGTTCCATCACTCATGCCCTTGTCCTTGTCGTTTTTCTTTGTTTCTTCGAAATCTGAAATTAAAGTCTTATCGTGTTGACGTTGCGCCCGCATTGGACCCATCATGCATCTGTTCTCGGTGGTCGTGTCGCTGTGTTCGTTGTTTCAGATATTAATTGCCATGTTTGTGATTGCCCTACAGTCAACAAAAATAGGCAGATTAAACTGATACACCATGCAGGGCTGTGTATTAATAACAAATACAAATTTGTTATTACACAAAGGAGCGTTAAACACAATTTGAGAAATGCATTTTTAGTTTGCCCTTGAACGTTGAGATGAGGAAAGCCAATGTATAATAATGATAATAGCCTACTAATAACAATTCACGGCTATTGTGGTACCGGGTCGCGAAGAAAGAATAAACAACTTTTTTTAATTTTTATTTATATTGCTGCCTTGAAATGTAACTCCTTGTTCAACACCAAATCATTGATTAAGCGAGCTTGTTCAGAAAAAGGCATTTGTTTAATTAATTGGAAAAAGAACAGGGGTTGACTTTGGTGCATGGTAACCAATCGTATGCCTGCCAAAACACATCTCCACGTCTGCACGCTCTGCATGCAATGCATGATCCATGCTGCTCATCGTTTTCATTTGCTTCAGCTTTATGTGACTTTTAAGTGAAAAGGTTATACTTAAAGTAAACAATATGACCTAATTTGATCCTACAGTGTAGTTCGAAGAAATATTGTCTGACATAGTTCCGCACCTTGGCGTAAAAAATTTGGGCTGCTGATGTAAGGGATAGGGGAGACGGTTAGAAACACAAAGTGTAATCCAGGAAAACAAGTCAGTCAACAATATATCAATCGATTGTTTAACTTCATGCTACATCAATATTTTGTGTAATTCTTTTGTTGAATTTCTTTAAAGATATGTAGACGCATAAAGCATAGTGACACTCTAATTGACTAACCAATTGCATGAGTGTGATGAAGTTATTGCTGTCCAACAAGTTAATTCACGGGTGGAATTAACTTGTTCATTGAGGTTCAATGAGCAGTCGTAAGTAGTTGTCCCTGCTGCCTGACCTTCTCCTGGCCAGGTATAGGCAGATAGGCACACTCATACTGGCGATCTCGTCTTTAGTCCCCATGCGTCACATCACGTATCGTGAGTGTGAATATCTTTTGAAGAGAGAATGAAACCCGAACACAGATCTGGTGGCACAGTTTTCTCTTTCAAGTGTCAAGTGTGGACATCAGACCTGTGTTCTTGCCTGGTGCATCGGGTCACAAAAGTGTCATTGAAACGACTATGGGCTAACGTAAGATGCTGTGGCGACAAATTTCTTCTTAACCTCCAATTATTTTTCTGTGGCTGTCAATATTCTAGCTGGTTGAGGCAACGCTCTTAACTACTATTAGTTTGGTTTTATTTCTGACTCGTTCAATATCTTGTAGTTTCTATGCTAGCTGTTTGTAGTAGTGTTCGGTTAATGAGATCACCAGGAAAGGTCGTTTTTTAGAAGTTTCATTGGAGAGTAGACCCTTCGAAAATAATTTTCCCTTGAAGCATTGCTCATATACGTGGTGGGCACTAGTCCAGGGTAAGAAAATGTAATGTTTTTTTTTTTTCAGAATTTAAGGCAAGAATTTAATGGCAGCCACATGCAAAACGATACATATGTATTTTCTAACACAATAATTTTTTATAGCATGTGCAATCAAGTGAGATACTATGCATATTTCACCAGTTTTTTTGTCTAAGTTGTCTTTGTAGTGTTGTATGTCCTATTTGTGACCTTGGAACAAGGATTAATCTTTTTTCTTTTTGGTGTCGTTTGAAAATGATAATACCTGGCTTCTCCTTGAAGAAGAAACACTACAAGGTGGATTTGTTGTTCATGAATGAATTAACCTCCCGATATAACACGCACGCACGCACGCACGCACGCACGCACGCACGCACGCACGCACGCACGCACGCACACACACATATTACAGTGCTGTAATTCACTAAACAAGCGCTACCATGTCTCATTGGCAAAACCTTTGTTTGCATAAATCATGAACTCGTGAATTCCAATCGATGTAGGTGCCTGAGCTATGTATCTGAGGTATTTTCTCGCATCGTCTTGGTTAGAAAGCAACTACCGCCGCCTGATTGGATAACTAACCACCTGTGTGGTACATTAAGCCAAGGCCGCTTACAAGCCCAATGCCGCGGGAGGTTGTCATAGTAACGGAAATCTCATCTCTCCAAACATAATCTAGCCCTGCCGTCCACCAAACCCGTACCACAGCAGAACGTGTGGGAATGTCCCCCTTGAATGTTTACTGGGACGAGTGCGGCTGCCATGTCCTCCCCTCTCCCCGTGGCACGTCTTCCTAATGGCCGAGACCGGCTCATCGCTGTAACACATCCTGGGGATAAAACGTGGTATTATTATATTGCGGTTAGTCTTTGCTGCGGGAGAGGGGAGCAGATCGATAGCTCATTCTGCTAGCTCTAGTCTATTACTTCAGATGGAGTGGAGGTGGGATGTGGCATTACCGTTAGCCGGCTCCATTAGCCACTGTTAAGGCTTATGTGTGTGTTTAAGTGTATTGTGTGTGTGCAAAGAAACAGACCGACTTTTGCGGAAATTGGCTTATGTCCGTCTTACCCACATCCAAACAAGAAGATTCACACTATATCCATCTGTGTGTGTCCACTAAAGGGAATTCTACTGAATGCTTGTTAGCCCTTAGCACATTGCATGGAAGAGGGGGTAAGCTTCTACGAAGCAGTCGCTTTTGATATCAACAACGACGAGGTTGAACTCATATTTCCGATGCAAATAAATGTTTGTTAGGATTGCAAATGTCATGTTCCAGGCTGTGTGTGTTTGTGTTTAAGGGTAGTGTCAGTTTAATGGTTGAAATTGTGTGTGTGTGTGTGTGTGTGTGTGTGTGTGTGTGTGTGTGTGTGTGTGTGTGTGTGTGTGTGTGTGTGTGTGTGTGTGTGTGTGTGTGTGTGTGTGTGTGCGTGCGTGCGTGTGTGCATTTAGGCAGTTAATGGGCAGAACAGGGTTTATATGAAGGAGAAGCCCGACTCCTAGTCTAGTCTTCATTATGGGTTGAAATAGGGGTGACCGGTATAGAAAATACATCGGTGTGAATTTGCAAAACGGTATGGGTTTTACCGTGTGACGGGTAGACAGTGTTGTGTCTACTGCATTACAAAGTAAGTACCGCGTCAATACAATAATGTAACTACTTTTTCATGTAAAAAGTAAAGTTGTGCGTGACTACTGAAAATATGGTCACAAAACGTAGTTCCTTTTTCAATTTTGCTGTGGCGACAGCACGCAGGCGCGCTTGCGTGCTGTCGTAATAGTCCCTTCACGAGCTCTCATTCCACACCGTACGAGACAGACGCTGGTAGCGTGAAGCGGCCTCTGCACCTCAGACATCGCCTCCGCATGCATTTTCCAACGCCAGTCAGCAGTGGAATGAGATAACAAACGCTGTCACTGTTTACCTGTTTCAAGGACATGGTTCCCTTTCCAAATGTCAATACAAAGGGCTTTAAAGAGATGGTCAAAACACTCGATCCCAGGTACGCGTGATCTGCACGCACACACATCCGCCAAATTGAGATGCCTAAACTATATAAGGTCTGAGAGCAAGTGGAGAAAGATATCCATACTATTAAAAATTAGTGTTTTTCAGAGATGAAAGTAACTTGAGAAAAGATTTAGCATTTTTTTCTATGCAGTTTTGCTGCCTAAGACAAAAATGAACATACCGTGATATAATACCGTTACCGTCTATGCCTCAAATCATACCGTGATACACATTTTAGTCCATACCATACAGCCTTAGGTTAAACCAGAGCAGTTGTTGTAGGTCGGTCGGAGTCCAACCGCTTGGCTGTCCTCCATGCTGGGCTGGGCTACACGACCTCTACCTGACCACTTGGGACATCTGTATTAAACACCTGTGAGGTATACTGCGAACCTCGATTAGTGGGTTAGCAAGGTATGTTGCGCTCAAAGCCTTGTTTAGCTGTGACACGAAAGTCGCTCTCTTTTAGCGTTGCTGTATCACTATGGTGCCAACCAAACCTTGTCGGGAGGAGGTTATCAGCTAACGTTCGGGTTAGATCGGGCGCAGCTTCCTAGCCCTTCCTTTGAAAATGTCGTCCATTTGTGCGTGTTCCTGTGGACGTCGGAGCCCGTATCGTACAGGGGTCTCTCCGGAGACAAACGGTCTTTCGGGACGCAAGGAAGGATTTTATAGACTTTCAGGAAAAGAAAACCCCTGCCTCCATGAGAGAGTGGCATATTGGTATTAGCGAGTCAGTCTTGAATTTCTGAGTGCGGGGTTTGTCTCCCAAGTGACATGCATTTATGTGTAGCTTAAAAAGTCCTAATTCTTATGTCATGTGGAATCCTTATTCACTAAAGGTTATGGAATTATATTTATATATTATATTTATATTTTTTATATAGGGTGTATCTAAAGTGAATAAGTGTGTGTATCTAAATGATAAAATAAAGCAGATTGGACATTGCTTTGCATTTTGAGATCATCATCACACGATTGAGATTAATGGCGAACAATTCTGCATTTGGTATAGACAATATGCAGAATCTTTTCACACGATCGGCTGTTTTTTGCCATATGCAACTTTGTTGCCCCCAGCTGTTATCTGATTCTTGAACTCCTATTAAGAGTTCATTATGACTATCTGTTCCTCTTGACTGAAATATACTGCTCATGATTGAGCAGTATATTTTTGCTCTTGCGCATTGAAACTAAAGCCGAAAACCTGGCTTGACAAATTCACTCGTAAGTGAGCTTCGTGGTACCATTTAACTCTGATTGCGAGTTTCGTATTTGTCGATCCAGGTTATCCAAATAATGCCTGGCTATGTGCAACGTGCTTCGTAGTGTACCCCACTGGTCCACTGGTGAAGTCCTCCCTTAGTTGAACTTCCAGGTGTTCTGCACCAGATCCAGAGGATACAAACACACTGGAGAATTAGGATACACTGTTTCCAGTACTGTTTTATATTTGAATGGTACTTTATTAATCCCAGACATTGAAATGTGAAATTCAGCTGTGATAACAGTAAAGTACAGTAAGGTGTGTGTGTTTGTGTGTGTGTGTGTGTGTGTGTGTGTGTGTGTCTGCGCACAACCGTCAGGGACGTGGGGCTGATAGGTAGACTTTGACCCCAAGTGATAGCGCCCTAACCCTAAGGGTGAATTGGTACTAAACTTTTTGGAGAACTGCTTTCCGGAAATTTCAAATTCAAAATTAAGGGCTGAGTTTAAGGCATTACTAATCCGGTATATTAATAACTTTCGGGGGATCAGGCTTGCAGCGCTGAACATTTCTGATTAATGGAAGTCTTGCCGTCGTTTATTTCAGCCATTTCAATATCTTAAACCACAAACCTACAGTTTTCTTGTTCACTTCGACCTACAGATGTCTAAATGAAAGTCTTATTGCATCCATAGTGGTGATCTACATTCATATAATTATTATTATTATTATAACATTATATATAATTGTGTGTTGATCGTTCATCTTGATAACTCTCAGTGCTACAAGCCAATGTTTATTTGTCTCGAATATAGGTTGTTTTCCGCAACACTTGTTGTAGATATTAACTTCATCCGAAAGGGAGATGGCCTATTTGTAGCTATTGAATTAACTTTTAACCAATCACAAAAATGAACATCTCGAAAACATGGATGTATTCAAGAATGCACTGGGGCTGTAGTCAACCAAAGAAAATCTTTGCTGACTGAATTTTGACCAGCCCTGCAACCAATCGATTTGTAGATGGGGAATTGGAAATAATTAAAAACGGTATCTCTAGATTAACTGAATTGGCGAAACTGCACTCTACTCTATGTTGTGTTGTGTTTTATCTAATGGATCCCTATGGATTGCGTTGAGATTCATGCCAAGGTGCCAATACTGATATGTTGACATTCAAGCCTATTGGGCTTTAGACATTAAAGTTGATGGAGCATCGCAGACGACTTGAAAAAAATAAATGCTTTGAGATTATATATTTACATTTACATTTACATTTAGGGCATTTAGCAGACGCTTTTATCCAAAGCGACTTACAAGAAGTGCATTTGTTACAATAAGTACATTTGTCATAAGAAGTGAAACAATATATCGCTGTCGGTACAGTAAAGACGTTCATAGAACCAAGTGCAAGTATTACAATCGCTAGGCTAACCCATTCCCTGTGTAAAGCAGCGATAGCAGCTTCTGCAGATGCTACACAATTAAGTACCTTGAATAAGTGCAATGTACAAGTGCCAGGACGTACAACATTCAATGGTGGCTGTGCATTGGTTTCTATGCAGAGTCGAGATGAACTCTGCATACTTTTTGTTTTCCTTCTTATAAAAATGCTGCCACACCAATGACTTCTACTACTACAACCAGCGGTCTTCATTAATTTGGGCAACTCCAAAATTGTGAAACCGGAGTTTTTTGACCACATGTCTTATATGCCATATTCTCTATTAAACCAGACCATTGTTAAATCAGAAACTACACCCCTCCTTATGAAAGGAACACAAGCGATTGTCTGACCAATGAGAAATTGGTCGAACAATTGAATATCGAACAACCAATCGAACAACCTTCCAGAACTTGACAGCCATTTGCCACCCACTTATCTTATTTACACATTTAAGACTCCATCATAATTTAATTCTCTAAATACATAGCATATATTGAGGGAAGAACGGAGCATACACTCGTATTCACTGGCTATATGATGTTGAGGGTTGAATCCATCCATCTTTTTCACTACTGCGATTCTTAATGGAAAATGCTGCATTCTCATGTCGTAACTGATAGTTGACGCGATTTTTCTCTCAGTATTTCTTGGTTTTTCATGTCCTTTTATGCCTATTTTTATCTCCTCCATGTAAAACAGCCATTATTTGCTTTGCCTGTGCGGGTTTTTACACCACAGTGGAAACACCGACAACAAGGTGCTGAGGGTACCTTTTAGTCCCTTGAATTGTAGTTCTGGGGAGTAAAGTTCTGGGTGATCTTGTCTGGAATTGCGGCCTCTCGTTCTCTCTCTGTGTTGCCTTTATTAAGCTTTAACTTCTGTGTGACTCTTTTATGAGAGCGCGGGCTTGTAAGCAGCTGTGCAGCTGTTTTGTTTTGGTCTAACAATTAGAACATTTGACAGCTACTATAGGGCAATTGAGACCATTTTTTTTTTTTTCTCCTCTTTCCGACAGTGGTAAAATAAGTATTTTATATAATGACACAGACATAATAAGCCCTACGATGTGTCCTGTACCTGAAACTTTAACAGCGATTCTCGATGTCAGGATCAGGAACCTCCTCGAGTTTATCAAAACATTTTGTGGTTTGCTAAATTCCAATAAAATTAATGAATAAATGAATCATCTTGTTTTTATATCCACATAACACAGAGTGCATCTTTGCTGTTTGCAAGCATCATTTTACAATATCATTATCATAGAAATGTTGTAAATAATTAGAAGTATTTAATAAATATGGTAAATATAATGGTTTTATTGAACAAGGTAGTCTCTGCGTCATAGCGTGGTATGGGTCTTTGCCCTCTGGGGAAGACCCAGAGGGCTTTGTCTTTTTTGGAATACATATATTTTTTAAGGTGTTTCCTTAACAACTGATTAACCTTATGTTCCCACCTACAACGTGGAGCATGAGGCACGTTGCCGTCTAACATTAACAGACCTAGCTCATAAGCAGCTGTGACCCCTCTGCCTACTGGCCAGGTGGTCTTACTGTTGACCCTTGTGTGTGTGTGTGTGTGTGTGTGTGTGTGTGTGTGTGTGTGTGTGTGTGTGTGTGTCCTGGTTCATGCTAATAATGAGGCCGCCAGTGGTTCATGGTGAGTCCTGACGCACTGTGTCATGTAATTACATAATTAGGCTCATCCTTTTGTGGGGCGTCAATGGGGGACACGTCATGTTTCTTGAAGAAGAGGAGGTTATGGGAAGGTGTTTCCTCTGTGTCTTAGGTTGTTATGACAAGCATGTCTCTTGCTGACATGGTGCAATTGTCTCTCCTGCGCTCATTCTCGCTCGTTCTGTCTGTCTGTGTATGCTCTGTCCCTCAAATTTTCTGCTCTTTCTTTCCCACTCTGTTCGGTAACTCTCTATTTCATTCCTTCTCTCTCTCTCTCTCTCTCTCTCTCTCTATCTCTCTCGCCATAGGAGGGGTAGAGATTGCTGCGTTTCGGACATTATTATATTCCCTGCCAAATGTTGTCAACAGAAGCCACAAAACCGAATCAAACTTGTAGACACACACACACACACACACACACACACACACACACACACACACACACACACACACACACACACACACACACACACACACACACACACTTATCTCCCTAAGAAAAGCATTTTGACACTTTTGCTCCTTCATGAATCTGTGATTTGAAATGCATTGAAAAAGATCAACAGTGTTTTCAATTTCTAATAATTCCATCTGTCTGCTGGTTCAGGGGGGATGACAGTGAACTTGCATCATCACACACACACACACACACACACACACACACACACACACACACACACACACACACGGTCTTCTGTGGGCTTTAATGTAGATTCAGACTCGAGGCGATGGCAGTTTGAAGGGAGAAGTAGAAAGCCATTTATTCCACCGTGGCGTCCTGCTGTGCTCCGTTTGAGTCTCTGACTGGACCGCTGATGGATGTGAATGTTTTTGATTGGACAGCTGATGGATGTGAATGTTTCTGATTGGATATCTGATTGATGCTTGCATCGCTGCTATGGATCACATTTATTTAATAATTTCCTTGTTTTTTTCAATTTGTTTGTTTACTCTTATCATTAGCAAGTTGTCTTTCTTGTTGCGTCACTATTGGTTTATCGGGTTAGGGGAAACCAGTGGGGAGACCGTGCTTGGCCGATCTGTTGTTAGGTTGTCAACCCATATCAATTAATTGAGCGTCATGCAAATGTATCTGAACCAGTGCCATACTGTGCCTACATTTCTTAAGATTCTTGCATTTCTATTGGAAAAACTGACGTGACTTTCCAGAGTAATAGAAACTGGTACACCACGGTTGGCACGTCTCCTCCCATTCTCAGACATCATGTAACCAAGGATGTGGTACAAAATCTGAAACCTGTGTCTGTGGGCGCGAATCAAGCGGGGATCTCTTGTACAGTGCCCATACGTGTAATCGGAGACGGTTGTGTGTGTTAAGCCTTTCCTTTTAACAGATGAGTTTGTTTTATCTAATGATATACAAAGGAAATGCTAAAATTTGGTTTAGGAAATGGAATATTTCTATCGTACAAACTGGACCAATATGTCATTTTGAAGCTCACAATGTTTATTAATTCCACTGACTGCTGGAGTTCGAACCAGCTGGTCTAATTTAGTACAATGGTCTTCGCACCGTTCCTGCAGGGATTTTTCATAAAGTTTCTATCCCTCTGTTTTGTCAATTGTGTTACCTTGGGATGCATTTAAACAGCAGCAGTCTGATTAAAATTATTTGGTGAGAAAAGAGTAATCATTGCAAAAAAGCATCTATTGTCTTGGAGAATAAACAAGTCAAAATGTGTTAAAGTAAATAGTGAACTTTACTTGAAGTTGTTTAGTCAGACCTGCCAGCTTTTAACCCTGCACCGTAATGGACGTAATGTGTGACTACTGAAATATTTTTTCTAAATGCCAAATTTTATTGTTCACAAAAAGCATGATATAGTTTTTTGCAATGCAATGTTGGTCAGGAAAGTGCTTGGTCCACAAGCGATGCGATCCAACCTGAAGAACCTGGAATGTATTCCAGACGAATTAGCGTGTGAACTGCTTGCTAGATCTTCAATACCGAGTTTCCCCCAAAGCCTTAAAGCTGTAGTGTTGCTCAAGGGTTTCTCTATCTCATATAGACCACTATTGTAATGTGTATGTTGAATCATTATATAAGAAGCATAGGCATTCATTTTGCTATTTTGTTATTTTCTCATCTCATACACACAGCGGCACTTCAGTTTATTTTGCTCTTTTCTGTTTATGTGTTCCTGAAACATATACGGGACATTATATATTTTTATATTTCCTTTTTATTTTTTTTCAGCGCGCGATCGATGGCTGAGCGCCTAAGCTCTGACTTGTGAAAGGCAGCCATTTCAGGGGGAAACATTCTATATTGCTCCATGTAGAGTCGGCCTGCAATTGCACTTGTATTAATACCAAATCAATAGTGAGCTATACTGCTTCATGCTGCAATCACAACCCACCAACTCTCTTCAGGCGTCCGTGCTTTACGAGAACACTTTGTGTGTGTGTGTGTGTGTGTGTGTGTGTGTGTGTGTGTGTGTGTACAGTACTGCCTTTGTTCTCCTGATTTATCTGACATCATACATCATTGGCCCTCTCCTGCTCCTGCTCCTCTGTCCACATCTAGTAATTTCCACTCACTTAAACCATGCTCCCTCCTTGGGGTCCGCTGTTCCTCCTGCTCACTGTTAAGAATCTATCCATCCTCTGATCTTTTTCTCCTCCTTCTGACTCCCCCTCCATCCCTTTTCTTCCATTATGGTTCAACACTAACACTTCACCTACCTTGTCTTCACTCATTCATACGTTGTGTTGTTTTTCCATCCCTTTCCATCCCTCTCTCCATCAGTTATTGACCATGCTTTTTATTTCTCCTCGGATGTGTGTTTTTTTTTTTGTCCGTCAGAACATGTTGACTGTGTGGGGCGATGCGATGGAAAGGTTGGGGTGCACAGCCCATAATTTCCCAGGGGCCCAATAGCAGACCTGTCTTCCACATCACTGGGGGGCGCTTAGGAAGAGGGAAGCGTCCGCGGTGCACATATTTCTGAGGAGAGGGATGGCTGTGTATCCCAGGCTTCACACCGCATATTATTCAATTCACACCAGGGAAGTTTGCGATATTTATTGATAAAAAATGCAGCTGTATTGGACTGTATGCCTAATGAAGAAATGGATCGCTCCACTGGAAAATAATCAAATCACTTGATTTATGCAGTGTATTTGAGGCAGACCCTGACACCAGCCCCAGTTATGTCTACGCCAAGCTTATGGTTGATATTAGCTACGTTTACGTTTTGCTTGCATTAGCAATTCTGTATATTTCATTTGGAATTGATGAATGAAAGCTGAACATTGTAAACAACGTAAACTAACCATGGAGCCTTAATGATGGCTGCATGCAAGCTCCAGGCTCTGGAACTATGTGGTTGTATCGCGGTATAAACTGTTGATTAGAACATGTGTATGACGGCTGTAATTTGTGAGCTGGAATCCTCAACCTGAATATGCTGCACGTTGTTAAGTGACTGACAAACAAATGAAACAACAGGGGAAATACAATACACAGACAGGCAATAGTGTCATTTTGATTTAACAGGGAGATGGAGAGTTATTACAGAACCCATCGGTTAATGTGATCCCACTAACAAACATGTTTAACATCAATCACAACCAAACATGTCAGCGTCTCTAACTGGATCAATCTTCACGGATCTATATTATCCAACATTGTCAAATCGAAATGGGCCCCGGGCTGTTATCCTACATATATGGGGCAGTATAGTTTAGTGGTTCTGAGTTTGATCCTGGATGTCTACAGCCTCTTTCACACATAGATCACATTGTAAATTAATGGGATAATCTTTCAGGTTCCGCAAGGGATTTGCACTATTCACACATGCAACTACTTTCTGGAACTTTTTTGTATTGTGCCCTTTCACTTATAGCATTGCCATGACAAAATAATTGGGCCACGGGACAAGTCAGAAGATGGCGGTAATGCCAACTGCCGTAAATACCGCAAATGGAGAGGAGCTTGGTACGTGTTTAGATGCCCACATCAGTAATTAATGAAAAACATGCTCCCTTGCGTTGTGGTTCAAAATCAGTCAAGAAAGCGTATCATGAATATGCATAACTACCATGATTCAAGGTCCCTCATTGGCCACAATCAGAAAATGCATGTTAGCGTGTACATTTTTGGTGCGTTAACACGTCAAAATATTATTTGCACTAATGGCCTTCAGTAGCTGCTTTCATTTACAACACAGCCGTACCGGCAGTGATCCAGGAATGTTACTAGGTCCTGAGTACGCTAATTGCTGGTGCAGATTTCCCGGATTATCGTAATAAAAACCTTAATAAAAATATCATAAAACGATTCTGCTAATTCGTAATACAAGATTCTGTTAAATAGTTATACAATACTCTGCTAAACGGTATTCCATGATTCTGCTAAATGGTATTACATGTTTCTGCTCAATAGTAATACAAGATTCTGTTAAATAATGGTAAGCAATGAATAACTTAATTAAAGTCTACTGCTCTAAAGCACGGCAAATAAAGATGTCAGTTTCTTTCTGCACCTAATACATTGTAAAACTCGATGTGTCCCAAAGCCTAGGCAGATGCACTTTCCTAAATGGTACAATGGTACATGTGATTCTATGAATGCTGTCCTTAAATGTTTTTTGCAGGGTTGTCCTTGTGTTAGGTTCCATCTCTTCTCCCTGGCATCCAATAGCAGAGCGTCTGGCTCGTTATGTCACCACATATCATTCACACGTCCAGTCCTCGTCTCTTACAGAAGCACCTAAGTAGACTTCATCAAGAGCAATGGCGTAGTCGTATGAATAAGGAGTTATTCTATTGAAGTTGAACATAATCCACGGAGATGCATTTGACAGCATTAGCCATGAATGAAGATTATGTGCGGCATTATTCAGAAATACATTATGACATTCATTAGGAATTCAATCAGAAGACACTCATTTAAGGCGTTAAGAATGAGTCGTATAGGCATCGGGAGTGAAATGAAGGGATGTCTCATGAATAGAGTGTTATTTTTTAGAAGAATATCCATTAGTATTGTAACTGAAGGCACAATAGCACGACCAAGACGCTGAACAAATGCAGGTTCTTTCAGGTAGGGACCTTGGTTAACAGAAAAACCTAAACATGCTGCTTTGGAAACGCGGTGAATAATCCTGATTAAGTTTACAAACATCCTCCATGCTCTGAGTGGTAAGGAGGCTGTTCTGCTTCTCTAATATTTTCTGGCAATACAAAGTTCTTGCTTCCCTCGAGTCAGTGAGACGCCTTCATCCATGTTAATACATCATCTTGTACAGCCTGACTACACTCTGGCCCTCCCCGATGGCACTCTGCCACACCTGTAATGTATTCTGCCCAGTCTGTCTGTCTGTCACTTGCGCTCTCTTGATCGCGCTCTTGCTCTCTGGCTTTCATAGCAAATCTCTTTCTCATAGTGAATCTCTCTAATGTCTTTGTCCTTTGGTATACTTGTATGCTGCTATCTCTCCATCTCTCTGTTCTCTCTGTGTCTACAATATAATTTTGATTTTCTTCCTTTATTTTATGTTTTCAGTCTCTTCGCTGCTGTGTGTGTGTACGTCTCCCCCAGTCTCACTTCCTGTGTTGTCTGTCAGCGTCAGACAGGGCTGTAATGGTGAGAGGTGCATGGAGCCCCCTGCTGCGCTTTAACTCCACCTCCACCCAGGTAGCCTGGCCTCCTCTCCTACTTTCCCCACAGGCCTCCTCTGCCCTGGCTGTGTTCTCTATCGCTCCCCCCTCGTCTCTCTCGCGCTCGTTCTCTTCTCTCTCTCTCTCACTCTCTTTTGTTCTCTCTCGTTCTCTTTTTCTCTCGTTCGCTCTCTTGCTATCTCGCTCTTGTTCTCTCTCGCTCTCGCTCTCGCTCTCTCTCGCTCTCGTGTACAGAGGCCCTCCAGGGCTAAAGGCATCCTGGCGTGGGAGGGCAGGAACAAAGCCACCATTTTGTTTTTGGAGAGGCTCTCCACACACTGCTATGTGGTTGCCGTGGCGCCGAGATGGGCCAAAGACAATTAGAAGAGGGCGCTTCTTCATGCTGAGGGATTTGAATCGTGCCCTGGGTCTGCCCTCGCCAGCCACTTCTCCTGTTGGTTATCAGGATTGATAACACAATACTCTCAGTAGTAAGAAGATGTGCTCGCAAATGATGAGGCTGGGGAACTTGTTCACATGTTCGACTAATAACACATTTTATGATCTTTACTTTATACAAAGGTCAGAATGTAGACAGAACTCTGCCTCTTTTTCCTCTATCACGTAACAAGTTTGATTGACAGTTGTTTTTTATTTAGCTTATTTCGGGTATGGTGTAAAATTCTTAAAACACTAATGTAGTTGTATACTGTATACTGTACCTATGGTGCTGACTCGGTCAATCCCTCTGTTGCTGAATACATTGTTGCCGTGGAAATGCACAGTAAATCTTGAACTAAACCTTAGATCAGGCCCAAAAATACACCCTGACCCTCCCGTGCGGTCTGTGCCCGGCAATCCCATCCCATTGGTTTGAAACCTACTATTCTTAGTAAGTTGATGGTTTATTTTCTTTCTTTGTTTTAACCTTATGTATTGATGTCACTGATTGATGCATAAGGTTTAAGGTTTCAAAGTTATAATACTGACCACGGCAAAATGTTGGTGATTCAATGCTACACGCCTACAGTGTCAAACTTTTTTTGAATAAACAATCGTCTTCTTTGTTGTGCCACTGACCCAGCGGTGTGCTTGATGTGACTAAACAATAACAAATCTAGAAGCACAGCAGAACAAAAGCAGCATTACGTTTGTAGTCGTTGCTGCTGGGCTGTTTAATTCACCACACAGACATTATTAATACCAGTCACTGTTTGAAATCAACCTAGGTCCAAATTGCATATCAGAGGGGGTCTGAATCTTTCAGTTGTTTAAACACTTTGCCACAAAGAAACTGTTTTCTGTGTTATGCCAAGGGAAATTTAAATCTATAAATATCTATTTTTATTTATGTAAGAAACATCCTTTGTAACTGGATGCTGGGTCAGGCTTCAAGGCTACGATTGAAAGTGCACCGTACGTGATAGTCTGGTTGTTTCCTGAAGATCCATCAGCGCACTGAGGCTTGCGTCAGGGTTGTTTTTCCACCGTTTATGATAAAGATGTCCGTCTCCGTGGTTTAGGCCTTACGTGGCATTCTGGGTTCAGCCTATCTCTAACACCTTTTTAATAAAATTGTTAAATACCCCAGATGGTCTATTCTCTGATAGATAGGAGTCATAATGTTCTCTGTGTGACATTTTGGAGGCGTTTACAATCCCATGGTTGGGACCAGACCTGCTTAAAGGGCCCCCATTTTACCACCATGTGCCCTGTAGATAGCCATTACAGGCCATTTTAAAGTCTGC
Source organism: Pollachius pollachius (assembly GCF_949987615.1). Lineage (NCBI taxonomy): Eukaryota > Metazoa > Chordata > Actinopteri > Gadiformes > Gadidae > Pollachius > Pollachius pollachius. The sequence goes on along the minus strand of NC_136938.1, from coordinate 12,532,190 downwards.
CACAGTGTGAAATCACGTGACGTCCATGGGAAGGGGGAAAGACTGTACCAACCGGTAAACTGGACGGAGGTAACCGGTAGTGAACTGTACCAACTGTAAGGCTTGAAGGAGGGCTTGACCGCGGACTGTGGACCAACTGTTAGGCAGGAGTTGATCCGCCCATCATACATCTGAATGAACTCTCCCATCTGTGATTAGGGTTGGCCAATCGTTTTATTTTTTCATATTGTCTAATCATTGTTAATGTAGATCGGCAATATACGATATGATCAGCAGGGGGTGGCGGCTGGAGTGGGCGGGGGAGGGGGTTTACGCCAACTGCAAGCAATGCTGCAAGGTCAGCGTTATTTTATAACAATTAGAGTCAACCTCTAGTTGTAATTAAACCCATAGCAATAATGTGGAAACCCCAGTCGATAAAGTAACAAATTTCTGAGCGCATAATATAATAACATTTTGCCTATAATGTTACAACGTATAACATTTTGGTTCACCTATTGCGTAATGAAGCAAGCATAATAATTTCCTCCTCACATTATGAAGCAAGTATAATAATTTTAAAGTTTTTCAAGCCGTTTTCACACATTTTCGCCGCATTTGTATATGAGAAGATTCGACCCTGAGGGTGATTCACACTTAATGCTTTATATGCGGACCTCAATGTCGTTTAGACATCAGCAGAATCAACGGGGGGTTTAGAGGGGTGGGCTTGCAAGGGTCTAAGTTTGCAAGAGGCGGGATAAGTGTGGCCGCTGTCACTGTAGTTTTGTTTTCATTTGACCATAGACAAAATGGAGGCAGAACGGGCAGAACTCATCGCGATCATCTTAAATGTTGCTAAAATGATGCATCATATATTCCGTTGCATCCACAAAATCCGAAGCATCGATTGATGAAATATTGAAGCATGAGTTATGCTCATGCTCGAGCATGAGACAAATAGAAGAAACGACAAAGAAGAAAGGCGTCCCGAACGACTCCGTTACCGGAGAAAGAGAGTGTATTATTTTGCTTCATTTCACATATAACTAACGCTTGAACAAATGTAGTTGATATCTGTGTTCAGCTGTGAACTCATTTATTTAAATGTATTGTATGATGTGTACTTTTAGGGTTATGATAAGACCTATCTTTTACCGTTGAAAAAAAAAAAAAAAAAAAAAAAAAGCACTGCCAACATTTAAATATTTTAGTAACCATTCAGCAAACAAAAGGCAACAGGCTGATTTTCATTTAGGGGGCCACTCAATGACATGCAGAAGCGTCATCAACACGACCACTGAAGTGGTGTGAGAAATATCGACTTTCTACTCTTGATTCGCATATAAGGTCATTTACATTTCCTATGGAAAAAATACCTCAGGGGTAGTATTATTCAGGCGATTTTCAGGGTACAAATGTCAGGATATGTTGTTCACACATACGGCCCATCAGGAGAATAGCAGAAGAATATCAGGACTTACACATGTGTCTGAAAGCAGCTAGTGTGTGAGCATTTGATTACATTCTAAAATTAGTTAATTTATGGGTAACAGGGCGAATTGTTCGATGGAAAGTGTAGTATACTATGCATGAAAATCAATTATTCAATAGCTTTTACTGTTATTCAGGGCTGAAAATTGCATTCACATTTTAAAATGCATGGCAACTACTATTGGTTAGTTGAAAATAATAATCATCATTGAGATTAAACATCTCTTCAAGTGTCCTGGCCAAGACAGGCAGCAGTAACCTACAGTCACACATAGCATAAACACAAAACATAAGAAAACTAAAACAACTAAAACAGTCCGCAGGGGGGAGGGGGGATATCAATATCGCAAGACATTTGGGGAGGCTCAAGGAGAAGAGTAATATTAAGTTTGAGCAACAAAGTGTATAGACATTTCGGGAGGCTCAAGGAGGAGCGTAATATTACATTTGAGCAACGAAATGTATTATTGTGGTGGACTCTATAGACATAATTCACCATATTGTGTTATTGACATGTTTTCGTTTTGTGTCATAGGGACACTGTCTCTTTAAGATCACGTGACTTGATGTTGATATGGCGGTCGGCGCAATGTTTGAATTTAACGTTTTTTATATGACAAAATGAATGACCTGCCGTTGCTTGTCGACGTGAGTAATTGTCTCTTCACTTCTTTTATCGCAATTTCAGCAGTCTATAGACAGAACGTCTTACTTTGGAGAGTTTGTCGACGGCAACGCCGTGAAAACAGACTGAATGGGGGAGGGGGGGATATCAATATCGCAAGACATTGCGTGATGAGGGATCAATCTTGCCATTGTCTTTCAATGCGCGTGTGTGTGTGCGTGCGCATGTGTGTGCGGTGTCCTGCGCTGCCTTTGTCATGAAACGTCTGCGTCAGCGCATGTGTTTGTGCGTGTGTGTGTTTGTATGCGATGTGTATGTGCGTGCGTGCGTTTGGTGTAGGGGTGGGAATCTCTTGGCACCTCACGGTTCGATTCCGATTATGAGGTCAACGATTCGATTCTAAAACGATTATCGATGCATCTCGATGCAACTAATTGTTTTATGTACATTTCCATCTGTAATTTTCAAAAATATTTATATACATCTGAGTTTGCTACTCAGAGTTTGCTAATAACTTCCTACTTTTCTGATGATCATTAAAGACATCAACAGATGAATTAACTTATCGAATATTTTATTTAAAAAAAAGAAAAAGCTTTTGTCACAAATATGACTTTCTATGAACAATGCAATAATCAATGCAGCTTGCATTACAACACAATATGGAAGTATGTAAAAAATTGGTTTCAGTTTTCTTTTCTTTTTATTTTTTCTTTTCTATGTCATTAAAGAAAAAGCTGCATCGAAGAATCGATTATTTTTTTCCCCATCCCTAGTGCGGTGTATGTGTGCGTTCGGCGTGTGTGTGTGAGCTGGCCGCTTGGCGTGCATGTGTGTGCATTTGTGTGTGCGGTTTGCGCGGCGCTGCCTTTGTCTTGAAACGTCTGCGTCAGCGTGCGTGTGCGTGTGTATATGCGTGCGTGCGGTATATGTGTGTTCACGTGTGCTGTGTGAGCTGTAGGCTGCTTGGCACATGTGTACTGACCAACTTGAGTAACTGGTGCGACAGGCCTGCTATTATATAGTAGTATGATTTCTCTTATCGAATGGCTACCTTTTTTAAAATTCTGTCTCTGATTAGTTCGACACTATCACAGCAACATGTTGTGTTTAACATTACCCTATCTTTAATTTCACAATCCAAATCATGTGCATAATTTGAACTACCCTTACAGCACACTTTAAATATCCCGGGATTTACAGTCAAATATTTCTTAAAGTAATATGTTGATTGAGGCATGGCGCAGTAGTTTTTTGTGAGTTGATGTGAATGTTAGAGGTTGTGTTAAATGGGCATATGATATCGTCTCATATCGATTGCAGGCCCCTGAATCGAATCAAATCGAAATTCGTATTGTGGCAGACTTTTATTATCGGTGAATATCGTATCGTGATGAAACCAGAGATTTACACCCCTACTTCTTGCAAACATGGCTTGACTGAGTCTTAAAAGTCCTCATTAAGTGACAGAAAAGACCTTTGTTCTACCTATCAATCACTAGGGGAAACCAGACACTTAGTAGTCCCTGTTGGTTCATGACCAACCTTTTGGTTATTCATGACATTATTTTGATTTATTACACGGCTCTTCTCAATGGCGTGGAACGCTCCGTTCACTTGCATGGGCCCTTCACAACTTCCGGTGGTGAATTGTATTTGATAATTCACCGTAGCTAAGTATAATTGACCACTGTCAAGGAAAACAAAGGATTTTTGCCTCTAATGACGTCTTTGGTATCACTCCGCAAGTAGTCCGGTAACTTGTCAACCCCAGCGTCTTCGGTTGCTAAGCGACGTCAACGTCGTTGGCGGACTATTTTTCTACTGATCAACACTACGAATGCTGGTAACAAATAAATTGTAAAAAGACACACCATGTGAAGGTATTTTTTCGTTTTGGCAAGTAGCCGTGTAATAAGCGGGATAATGTATAGAACGCGCCGGTCATTATCGAAAATAAGTCCCTTCAGGGCGAAGGAAGACGCCTCCGCTGCGGGTCGGTGTCCTGTTCACCCTGTCGGGGATTTTTTTCCCGATAATAACCGGCGTTCTATACATTATCCCTTACACATGTAACTTGCACTCCTGGCTCCTGTCACAGACTAGGGTTTTTTGCCAACCCAAGGAAGAATAGAGGAATTAATCCTTGTTAAATTTCCATTTAATTACTTATTTGGTTTGCCAGGATGGGCTTATCCAAGTATTCAGTTGGCTAGCATAAGAGGTATTTTTGCTAAATGCTCTTAAAGGTTCCTGCCACCAAAATCCATATGAACACGTTTTTCCTACATAAATGTTTTGCAAGCCCCTCCCCTAAAACACAAGGGTTGGTTTTTTGATTGAATATGGTGCACATATTATCCCAAAAATACGGTTCTTACCAAGTCACTGCCAAGCAGACCCAACATTTTGCCTGCCTAACATTTCCAGATCAGGGAAATTGTCAATCATTTCATTCCATAACGTTTGTATTTTGCATTGAGGCTTAAAGAGATACCTCGAATAGTATCTCAGTGAATAAAGACATATCACCAATGGCAAAGACCTTTTAATGCTTGAGAAAGCTGTTTTTCCTTATTATTAGATTATCATCGATTTATACACACGGTTCATATAAAGTCTCTAGACTACTCTACTGTTTTTAGTACATAACAGGTTTAGAACATTACATCTAAAACAAAACAGCAATGACATAAAATACATAACTCACATATTGGAAAAACATTTTTACAGAAAACATTAACTGTGATTCAGTTTTCTCCCTTTCTAAACATTTCTACACATTTTTATCATATCAACGTACTCTCCATTGTATTTTTGTTAGCTAGATGTCAGTTCATCTGTTTGTCTTTAGTCAGTCAATTAGTCTGTTTATTGGTTAGCCAGTTATTTTGTCATCTGTCTCTTTTTTCTTTTGCATCCAAACAATTAATTTGTTAGAATAGATTTTCCCTCAATTAGTCAAATAATTAGTTAGTAACAATAGTTAGTCAATTAGTCAGAAAATGCGTGATTTGGAATATTTGGTCAGTTTGACAGTTGGTTTTGTTTTTGTTTTTCAGTACGTTTTTATTTGTTTATTTGTGCATTTTGTTAGATAGAAACCCTGATGGTTCCCAGCTCACAGCCTCCTTCCACAAAGGTTGCGTGTGTTTGTTGGGCCAGATGATGTAAGCAGGTTTATTCACCCGTTTCATATGGTTCCTGGGCACAAGATGGAGCTGGAGGCAATCTGCTAGCCAGACCTCTGACCCCATGCTGTGCCCCCTCTGGATGCTGTACCCTGATCCTGTGCTCCTCTGCTGGGGTGCCCACAGTACAGCTCCCCACGCCAGCACTGTAATTGTATTAAATGGATTTGATAAATGGTTGTGACAAACAAGTCGAAATTGGTTTCTGATATTATATTAAAGCTGACCTTCAGGTTTAAAGCTCCAGAATTGTTATTTTGTCAGTAAGGCTTTACGTAGGGTAGGAGATGTACCCAAGGTATCCCTCTGTTAATACACCGCTGTTTGAAGCACATACGCGCATTCACATGCACCACTTGCGGGCACCACTTTCGGCCACCACACCCATAAACAGCAGCGTTTCCCCTGCATCAGGGAGTCTCAACCTTTTTCAGTCAGTGCCCCAATGGTTAACTTTGGCAGTACGTCGCCCCCTTACCCAACCCATATTAAATGGAGACAGATAGCAAGTCAGTAAGTAAAGCTTTATTTATATAGCACCTAGCTTTATTGTTTGAAACGGGTCTATCTCTCGACGGTTTGCCGCAGAGTAACAGGAGCTTTTGTTCAACAAAAGATTGAAGCCAACCTACTTGTTTTTACAAAATGTCTATGGTACGAAACGAATGGCTGGGCTGACAAGCTAGAACACACAATAAGAACCTAGAAATAGGTTTCTCGGTTCTGATCCTTGCCTTTGCTGTGTCGCCCTTTCATTATAAATTATTTGAATTAATATGGATAAATATATTCACTGCATCTAGAATTTTATCACGTTTAGAATTCTATATCAAACTTATCCTTTAATACGCTTTGTCTCGGCCCCCCTCGTCATTCTACGAACATGCACTGGGGGTCTGTCACAAAATTTATATTGGTTTTATTTAAAAAACATATAAAAGGTGCCCCCTACTGAACCCCCATCAATTGTCATATTTTCATTATTGTAATTATTCAAAGTAGAATGAGAGTGAGTAGAATAAAAAATGCATGATGAAACTGGGTGGCATTAGCTCATGAATGGCTTAAGGCTCAATTACTACAGACCTAATAATATATGGTAACCTACACATTTGTTTGTGGGTAATAGAAACAACAGTATTATTAAACCCAGATGGTAGGATGTCTACAAAATTATACACGGAAAACTCTATTTGAGCTATCATTATTTGCAACTTTATTTGCCTCGTACACATGTTATGCTATATTCTTATACCATTTATATTCGAATGACTGCTTGCACATCAGCACTGTGTACACGTACATCGCCATGGTACACGCACATCAGCACTGAATCTTCAAGGAAACTCTGCACACACACACAAACCCCAAATCCAAACACCCACACACAAACTGCATGTGTAGAAAGCAGACGATTGCATTCATTGATCTTTATGACAAGAACCCTTTCAACCCTTTATGATGTTGGCCCACAAACCAAAAGCCTACCAGGGGATTCAACACATAGGACATCCTTTGTTTTACACTGCAGTGATGAGAACAACAGCTCAATATCCATGTTAAGCAAGTCATAAGTGACTATAAGATTGGTGTGATTGTTGTCATTATTATTAATGTATAAATATTTCTTATTGTATTATTTAGCATTTTGGGTGCTGTAACACTTGTGTTTGTGTAATGTTTATAATTATAATAATAACATTGCCATATCATTTGGCAAAATGTCTTTAGGACATCACAAGTAATGTTTAGTTAACCTTGGTTGATATGTACGTGAAGTCATTTAGCAGATGCTTTGAGTCTGAGAACACAAACAAAGGTGAAGCAGCTTCAAAGAGGTTCTACTGCGGCGTGACCTAGTTTAAAAGTTTTAAAGGGCTTCCTAAATTCCAAAACAATTTCAAATCATCTTTTAACTTTGATTTAAGCATGATGATGAAGCCTAGACACCTGATCAAACACAGGGCTGTCTCACCTGTCACCCATTTCCAGGTGGTCCACTATTATTTATTAATTATTCATTAATTATTTCCTACGGTTTCTCATGACTAACAGAACGAGAGCCACAAGTCACAGAGATATTAGAAAAAAAATATATAATATATATATAATATAAAATATATAGTAAAAAAGAACCCATCACAAATGTTTTTTCCATTTGTTTTTTGTTGCCTTGTCGCTGATGTCCTGATTCCTGAGCTTTTGTCGCAGATTTGCAATTGGCTAAAGGAAATTATAATTGTTATGGGTTTTAAATATTAGTCCCTCCGTCCGCCTCTTTCCCTCTGTCTTTTTCTTTTTCTAGCTTTTTGTCCCTACATGTATACATACTGTGTGTGTGTGTGTGTATATCGATGTCTATATATATATTCCACAACAATCCTATGTTATGTATCTGTGTAGATACCTTGTTTTCCAAATAGTTGTCCTTTTCCTTAAAAAGATAAATAGACCGCTTAATTTAAAGGGGTACAGATTCAGATTTTATTTGTCACATACACAATACATTGCAGTGAAATGTTCACAGTCGGCTCCATGCTAAATAGCCACATGACAAACATAACAAAACATCAAATACATTCATAACATTGATAATAAGGAACAAAACTTTGTACCAGCGTGGCCCTGGCCCCTCCTGGCCACCCCTTGGGTGCGGCACTGAATTATGGTACCCAGTGAAACTTCTCAGTCTCAGATGACGTGTAGCCGCTAGGGATGGGCAAAACGATTATTTTCCGGGAATCAGTTCTTTCAGTTCCGTTCACTATCACGATTCGTCCGTTTGATTTGTCTGTTTGATTCGTTAGTTAAGTTAGATTACTTCAGATAACTGGTGTTCCGTCATCTACAATTGTGAATTCCTCTGCATGCTTCGTTAATAGTGCTAGTGCTGCAATTTGGTTAAAACTGTGCTCGATGTAAAGTACCACCTTTTTAGTTTCATGATCATTTGAAGTACCCCAATACATTCAAAGCAGCGTATATTCACTGGAACTTTAGTGGGTTGTGTTTCCAATGAAGCTAGAATATAGATTCAATACCGGCACCACCATACAGCCGCGCTAAACCTTCCAGCACTGTTCAAAACCTTGGAGCTTATCACAGCACCATACAACTCACTGTTATACAAACCATGTAAGTAGTGTTTCCCAAGCTTTTCAAATCTTATTTGGTGTTTTATTGTTCCTTAATGTGCAAAGTAAACAATGTACAAAGTAAATAAGGTGCAAAGTCAAACCGGAGTAGTGATCCCGGAAAATATTTTGTTAGAGGACCAATCACAGCCCTTGTCGTCTCCGTTGTGTCGTCGGATAGTTCAAAAGTATTGGTTGCGCACGTAAGCTATGGAGAGGGTCTCCGACAGGCTCTCCGGCTACGGAGAGGCCTCTCCGTGTCTGTGTACAGCACTTTAACATGCACACGCATTTGAAAAGGCAACGTCGAGGTGTTACTATCGCTGTAGCTGTACAAACCCAGCTCATGACACTATTTCAACAACCCCTGTCTGGGAATTAAGAACGGGCAAATTCTATAAACAAGTCTAAAATTCAATTTTTTTTTAACTATGAACCGTACCGTCCTGTACTGTACCGTGACTTCAAAACCAAGGTACACATCAAACTGTGACTATTGTTACACCCCTAATTAATAGCATTGAATGCTGTTTATTAAACCCGCAATGTGTAGCATTTATAATAGCATATTTTTAGTCAATTCTGATCCTTAGAGATCTCAATAATATCAATTACATCAGATCCTTTAACTGATGGTTGTTTCCTGCATCGTTTAAAAACCTTTTCTTACAATATTTGTACTATCGACATTCTCAAAACCCCTCCCACTCACGATAACCAGCCAGCTGAGCTGTGTGTCACCCATAAGCACAGCCAGCTAGAGTGGAAAGAACAATATAAGTGAGTGCAGATTTCTGAAAGTCTCATGCCCACTAACTGGGAGGGGTTCAATCTTACACATTACGAATTTGGTTTAGGTGGAGAACCGTGAAGGTTTTTTGTTGAGAAGCTGTCAAGATTGACTGCTGGGATGTGTGTGTGTGTGTGTGTGTGTGTGTGTGTGAGAGTGAGAATACAGATTGCTTATGTGGATGATGTTGGGTAGTGTTTGGCAGTGTCGGCGGTCTCTCCCCCGGGGGCCTCCTAACCGTTTGGTCAACACTCTTAGGTCTGGACCTTCAAATGTCCTGTGGCGAGCCAAGACACAGATTTAACATGACTTGTGTGTCTGTGGGACAGTGCGTGTGTATTGGGGCTCTGGGTGCGAGTCTTAAATTTCCCTTCCATAGCCTTCCCGGTGACTTTCTACTTATTTTCTTGGCTGAAATGTCAGTGCCAGATATAGAGGGTTTTAAAAAGCTATGTGTTCTACTGCGCTCTCTCTCTTCCCACTTTCTCTTGCTCTCTCTCCCTCTTGTGCTCTTCTATTTGTCCCTCTCTCTACCTCTCTCTCTCTCTCTCTTGGTTAATGCGATAGCAGAGCTGCCATCTCAATGCAGCCAATTAACACATCATTTATTTAAGCTCTCTCTCTCCCTTTCCATTCGATTTATTTCCTCTATTTTCTCTGTCCAACTTTTCTCTTTCTTAAGAATGTGATCACTTACTTCTTAAGCTAGTATTCAGATAACACACATGCCATTTATTGGTCTTGTGTTATTTGTTCTGCGTGCAATGGAGGAATTGAACATTGTATAGCTTCTTGTTTCTTGTTGTTCCAGAAAATGTTTAATAATAAAGTCCATTCATCTCTCCTGCAAGAATTAACCCTACAAATAAGACTCCGTATCTGGTATTCCTTAGACTCGTATACCCAGGTAGCGATGTGGTCTGGAACTCTGCACTTTATAGTGAAGGCTAGTGAACTGGAAAACGGCTGGCCTCAAAGTGAAACCAATATGGGCCATTAGAATTAAAGTCGGCATTTACAGCAAAACAAGGATGAAGGGGGAGGAGGAGCTCCAGAGAGGAGTGACGTGGTCGAGAGGAAACGGAGTGTATCTGTACAAACGACATCCTTCTCTTTCTGACTGAGTACTGAATCCACTCCTGACAGAACATAGAAACGCTGAAATGTGTTTCCTGAGAAATTAACACAATTCAAATTTCGCAATAGTAAAAAGAAACAAACCGGCTTTGTTCGAGGGTTGACTGCACGCCTGAATGCAGTGAGAGAGAGAAAGAAAGGGAGAGAAATCTCAAGGAAAATGTTGCTTTCCTCTGATACTGTGTAGTAAGGCTGTACTCGATGGTACAATGTAATACTTCATGATACTGTCTAATACTAGCGGTATACATACTAGATGATCTACTGTGTGGTACGAGAGGCACCCGGTACTAGAGGACAGTTTGTACTAGACAATACTTTGTACTAGATGGTGTTCACTAGTATAAGCTGATGCTGCCGGGTAAAAGGGGAGTGCTCTGCAGTGCTATGTGGACTGTATTTGGGTCGGCCGTCCCCTGGGCCTTGTTCTTCCATCCCTGGAGGGAGGGTGGCTGTCCCGCCACGCTGCACCTAGCGGCTAAGGTACCGCTCCCCCCTCTGTAACCGCGGCAGCATACCCTGGGCCCACCAGACTCTCCTGAGATACCGCTTGGAGTCAGGCTACCTTAGCCGTGAAGTTAGCCAGATAAGGTGGCTCATTTTTCTCTTTGATTTATGACTGTTTATGTTTCCCTGGGAATCGGATGATGAATTTGTTTTCATCTTTTTCAATGCTCTCTCTCTCTCGCTCCCATCTCTCTCTCTCTCTCTCTCCCTATCATCCCCCTTTCTCGCTCGTAGTCTCTCGTTCCTGTTCTCCCACTCTCCCTCTCTCTGTGAGGTGTCGTCTATCGCCCTGTTACATTGCCTTTGAGCTGTTTCAGATGATGGTCATGTCCTACGGTTCTCCTAATACAAATTAACATTATTTACCCTTATCTCGGTGACACATGCTACGAATAATCTATCACTAATATGCACAGGGTCCTTCCCAAGTGATCTGATCTTGGCGCTGTCTATGCTCTTTTCCAGCACCTCCATGTTGCTTTCAAAGTAGGGCTGCCACAACGCAAACATTTCTTATTTCAATGGATGACTTCATTGAGGGAAATTAAATAAAATAGCTCAAGTAATGCTTAGGCTAATTTATTATTATCCGTTTTATCTCTATCTGGGTACATTGAACCATAAACATGAACAGTTTCACTTCTATTTTATACTTAATATCTACTTTGGGAACAGAATTTGATGCAATTAATGCCAACCTAAATATCAATTAATTGACTTCTGAAACAATATCTGATTATTAAAGACTAAATATATATTATTTTACTTCTAAAAGACTATCTGATGCAAAGCGTCATCATCTATTATTATTCTTCTGACACATGACCTGGTTGTATTAAATTAATGTCACTTTTTACTTTTTATTACTTTCTGATAATTGTGTTGGATTTTCCTCTGCAGCTACACAGAAACTCAATTGATATAAAAAAAACAAGTGTGATGCAGCTTTCAATAGAGAACATATAATTGAAATAGCATAATTGAGATTGATCAATTGGAGATAGAACCACATTTATGCCCTTAAAGTTGTGCTTAATGTGTCTTGTTTTGGGAAGATAGTTTATCCAGAGTTGTATCTACTGGTTCTGTCAATCACCCAGGTGACTTTTAACATATTGATTACTTCTCATCAAGTTTTCAGTTTGATTAGTCTTTTCTCCTCTGATGCAGTGTTCACTATCTTCCATCTCATCTCTCGTCTATCTTCTCTTCTCTCTTTCTCTTTCTACATCCAATTTTCTTTCTTTATTTCTTTGTGTCTCACTTCGCTTTCCCTCTCTCTCTATCCCTCTTTGTCTCTCTCTCTCTCTCTCTATCCCTCTTTGTCTCTCTCTCTCTCTCTCTCTCTCTCTCTCTCTCTCTCTCTCTCTCTCTCTCTCTCTCTCTTTCTCTCTCTCTCTCTATCTCTCCCTCCACACTCAGGGTGATTGAGTTTGCTCTCATATGGTCACCTCTGTGTGCCACACAAAGCAACAGTAGATGGATTACAGCCTCTGCCTAATTTCTCCTCCTCTTCTAGATTACATTTCTACTCACACTGCAGCATTGCTGCCTGCCCATCAGTTCTTTTATTCCTCTCTCTTATTTTCTCCCTTTTGCATCATCACCAAATTGATTTGTGGGGGAGGGGTGAGGGTGCATCTCGTCATCTCGCTTTGGAGAAGCGGTGAGCTATGTAACAATTATCCACTTGCTGGCCTGCATCCTATGCCCCTCTCTCCAGCAAGCCAGAAAGCGAGCAAAGGAGGTTGGGTGCCAGTTGCTCCGTCACCCCCCTTCCTTCCTTCCGTCCTCTGCTGTGGATCAGCTGAATATTATTTCCCCCTTTGCTCCCTCCTCCCCTCACCTAACCTCGGCCAATGATGGAGATGCAGCCGGCCGCTCTGCTCTGCTGTGCATTTCAATGAAGTGCTTGTCGGGACCTCCTGCCCCGACTACTCAATATCCACACCAGCCTGGGCCGTGGCCCCGTGCAAAGCAGGGAGCTAAATTTAATTTCCTCCCTGACATTGTCACCCCTGATCCTCTCCATCCCTGGCAGCAGTCGCCCCTGTATCCGCCAGCCCGGGCCCTGTCAATCTCTGCCAGGGTCCCTCGTTTCCCTAACCCTGTTGAACCGACATGCACGCACACGCACACGCACGCACTGGTAGTCCCCCTTCTACCTACCCTGGAGATTGCCTCGTCTGGACAGTAAAGCATTAATAGATTTTTCTGTAATTACCGTCACAGTCCTCTGGTGTCGTTCCTTAAAGTGAAGGCCACTCAATCATGCACACGACTTCTGTTCATTAACTAATAACTCCTAGTTAATGGGTCTCGTCAGCTTGCCTAGTTGAACATCATGACATCGAAATAACTAAGTATAACAAAATACTTTGTGCAGCACTTTATATTTTTTGTAATAACTCAAATTATGATTGTATACTTTGATTGTTCCCTGCCTCACGGCGTTGATTGACAACATCCGTTTCGACCAATTTTACAAAATATCAGCATGTTGGGTGAAATATGTAAACTCATTCCTAGGTGGAATGAGTACAGGTTGTTAATGTACGTTGTTACAGAGGTAGGATGTTCAGAACTCCTTTTTATGTGAGTAGAAAACCTACAAGTTTTTCCACAGGATGATTATAGTTATAATATAATTAAGTCCTCGCAGAGTTTGAAGAAGCAGTGATACAGCTTGTGATAGAGTTAGAATGATCATGGCTGTACAGGAAGTAGAAGTTAGAGCAGAGGTAGAGCTGTCTGGAGTGTCCGTCGTTGTAGAAGGTGTCTTGCTTGTCTTGCTTCGCCCTGAAGGGGATTATGTTCGATAATGACCGGCGACGTTCTATACATTATCCCGCTTATTACACTGCTAAATCGAAAAAATTACTTCACACGGTGTGTCTTTTTACAATTTATTTGTTACCAGCATTCGTAGTGTTGATCAGCAGAGAAATAGTCCGCCAAAGATGTTGACGTCGCTTTGCAACCGAAGACGCTGGGCCTAACAACTTACCGGACTACTTGCAGAGTGATACCAAAGACGTCATTAGAGGCAAAAATCTTTTGTTTTCCTTGACAGCGGTAAATTATACTTAGCAACGGTGGATTATTAAATGTAATTCACTGCCGGAAGTTGTGAAGGGCCCATGCAATTGAACGTAGCGTTCCACGGCATTGAGAAGACCCGTGTAATAAATAAATTTATAGCAGCAGGGGTTGGCATAGCAACACGTAAAATACAAAACCCTACCTGAGGGCTTCAATGTCAGTGCTCCATGGCGTCAGATTACTGAAGTGACAAAGCCCTGCACACTTTCCAACACATCTAATCATCTAACAACTTTTGCATTGCCGCACACTCACCTTGAGACTTCCTGCTGATGTGATTGTGTGATGCCAGCAGGTGCACAGCTTGGAGAGTTAACCGTACAAACAAGAAATGCAAATTATGACGTCTGTCATTCACCACTCAGACATGAAATTGCTTCCAGTGATGTTGTCGTTTTGACTTTTTCTTGTTTTCCTGCCGTCGTGTTCTATGGTGTTTTGTGTGTGGTTTGCCCCTGAAATTTCATGGAGACGTTAGAGAAATATAACGCTTGACATGTGGCATCCCAATGGGAAAGGAAATGTTCCTGAGCTATTCGAGAAGAGTCCAGGGCCTTTAGGCTAAATTAAAACTTTATTGTCCACCGAGAATTTGCTAACTTTTTCAGTTTTTACCCATTACTGATTTAGGTTCATGTTTACTTTGCTTTTAGGAAACTTAGCCTTAAACTTGCTTCTTGAGTCTGTGTCGAAAGAGGTTCGAGAACAAGTCAAGACTTAGTCCAAATGAGAGAGACAATCAAAAGAAAAGTTAAGAAATGAATTGTAACGTGCAGTGTAACCACACTGTAGGATCAAATTAGGTCATATTGTTTACTTTAAGTATAGCCTTTCCCTTAAAAGTCACATAAAGCTGAAGCGAATGAAAACAACGAGCGGCATGGATGATGCATCATGCATCGCTCGTGGACGCGGAGATGTGTTGTGGCAGGCATACGATTGGTAACCAGGCGCCAATGTCAATGTCCCTTTCTATTTCCAATTAATTAAACCAATGCCCGTTTTCTGAACAAGCTTGATGACCAATGATTTGGCTTTGAACGAGGAGTTAGTTTCAAGGCAGCAATAAAAAAAATCTAAAAGAAATATATTCTTTATTCGCAACCCGGTACCACATGAGCCGCACCTCAGTACCGGGTCGCACCCATGGGTTGGGAACTGTCGCTCTCACACGTCCTAAGAAGCTTTGACTTCGTTTCAGTTCTTTTCATTTGATTTTTTCTTTGCTTTTTTTCTGTGTCCAAGCCAAGCCCCAACCACAGCGAGATATACCAGCATCCGATGCGGAAGTGACAAACATTGCAGTAGCACCGGGTGGCCACTACGAGGTGGTACCAAAAGGGAGCAATTCTTCGTTGACTCATATGTTAAACAGGCCATTTTCACAGTCTTATTAAACGTATTTACAGCCTGGTCCAAAAAAACATTCTAGTCAGTATGTTTAGTTCATATCTCCATGACAACACTGAGGGGGGTGAATTCTTTTTTAGGAGGCTAGTTTTTATTTTATTGGAGGTTAAAATGTATGAATAATTAGAGGCGCGGCCTCTTGAGTGACAGCTAGCCGCTGACTCTCACTCTCTGTACGTCACCTAGATGGGCGTATCTCCCCGTTGATGGGGGGCGGGAGATCAATGCCCTTTTTTGGTTAAAGGAAATGAGGCGGAGTCAAACTATGACAAGTCAAACTAAGATGGCGATGCGCATAAACTGAGAGAATTGGATGCAGTTGGAATAACTGAGGTCTGCCCGGATGCTAAATCCATTTTATATACTATCTACGGTCTAAGCTGAACCTTCAAGGACATTAATGCAGGGTTAATTCATTTATTCTCAAACATTCCATTTTTTTTGATGGATGGTCACATAACCTCATAGGACAGTGAGTGATTACCAATGCAAGGGTACTTGTTGGAGTACCCCTGATGGCTCATTACACATAGCCTCCCCGATATCCCTGTTACTTCCAGTCTTGCATTCATATCCACTGGAATATTGATCCACACAGTCTTTCAAATGTTGGATCAACTTTGAAGGTGTTTTTTCAAATTGATAGGTTTTCTGTTTAATATACCTGGAAGTGCTGGATAGTTTGTAGCCAACCTGACAGCTGCAATCGATGGGCCATGAGTTGCAGAATAGGTACTCTGTTGCCATGTACTGTTACACATGAGTTTAAGAAACATGATGGCAGCAATTGGCGAGAACCCTGTTGAGAAATTTTTTCTTTAATGGTGTTGGGAACTGGTTAAAATAATCTTTTAGTGTGAGGTAAGGATAGCTCCAAAGTTGGGTAAGTCAGAAACCAGATACTTTTGTGCCATAGACGGGTGCCTGCTGACTTGTAATGAAAATTGATTCAACAGTTGGAACATGGTTTTCAGTAAAATAAATAATCTGATATTTTCAGTGCCCCATGTTCTCCTATTTCAAACAGTTACCAAATATACTAAATGTTGACGTTTTTTCCTATCAACCGCAGCTGGGAATAGACAGGACTACTGAAGAGAATGAGGCTGATTTCCTTGACACCGTTGGCATGAAAGCCATTTCCTTCCATACATAACACATGATAGTCTCCTCTCCACAACTCTGTGTGCCGGCTTGGGTTTAAAGCCTGGCTCCCTCCCTAGGCCATCATATAGGTGATGTACCCTGCAGTTAGATACTGGAAAAAAGGCACAATGGAAAGCCTTTACAGGAAAATAAATCTGTGCAATATGTTGCCCCTAGATCTTTTAATCAAGGGCTCCGTGGAGTTCCCTGTGTCCCAACTGAAGCCATCTCTACATGAGAGCTCTTTGGGGACAACCTGGTCTTACCTGGCCAACCGTAAACCTGTTTGATTCTTCCAGGAAGCCGTAGGCGTCTGAAATGTCAACAGCTCTGTTCAAACATTTGTTCCATAGACATCAAATACTCCTTTGCACTGTGTCACGGCCATACCTTTTTAGTATTTGGCTACTCTCGGCTCTCTCGTTTCTCTCTCTCTCAATCTCTCTGGTTGAATGATTATATTTATTAAAATACTATCAGGATGATGTATTACATTTTTGTACAGAGTCCTGTAACCTCTGCTTGACTTACTGCAGTAATTCCTGTAGCCAAGCCTGTATTTTTGTTCTGGTTCTTAATGCAATTAACCCCCTATGAATATATTCCTGTGATATGACATCCAGTTAGTTATGATTTTCCTGAGAAGACCAATTGTGACAATTAAATTATTATTATATTAACGTCCTTATAATCTACCACACACACACTTGTTGTTTAGCAATAGCTTTGAATGACGTCTTTATTCCAGTCACGTAATTAATTCTATCCCACCCCCTATGGTTAAACATCTTGTTATTGCGATAAAGTTATACTTTTAAGTTTCTAAGCTAATCCCTTTGTGGGTCCACTTGTGTGAAGGCTTCTTAGTTCATGCTGTATTTCCTGTGGGACAGAACACAGGTCTGTGCACAGACCAAAACACGAGCACTGTAGTGTCTGTCTATGTGCTGGCGGGTGTCAGAGAGTACTGTTCACTGCTCATTTATTTCCGTGCTTGATGCCTTACATTCCTGTGTTTGTGTTTGGATCCCAACAGCTGGGTGCAGGGCTTTGGCCACGAGGGTCTGGGCCTTCTGCTGGATGTGCTGGAGAGACTGCTGTCCAGAAAACAGTAGGTCTACACCACATGCAACGATCAGAATCAGCTGGAAGCTCAATCATAGACCTACACACAACCACATGCATTTGTACACACAGGCACACACAAAAACACACGGAAATGCACACATGCATATGTACACACACGTCGCTAACACGTTTACTGATACATGTACATATACATACATATACACACCCAGACACATACACTCAAGGACACACACACGGAAGGGCAGACGTGTACATGAATACTTCCACACATGGTTATTATACATACACACACACACACACACACACACACACACACACACACACACACACACACACACACACACACACACACACACACACACACACACACACACACACACACACACACACATACACACACAGTGTGACAATGTGTTTTGAGCTGAATTAGTTGACCCACTGTGTTCCCAGGCAGGAGAAGATGGACAGGAGGAACCAACACAAAGTGGTGCAGTGTCTCAAAGCCTTCATGAACAACAAGGTAATCCTCTCATCACACTCATACCTATTATACACAATCATTTTCACTTTGGTTATCCTTTCCTCACTGATACACACTATACATAATACTACTAGTTGGATACATTAGAGATAATAATAATATTCTCCACATTGGTTATCCTATCCTCACGATACATAATATACATAATTATAATAATAATCACTTTGATACGAAATAAATGAACATACTAGCTTTGGTTATCCTTTCCTTGCTGATACTTAATATATATGATAATACCCACTCCGATATAAAAATAAATTCCCCATAATCACTAACAATTATATAAAAAAATACACTTTGCATTTTTGTTGTTCTCCTGAATTTGATCCTTAGATATCAATTTGAGTTAAGTACACATCAACGAAACAAGTTAATTTTTATTATCGAGTTTTATGCATAATTTCAGTGCAGGGCTTTTTTCCTGGCTCAGAATGGGCCTTTGGGGGGAGACTACACAGAACAGCAAGCATGATTAGTATGCATACAGTAAAGGCAATGAGTTTGTGTTACCTTATTTAATAGAAATTGATGAATGTTGCTGTTATAATGACCGTTTGATAAACAAAAATATATATTATGGTTGAATAAATGAAGCCCCATTTTATTACAACATTGGGAGGACCAGGCTGATTCTGGTCCCCAAAAGACTAAACATTTGTATCTATATAGCTATTTGTAAAAGCCAATATTAATTTGTGATACCTCCTCTTGGAGGTGTTGGTGTTTAAAAAGTCTAAAGTCCTTGCAGCATACGAACATAACTTAAAAGCACAAACAGAAAAAGGCATTCCTCCGTTCTCATCCTTGCCATGAAGCTACATGATTTTCTACAGCCCCTCGAGAGTAGTATTGGTCTGTGAAGTTACTTGTGCAACTAGCGGAACATTTAAATTTGTTTCAATCGGCAAGGCAGAGATTATTCAATTGAGTTTGACCATTTCTGACGTTGCATGTTTTACCTATTGTTGCATAATTGTTTTATTAGAAATTAGATTACTGATATTTTCTGTCCTCTATAATCCCATTCAAATTTAATTTAATTCATTCCTCATTATCTACAATACTTTCATTATATTTTAATTTGTAATCCTCAAATTTAGCATATTTAAAATGTACCTATACCCTAAATACACAGGTTTATGCATTGCCAATGCCAACGTCCGCATGTGGTTGTTAAAAGTTCTGTACACTAGAGGGCATTCTACCAATTACCCTTTTCTTGTTAAGATAATAATATTAGGCACAAAATTATATTATGTTAACGCCGCCTCTCTGCGGCGTTATTATAATAAGCCGCGTTGTCCGTGGTGATGGAGAACACTAACTTAAGACTTGCATTGTAAAGTCCTTTAACATTGAACTCTATTGTCCACTGAGATTTATCACACTACAATCAAATAATAACAAATCAATGAGTTGAATGGGACTGTACACATACAAGGAAAGGCAATTTTGTGAAAAGTGGCATAAATTGTAAGAACAACAATGTCAATGTTTTAGGGTTCTATCCAGCAAATAAATCAGTTTAACTAATCCCATTAGGGTATCTTTATCAGTTACCATGGCCAATGTATATGTTGTACAACAAGGCAACGGTAAGAACCTATCAACGTTTCTTAACGGACAGTGCTCTTACTGCATTCATAGTGTTAAAATGCAGTCGTCAAAAATGCATTAATCTCGATAGCAGTTGGCGCTACAAGCAAGCAGTTTAATTTAAGCCAAGTACCTGAATATAGGTTTCTTTTGATAACATGAAGGTGTGCAGTTATATCACAGTTTCATTTTGGATACCAACTTTCTACAGAAGAGTGAATGCGTACTTTTAGTTTTTGAACAGGGAAACAACACTAACAAAAGTCTCCAAAGCATGGATGTATTAAAGAATGCACACCTACTTACGTATCATAGTGCCAATCATCTGTGAACAGCCATTCCCTGCACTATTTTACTCTAGGATTAAAAAGTTATCATTGTGTTAAATGGTGGAGCATAAGCTCGTCTTCACTAGGCTATTGAGGTTGAGCATTTCATCTCTGTCTTTTTACCTGTGTGAATAGTATAGGAATATGCTGCATAACTGCTTCACATCAGATGTTTTTGCTAAATAAACTTTGTCTTCTTGTTTTTTCACTGCCACTCCCACAGTATGAGACTGACTGGTCCAGTTTAATATAAAGTAAGAATGGTCTGGTCCTATCTGAAAACAAAAGTAACAGATAGTCAGTATTTTTTTTTTTGGTGGTAGCCAGCCAGAGACGTTCTCATCCATGGGGCTGTCTATATTTGCATTTGGCTGGCTACTAGTAGGGCTACAATGTACTACCTTGTCTTTAATAATCAAATCGTTGGTTCGGGACATTCCATTGGGAGGATAGAGCTGCCCATTGAGTGATACCACAACATTGCTTGGCTTCTAGATGGAAAGCCTATGCGTTTTTTTTTTTTTGTTGGAGGAGGGAATTCACTTCTGTGTGCAATTAGCTGTTATGTTTTTCGTTCGATAAATGTCTGTATTGTTTGTTGGATATCCCCTTTGTGTAATGGCTGTGGCACTTTCCAATATATTTTTTTCAAAGTCTAGTAGGTTGCACAATGTCAGGAAAAATACTTTGGCAGCATTTGGAAACCATTGAAGATGGTCGAAAAGTGTAATGTACACTGCGTCCACGGGCGCTTTCATATCCGGATTCAGATTCCCTCCGTCTGTACTCTAGTATATTTTCCCTGTTCCGGTTATTGATTGGTGACGCATTTGTTCTGTACACTCAAACTTACTTACAAACTAACTTTCTTTAACAATGGGGGATTTGTCATGATCAGATGTTAACATCTTCATAATCAAACAGATTGGATGTGTCCGTCTCTAGAGACCCGCCACGGTTTGATTTTATAGATGTATTATTTGAATCAAGGCATGTTCTTTTTATCCTTCCTTATGGTGTATTAAGCTATCTTCTCTGAAAAATTGACCGACAATTAAGACATGAACAGAAGAGCACATTGTTTTCATATTGAGAATGTGAATCTGTTTGAAGAGTCTCTCATATAGTGGAGCTGCTGTGCCTTGCCTATTTAGCTATGGTAAACCCTGATAAGCCAATTAAATCTTTGCAAGCGTTTACACCACACAAGAGGTCAAAAATAATTGGGCCTTATGTGCCGCATTTACAAACAAATAATATAGAACCTAGGATTCTAAGATCACTTAACGGTGGGTCTGACCTGACTAATCAGATTCAACCATGCAAAATCTTAGTTGAGGACATTTCTAGATAATGTTAATCACTTCAAATATTGTTCCCTGACTATGATGCATTTGATGCAAATGCTCTCTACATCTTTCATCATGTTTAAATAGATGTATCATTTATTTGTCATCATATAGCTTTTAAAATAAATGCATTTAAATATGAACATGATGATGCAAGTGGAGGTGTGACAGCAGGGGTGAGTCTCTAGGAGTGAGGTACCAAGGGCAGAAGTATGCTCACTCTGGGGTTAGTGTACTCTTTGCTCCAGTAGCAGCAGCGTGGGATTGGTGCCAGCAACCATCAGATTACCTGCAAGGAGCCGGTGTGCAGCTCGGCAGGCCCTGCCAGCCTAACTCCTCACCCTCCTGTTCACTGAGTCTCCCGTAGTCTGTGTTCCTCCATCGCTCTTCGTCGCCGAACACGCAGCACTCTCATGTAATCCAGCGTCTCTACAGGCACCAGCCCCTCTCCCTGCCAAGACCTTTTCCTGGCTCCTCTGGCATTATGGGATAGCTTTTACCCACAGTGCCGGAGAGGGCAGGTGTTGTCTGCCAGCTGTCTGAGCAGCTTAGAAAAAGGGGGAATAAAATTGACGAAAAAGGAAATCACAAAGCCTGCTATATGTCCCTGTTGTCATGGCCGTGTCACTACAGCCTTGATGCTGAAATAGGAAAAAGAAAACAAGCCTGACTAAACCATATCAATAAATAATACACATTTTTCGAATTTACGTTTGACAATGTCTTAAACAGGTTAACGGGTTTGTTTAATCTGTAATTTCATGCAAACAAATTACTGATCATTTTGCAGACTGGACACTGGGGTGGAGCCTGTTCGGCTCGTAGTCACCCTAAACCACAACCCTTCACACAATGTGGAGGAGTGTTGCCCCTAACGACCCTATGAGCTACTTTCTGCTCCCTGGATTTTGCTTCTTGTCGGCCCTTCCTATTGAGGTCCACCTGGTCCTTCCTGGTGAACACAGGACCACCATCACCAGGTCCTAGTCAGAGCCTGTCCAGATCTCTTGTTCTTATAGTAGAAGGATTTCTGGATAATAGTGGTGGTGAATGCTGACAGGTCAAGGTGGTTTGGTGGGAGGCAGGCTAGTGTAGAGGCTAATGTCCCAATCATCCAACTGGACCTTGCAGTAAGGAATCCCTCGTGCTCTCCCTCACTCTTGTCCTCGCTCTCACCCTCTTGCTCACTCGTTTTCTCTCTTTCCCAATCTCTGTCTCTCTAAAATGTAAATACATTTTAGAAATGATGGTGCCCGTATAGATAGCTGACAGGTAGAAAATGTACGACAAGCCCTTCTTGTTATCCACCAGAGAACCGAGGTCTGCCACACTGCTGGGCTCGTCCCCGTTCCCCCCGAAATGTCACACTTAACTGGGACCTGAGGGTCAGGGAACACAGAATTTTTACCATCGCTTCCAGCAGATTTGTTTTGCTCTGACCTTTCTGTTGAATATCACACATGGACAGGTGTACATTTGCATGTCTTTTGGTCATATCTCCTGCTGGTTATTTCGTTCCGCTACGCTCATTGCCTGGCTGTTGCCTCATCTTCTTCCAAGGATTTCTGTGCTTTTGTTTGAGTTATTATTTCCACCCATCAATTTATTCAACAGGCATTCTTTCAGCTCTGAAACATAAAAAAAACACCTTGAAATAATTCAGAAACTGAATAATTTAATAAAAAAAAAACCTGGTTGCCTTTTAGGTTTCACTGTTTACCTGCAATTGAATGCGATCACTCCTGTAATTGAACTGCTGCAACACGGCCAGCCCACCATTTGCCTTTTTTGCTACCAATGATGACTGCTAATTATTCAGGAGTATCTATTGGCCTGCTTGACCACACGATTTCCAGTGTAAAAACAAATAATTACACCGAAACTCGCTTGCTTCATTGCTTCAATCCAATAAAGTTCACTTCATTATTATTTGTTTTATGTATTTGTCTTGAATGTTCTAAGGCTTTTGCTCTATTTGGGGCTGTCTTGGAATTCCCATTTTTAAAGGATTAATCAAGCTGCTGTAATTATGTCTACACTTATTTAGTCTGAAGTTATCTAAGCAAGTATCCAATATTAATAGATGTCACCAGCCCATTGCAGATAGATTTGACCAATTAAAGGTTAATAATGAAAAAAATTGCTTACAATAGTAGAAATTTGAAGTTACAAATAAAACTACACAAATTATACAGAACTATGTCTATGTCTATACTATATTCACAATAAGAAATGTAAAATGCAAAATGTAACACTATCGACAGTAAGGGCAGACTGTATTAATGACGGTGTCTGCTCGTCTATTGAAACCTTACATAAAGTGTGAATGTAATCTATGTGTTTGTCTCCAGTATGGCTTGGAGCGTATCCTGGGCGAAGAGAAGTCTCTGGCTCTGTTGGCCTTGGCGATCGAGCCAAGCCAGTCAGCCATGATGACGGACTCTGTCAAGCTTCTGTCCGCCATCTGCATCGTAGGGGAAGAGAACACGTAGGTCCTTTCTCTCACTCTTTTCAACAGCGTTCACTCAACTTTTGCGTTCAGATGGGAAATATTACATCATCATTATATTATTATCAATGGAAGGTGCCCCACTGACATGTGGTGATAGTGCTGATTGTTCTGTCCAAACTTAAATAACAATTCTACATGGCAAACGCAGGCGTCAACATGCCACTTTCACTCATAATTATTGACATTCTTTTTACATTGATTGCTTTCTGACTATGTGTAATCAAGTGTTAACGGCACTGTAAGCAATCTCAATTGGTTAAATTATAAAAAATAGCTCTGTATTCTGACCTCCATCACGGATATTGTAAAAAAAATCAGGAAAGTGAACACAAAGCGGCGTGCATGCACGGATGGAAGCAGGATTTCCATGTTGACTGAAAATGGCAGTCAGGCGAAGCTTCATCCCTCCCAAGAATGGCTTACAGAACCAAACCCACAAAGCGAAAACAAAAAGAAAGAAGGACAGAAAGCTGCCAGGAAAAAGAAGTCCTGACATGGGAATGAGGGAGGGCAGTACTACCTGCAAAAATTGACAGGAAGTTAGCCAAAACGCCAAACTCGCGAACAGAGTCTTTAATACATTTGTCAATGCGCCCTGTGGAGCACATATGACTTAAGTTGATGCCGCACTGTTGCCGATGTGTTGAGGCATTAGTGGAGCCCTGGCGTAAGGCTACGGCACCAGGGACCCTGCATTACCCAGTTGGTCCCGTTGCGACACACTGACATTGTCTGGTGCTGGTTTGAGCCAAATAATAGCAAAGTTGTTTAGTAAAACATGCACTAAATGACCAAATAGTAAACATAAAATAAAAGCCTCACCAAGACTTTTACTCAAAACGAAAAGGAAAGTCTAATATTGTGAAAAATCTGACAATGTCAGTGGAAAGTAATCATTCCAGCTGTGCAATTTCAATATAACAGTGCTGGAATGGTAACGTTCCATTTCTCCAATTTTGCATTCTGATCTCCATGTGCTCAGAGAGGTCCATTGAGAAAATAAATAAACAGATGGGGATTGAAATTCACAGAATATACATAAGACCTGCAAGACGTTTTTGTTTGTGTTTTACTCGTGCGTCTGGGGTTCCCCTGTAGCTTGGAGAAGGTACTTGAAGCCATCACCGCAGCCGGGGAGAAGAGAGCCATCGAGCGGTTCGCTCCCATCGTACAGGGACTCCGAGACCGCTCCGTACAGCTACAGGTGAGATATAGGGCTTGAGGGCGGGGTGTGTTGTACCTGGTGTACCAGTTACGTTGTTCTACCAGTTGAGTGTTTTGTTTTACCAGATGATTGTTGTAGCAGGTGCGTGTATTGTACCAGATAAGTGTGTTGTCCCATGGGACAGTGCTGTACCAGGTGATTGTGTCGTACCAGGCGAGTGTGTCACAGCAGGCGAGTGCTGTAGCAGGTGTAGCAGGTGTAACAGGTGGATGCTTTACTGGACCAGAAGAACCCAACACATCACTATCGCACTCCACTTACTATGCTCTTCTGCCTCATCCTCTGTTCTATAGGAGTTAGAAATGTATTTGGTCCAAACCTCATGGTACTGACTATAAAACCCCAGTTAAATCACTGGTTTAAATCAGCTCAAAGTGACATATTGTATCCTAGTGTAGTGTGTTGAATAAAAGATGTAAATTATTCATTTTTCATTTGTGCAATTTTTACTGTATGGAAGGCATGAAATGTACATAGCTGAAATGCGTTGGTATGTTGTCAAGATTAAGCAAATGTGAGTTGTGTGTTTTTCAGCACTACCGGTGGGGGTGGACGAGAGCCAGTTCTTGCTTAGACTGGCTTCCTAAGTGGTTGACAGCAGCACAATTAAAAGCCAGGAGACCTGAGCTGGCACTGCCATGTAATGGCCTGAGCCACTTGTGGTCCAATTAGCATTTCAGCCACGTCTCCGTCTCGGCTATTAGCAAGCCACACAACCATCTATAATGCAGCAGGATCCTTGCATAACCTAGCCGCTAACCGCTAATTTAAACAGAGGTTGTTTCATTACATGTGTAGCATTAAAAATGACTAGAGTATAGCCCTTTTCTCTATCTTCTCATGTATTCTTCACTTTCCCTCGGTTTTCTTCGATTTTTCGCCTCTTTTAAACTGAGATCCATTAAGAGATTTATGTTGTTATTTCAGCTTGAGGTATACATTTCAGGAATGAAATATAATCATGGTGTTGTGAAGAGCTGAGTTCAGAGGAGCAGTGTCCATTTATTCTTGGGTTGCTGTTAGTTCTGAAGACTTTTCCCTCACTGCTGCTTGTGTGACTGTCCACATTATTACCATTCCAGCCACAGAGCGCTGAACCTAGTTATGTTCAATTGAGTTAAACGAGTTCCTCAAATCCCTCACTGCTCCCTGATAATATTTACACAATCCCTACTCCCTGATATTATTTACACACTGTAAGGGGATGATATCCTGTGGGATAATGAGAGTTTGAGTCTGCTGTACTTGTGTGGTGTGTGCTGACACACATTGCTGGTTGCATAGCGGGCTTTTCTCCATTTGAATAGATGACCCACAGCAATCTAGGAATTTACAACTACCATATATTATACTACTGTTATCATTCCCTTTATTCATTCCTCATATCCTTTCACAATTTCTTCCTATTTGTCTTTTCTTATTTCTATTCATGTCTGATTATATCTCAACCGTTGCTTTTAACTTGCGTTGTATGAAAGCGTTGACTAAATGACTAAATGTAAATGTATTCCTTCGCCCTTCATCTTTGTCTCTTCGTGTATTCCTCCTATTCTCTTTATTCTCTTTATTGGCAATTCCTCGGCATCTTACAACACTCTCATTCAACTTCTATGTGTGATGAGGCTTCTTCTCTGTACCCTCCTTTGGCTCAATCTGTCTCCATCGCCCCCTCCTCTTCGTTGTTGTATTCATGTTGTTTGTAGTGTTCTACTGCCTGTAGTGTTAAGAGTGTTTTTGAATGCATCCTGCTGTAGCTGGAATCAGGGGAGCGGAGATGAGGGAGAGACAGTCCCAGGGGAGGTGGGTCAGCGGGGGTCCCTTGATCTGTAGAGGGAGGATGACTGAGGGTGGTGGGGGGAGGCAAGGCACTAGTTGTGTATGCAGGAGATGAAGACAGCAAAAATGGGAAAATAAAAACGGCGGGATGTTTTTTAAAAGCGCATCGCTTCTCAAATATTAATGCCTTAATTAGGGACAAGCAGAGGCAGAGTCTGTAAACAAACAGATGTTGAGTTATTAAACCACGACCTTCCTTATTACCTTAACCGCTGGACGTGATTCCTTTTTCTCAGTATGTCTGGCAGTGGGTGCTTTAACCCTATACATTATTTACCCTATACATTATATAGGCTCAGCGTTCACGCTAGCGTTCTGCACTGCTGAGACCTGCAGACAACTTTTCACACCCTGGGATCTGGTCCTTTCTCTACTAAAGCAAGCCTCTCTCACTCGATCTCCCCCCCCCCATAGCCACCCTGGCTCCCTCTGTCTCTTTCTTTGTCTTTTCCTCTCACCCCTTCTCTCCCATGCTCACTACTGCCCTCCCTCCCACATCTTTACCAGTCCCCTGTTCCCAGTTCTCCCTCCCTGGCTCCCATCTCTCAGGCTGGTGTGAGGAGCTCAGGAGAATCGTATTGGTTAAGAGCATGTACGATTGCAGTGGGAACCTGTAATATTCCTAAAGTAGGAGAACATTACACTGTGATGCCTGTAATGCTCTCACGTCTCACTTTAGCCCAGCCATGTTGCGGTGTTATCTTTTATAGAGAGAGAAAAGAATCACACTCTTTGGTGTGGTGGTTGATTCTTTAATTGAGTAAGGCTTTGGAAGCTTCATTTCAAGGTATTCTTCTGAGACAAATGGAAGCTGAAGGCTATGTATAGCTGAAATGTTGATAGAGTAAATAGTTAGCACAGACCTATATATGTCTTTTCGATGTGAAGGCTTCTCTTTAACTCCCGATCGTTTCAGAGTGTCATGGCACAAGAGCACAACTTTGACAATCATGTCGTCCTTCCTATGCTAAGTGTATCCGTCTCTCATTCCACACATGAGTGGATCACTATTCAATAATTGATTGAAAGAAATTCAGTTATGTGTTTGCCGGGTGTAGGTCTGAGCGGCCCTCACGTAGAAAACACATCGGGGAGAAGAGGAAAATGGCTTCCAGAACAGCCAGCTTGGCCTTAAACGGACTGTTTGGTTGGGCTTGTCTGCACGTTCAGTTGTTGCATTAATATTTAAATCACCATCTTTCGTTGACTGAAGAGAAAAGGATGTACATTAGTTATGGTTGTGTGCTTTGGCTCTATACTCATTAAGAATGCATGTGCCGTGCAAATCATCTCCCCCTAGACGGATTCAGCTTCCTTCTCCGCCTCCTTTGTCTCCTCTCTTTAAATATCTTGTTCTTCCCTGGGCTCCGGCCACCCCTGGTTCTATGTTTGTTGCGTTTGGTGCGGTCTGTGTTTGGACGAAACCCTGGGGTTCTTTGTTCTCTCCCCTACATGTTTGGTATGCTTTTGTATTTTCAGGGAGGAAATGTGCTGCAGAGTTCTCTCCTTCCATGTCAATTGGTGTGGTTCTCTGCCTCAATGAAAAGCAGTGTGGTCCTTTCCCTCCATATGAAAGCCAGGCAGTGTGGTTCTCTGCCTCAATGAAAAGCAGTGTGGTTCTCTGCCTCTATGTGAAAGCCATGCAGTGTGGGGTTTTCTGCCTCAATGTCTGGTTTGTGTTTGTTCTGTCTGTTTGTGTGGAGCTGTTAGTGAGGTAGTCGACACTAGACCTGAAGGCACTGCAAGGAGGGTGTCATGTCCAGACTGTGGGACTGTATGGTTTGTTTTCGTGTTTAACCCCCTCTTATCTCTCCTCGGGGTCCAGGTGGCCTGCATGCAGCTTATCAACGCCTTGGTGACGTCTCCGGACGAGCTGGACTTCAGACTGCACCTCAGGAATGAATTTATGCGCTGCGGCCTCAAAGAGATATTACCGGTGAGGCACACTTCACCATCGCTGGCCCGTGCACACGCACACTACGTTAACACACTCTCACCTTGTGTTAATATTTAAATCAGATGTCCACTTGAGTGAAATATTATGGATTTGCGCTGGCAAATAATTAATGAATCCTGGAGGAGCAGCCACACGTCTCTACGCCCGCAGCTACCCACCCTGAGAGAGCCAATGGGATCCCTGGCTCGCGGTCCCCCCAGCCGACGCGCTCACCTGCTGTAAACAATGCCACCGGCTGCCAAGTAAACAAATAAATGAAGGCGAGAAGCTGAGCTGTGGCGGTTTATCACGGGGGGCTGTGTGAGATGAAGAGACGGCTCTGATTGAGGCCTGCCCCATCTCACGCTTTATGTTTCAATGTTAATTAGTCTCAAAGTTTAATCAAACCCACCCCATCTCTCTCGCTCATGCCTTTGCCTTCAATATCTTCACTTGCGATGTCTGACGTTATTTACTCTCTTCCTTCCCTCCCTCACCCTCCTTCTCTTCCTTCTCTCTCATCTTCTCTCTCTTCTCACCTCCCACTACCCTCTCTCATCTCTCTTCCTCTCTTCCTTCTCGTCTCCCTTCTCTCTCTTCTCATCTTCCTTCCCTTCTCCCCCTCGGCTCTCCCTTCTCATCTACCTCTCCCTTCTCTCTCTTCTACTCTCCCTTCTCCCTTCTCTCTCTTCATTCTCCTCCCTCCTCTCCTCCTGAAGCACCTGTCATCCACCAGGAATGATGCGTTGGAGATCCAGCTGAAGGTGTTTGAGGAGAACAAGGAGGAAGACATGATGGAGTTCTCCCACCGACTGGAAGACATCCGCTGTGAGATCACATATCCTTTCCTTCTGCTCTCTCCACAAAGAGCTGTACACTCTGAAGCCCGAGGCAATGTCTCTGGAGTTTGGACTCCATTAAAAACAGTGTTCACTGTGATTTTATGAGAAAGTAAGAACACAACAGCCTTGTTACCACGATGTTGATTTTAAGTCCCGCTTCATGCTTTGTTCCAAGGCTAGTGAGTAAAAACAGGAGGACAGGGAGATGCTGCTTATAAAACATCAACATCCATATAACGCATAACACACACACACACACCGCATTCCACCTGTCATTTATAATTCTCTTTTGTGTGTTGGTAACCTCTGGTGTGTACAATGTAGAAGGTATTGTGTATATGTACTTTTATTCAATCAGAACTGTCTCCGTGAGCTTAAACATTTATTTTCAAATTGTGACCTCGCCAAGCACACAGCAGCATTATAATACCAAACACACAAAGACGTTTCAGTTGAGGAGAATGTGAAAAGGACAAGAAACTCCCACATTAATAATACACATTAATATGCAATAATATCTAGTCTAGTCTTTAAGTTCGACTCAAATAATAATGCATTTTCTTTATTTACTTACAAGATATGAACAACAATAGTTCAAATAGATCATGAATAAATAAATAAATTTGACTGGACACGGAGACGCTAGGAACAGTAACCAACAGAGGAGGAGGGAAACTGAGTTGAACACTGGTGTATTTAACGTACGCTCCACATATTGAAGTGAGTGTTGGTCCTTGACTGGGTCCACTGATGTGGGGGATGTATTCAGCGTGGTCCAGAGCATGGCGAAGGACTCCAGTGCTGAGAACTATTTCCTGTCCATCCTCCAACACCTGATGCTAATCCGCAACGACTACCTGGCCAGGTAACCACTGGCACACCTGAGGAGGGGGCATTGTGTGTGTGCTGGGGTTGTGGTGTTTGCGCCCCTGTGTGTGCCTAATTGAGAAAGACCATTGCTTTCAACAAAAACACACACACACACACACACACTCATCTTTAAAATCGAGTATGCCGTGTGAAGTGTTTATGGCCTGACCCCCTCCACGACCTTGACCAACAAAGAGAACGGCCGCTCTTTCATCTCCGGGTCATCCTTGGCCGAGGCGGATCTCCCCTCGCTCCTTTTGAACAGGGATCTTTTCAAAGGCTCCCTTAATGTGTGTGTGGTGCGCAGCATGCCACTGCTAAACCTCAGCTTAATCAAAAGATGAGCACGTGATTTGGGGAATATGAAATGTAACACCCGCCGACACTCCCGTGGCGGGGAAAAAACAACACGCATGTTCCCTGTTCATTAGTCCCCCAAACGGCTGATTAATATCCCTGCGTCTGAAGCCATTAGGGAACAGAGAGTGGAGACGACAACATGCATGCACGCACACGCACATACACACACACATATAGGCACTCTCTCTGCTGTGACACAGGGACTTGGATAGTTAAGACTATCCAGAGGGAATGCAGAGATACTCTCTCATTATTAGTATAATTATAAAAGGAGTTTTCGGAGCATTATCTGCTCTTGCTGTGCTTTGGGAATAGCACCAATATCTTAGGTTCAAACCCACACACACAGAGACATTCTGATCATACACGCAATGTGTTGCGTGTATGATTTAGTTTGAATTGTGCTGCGACCTTTAAACCAGTGCTGCTGGTTCCAAGTATTCAGCTGGTTAACGTAGCGTAGCATAGCATGTGATCCCTGTTGCTAACACTGATGTACAGAGCTGAGAGAGCTCTGCTGCCCAGCAGACCTCATCCTCTTCATTGTCGTCCACGGCTCCAGGTCACTGCCTCACATGTTCCCACACCTGCAGCGTGTCTGGTGCTGTAATCCTCTCAGGGAAGTCTTGTTATCCTCGAGTCGACTACATCCTTAAATTAAGTCTGTAAAGCGTAGCAGCTTCCCATTAAAGTAAGACACAGGTCCTAATAGGTATTATTATCACCATGTGCTTTACACACCGGACAAAAGCCCTTTAAAGTGTTGAACTATGAAATATGTCTAGTTCAGAACATGATTAATTCATTGAGATGTATGTGTATGTATATCAGAATTTTCCCATCCCTCTGGTCTTGTCTGGAGGCCCAATGTGTGGAACCAGAGTATAATTGAGATCCCTCTCGTGGTACGTGATGTAGCGCATCAGTCACAGGGCTCTCTTCTACAGATCAGAGCACCAGCACCAAGCTGAGTCATCCAACATATTCAGCCGCTTCTTTGAGGATCTTTCACTGCCTATTTGCTAGTTTCACTGAATAAACGCACATCTCTTGATCATGCTCACCTCCAGAACATGACCGCAAGCAGCCCTGTGTATGTGATTCTGAACCTATTAACATACCTACCTAGACTGCCTGCTGTGTCTCAAATCCCAGGACTTGATCCCAGATATCTTTTAAGTCAACCCAGCCTTACCCCCCACCCCCTTCCACCTCCCGTTCAGCCAGTTTTCCCTTACAGCACCTCTAAAAGACATGAGAGACCAACATCGGCAGCGACCTCCACTGAATCTCAAATACCTGCACGCTCATTATTTTAATCTTTAATTAGTTGTGGACCGACCACTGCGTAGGACTCGTAGCAAGGTAAACTTAAAATAAATCAATTGAAATGTAAACTGCGCCACCAGAGTTGAAGGCTGCTTTATGATGGCAGGCAGGTACCTCCCAGCGGAGTGACGTACGTGGCTGTGTGGGGCGCGGTAAGGGGCCGGTGGGTTGGAAGGCCTGCGGAACACACGGCCACTTGCTATGCATGCAGCCGCAGGCCGTGGGCTGCTGTCAGATAATGAGGGAAATCAAACAAGCTCACCTGGATCTCTCACCTCACAAGTCCTCCCCCCACCTCACCCCATCCCAAACACAAGTACACATAGGCATACTCGCTCCCTGGTTCACAGGCAGATGCTCACACGCATGCAGACACACACAGACACAGGCAGAGGTACAGAAGCACGGAATAAGACCCAGATGTGTGTCATAAATATATCAATGTGCACCTGCTGTCACATCCACATTTCCCATCTGGAATTAATGCATCTAATCAAAATGAAGTTTTGTCTTGTATATCATCATATATATATATAATAAGTGGAGGCTTCTCCAGTGAGGAGAGGGAGGAAGATCCTCCATAAAATTGTTGAGAATAAAAAATAAAGATTGCCTAGACTACTGTAATGAATTAATGCCCTTAAATATGACTACTTTAATGCCTCTGTATATGTATTGTTCATTTCCTTGGTTAAAGGGACATTGGCAACCCCTATTGCCTATTGACAATTACTGCAGGGAGGACGTTCCTCCCTCAGCCTCCATTGACTCCCATGAAGTGTTGGCGGCCGGTGAATAACATGGGGTTCAAGTCCTCCTCTGAGTGGGTGTGACTAGCTAAGCGATCTGGATCGTGCCAACATCTGTTCACGAATAGGCTGGAGCCCTGGCTGCGCTATGAACCAATAAGCAGGAGCCCTGGCTGTGGAGAAGCCCGGAGGGAGGGGTTGTCCCCTCAAGCCTAGACTAGGAGAACCAACGAACCCGCTCAGTCGAATGCCTCGTTTCCACCGAGCGGTGTACTTCTGTTCGTTGCGGTACAGTGCGGCTCTGTTCGCTTATATTGGCGTTTCCGCCGAGCGGTGCGGTTCGGTGCGGCTCGGTTAGCTTATATTGGCGTTTCCATTGCCAAAAGTTGGGCAAGGTCCCAAAATAAACGCACCGAGCCTACATATTTTTGTGAACTAATGTTCTTGTTGTTCTTTTAATTGTTTGTTACTCTGAATGTTCTGTTTGATATTGTGGAAAGGATGTTAGTGAATGATTCAGAGCATGATGCATTTTAAATGGCATCACTTTTGGTCTTGCGTCTTAATTTTTCTTAAAACAGTTGTAATTTCGTAAACATTGCCAAATTACAACCAATGGCTTCAGTAATTGAGGGCAAAAATAGGCCCAATGATAGGCCCGGATTTCTTTATTTAGTTTTACAAATCAAGAGTAGGCCTGATTTGACTAATTAGCTTTGCATCCTTTCCTTCTGCCCTTGTAGTCCAAGATGTGCTGCCCACCAGCTTTCAAAGTACAATGCTGCCACTGGTGGATTTGTATCAATTTATCCCTCCCTGATATTTTGTAGTTCACCAAAACACCCTGAAATAACTTGAGTCACACATACTTATGCCACCATACGCCACTAACAGTGCAAGCAAATCAAAGGTAACCAAGTGCGCAGACCTTCCTTCCTCAGTTTAAAAACCACCTGCCGCTACTGATATATATATATATATATATACACACACATAAACATTTCCTTTACTGTTCAGCAAGTACATGTTACGCCACATACTACACAAACGTGTTGCTATTATCGGAGCAGATCTACTGTCATGCTGTGTTTGTGCCGCCTTTAGTACACCTGCTTTCACAAGACAAGCATGGCCCTTTTCATGTGCTGTTTGTTATTTATCCCATTGTAGTAATACCACACAGACAACTAAGCTACTGTTGAAGCTTCAAAACATCTCCCCTTTCACCTCGCCACAAACAACTTTGCCTGGGAACATGTTTTTTGATACAGTAGTGTATTTATTGTGCTGTTGTCACACGGTACAGTGTGTGGAACATCCTCTTCACAGCCGAGCGTGCACAGTAGTGATGCTTTTTGACAGCGGTGCCCCAGCTCCTTCTGGGTAGCTCTGCTACCCGCTGTGCCAACGTTGTCACAGGAAATGGGCTTCCTCTCTACCGCTGTCAGACACATCAGACTTGGGTGAGATGTTAACATGCTGGCTCTTCCTCAGCACAACTCCTCTTTGATTCTTTAAGAAGGCCAGGTGAACTCAGCTCTAGGAATAATGCTGGACCTGATTCTGAACAGGGGGGCAAAAATCCTCTTCTTGAATTCTTGATTTCTTTATGATATTCATTCTATTTTGTGTGTGTGTGTGTGTGTTCTCTCCAGGCCTCAGTACTTTAAGATCATAGAGGAGTGTGTTTCTCAGATCGTTCTCCACCGCAGTGGAACCGACCCCGACTTCTCCTACCGCAAGCGCCTTGATGTGGACTTCAGCCACCTCCTAGGTGACCTTAAACACCTCAAAAAGCTACTTCCTAACTACCTTAAACACCTCCAATAAGCTACCTCCTACCTACCTTAATGGCATTAATACTTGTGTATGTTGACATTGTCTCCTTTGGTGTTTTCTAGATGTGTGTGTGGATCAAGCCCGGATTGATGAGTACGAACAGAGAGCTTCAGAGCTGGCTCAGAAAGCAAGTTTCTCCAAATATTCCCTTTCTGATGTCTGCTCTTAGTTTGCTTGAATACTGCTGGGGTTTAAAGACACATTTCAATTGCTGGTTCCTCACATCTGAATTGAGTAAAGACTTAATAATGCCTTATCTGTGTTTGCTCCATTGCAAGTGTAAACAAAGGAAGGCAGCCTAATTTCTACCTTATGAGCAACATGAAGTGTATTCTGTATTCCAGGAAATGGGTTGATACACATGGATTAATTCGATTTTACTATAAACTATCAATTATTTATTAAGATGCCTGTAATATTGTACTTCAAGCTACGTCAATAATACACACACAATCTTCACATGGTCAGAGAACCTTTGGGAACCCTGTTCTAACCAATGTGTGTGTTTGTAGTCTGAGGAGGACTTCCTTAGCAGACAGGAGACTCAGGCAGAGCTTCTGAAGTGTGAGGAGAAAATAACAGAGCTCACCACTGAGCTACAGGCCTTCAGGACTCAGGTACACCCAGCTTTCTGGTTATCGCTGTTTCTATTTGTGACGGCCTACCTCCCACACCGGCTCTGTTCAAATATTAGTTCCATCCTATGCTGCTTTGACACTCTCTCTCTCTCTCTCTCTCTCTCTCTCTCTCTCTCTCTCTCTCTCTCTCTCTCTCTCTCTCTCTCTCTCTCTCTCTCTCTCTCATATTTATTTATATATATATTTATCAGAGCTACCAAAGCTATAATCAAAGGAGTTTGACGCACTGTTTTCCTCCTCTGTTGTGGGATGTATAGCCATATATATCTATATGGTAATATTAGGATGTACATGTATGTCTTTCTGTTCGTCTGTATTGGCTGTGGTGGGGCGTTGACAGCGGTCCCCACTGTTCTCCTGACACTAAGTCTAATGACATCCTCCGCCGCTTCTGTCCGTTGCTCCATTCCTAATTTTCTCATTTCTCTCCCATGAGGGGGAATTGTTCTAAAAAGCAATTTATTCTGACACCCCTCTCTGCTCTTTCTGCTCGCCTCACCAACGGGGGCCCTCGCCTCTACACGGTCTCCCCCGTCTCCCCCGTCCCCCTCACACCCTGTCCCTGGCTGCGTCCGCATGGCGAGATAACTACTCTCTCCGAGAGCACCAGGGAACTTCGCTTTTATTTTCCAGATAAGTTTTCAATTTGGAAAGTAAACGGTGAGAGAATACTCAAATAGTGGAGACTCAGATGGCTGCAGATACATTAAGCTCTAGTGGCTACACTTGCACACAAGCCGCTCTCGCTCTCTCACTCTCTCTCTCCTCTGTGTTCGCTCTCTCTCTTTCGCTTTCGTTCTCTCTCTCTCCTCTGTGTTCCTTCTTTCTCTCTCTCTCTCTCCTTCCTCTGTGTTTGCTTTTTCTCTCTCTCTCTCCTCTGTGTTCGTTCTTTCCTCTCTCTCTCTCTCTCTCTCTCTCTCTCTCTCTCTCTCTCTCTCTCTCTCTCTCTCTCTCTCTCTCTCCTTCCTCTGTGTTGGCTCTTTCTCTCCTGCACACTTTCTCAGCCTCTGCATCTTGTTTTCTCTCCCTTCTGCTCGTTCTTTCTTCATTGCTCCCTCTTGGTCTTTGTCTTTTTGTCGCTCTCTCTCGCTCTCTACTAATCCGTCTCTCTCTAGCTTCTGTCCTTTTCTGTCTGTCTCTCCCCAGTGGTTATAGGGAGCCCTGTGGAGGAAGGTACGGAGCCCTAGACCTGACCTTCTGCGTTCGTCTTTAATCTAAAACTGTTGTTTGGATCAATAAGCCATTTACTCTCTACCATACCATTTACAGAGCATCCCCCGCTTACTACGCAACATATTTTACCTTTTACTGACGAAAAGGTGGCCCACACTGCTACATGCACGCACACACATACACTGCAAACGTACGTGCACACAGACACACGCACGCGCACACACACACACACACACACACACACAACAAAACATCTCCCTCATTTATCATAATCAATGATAATATCTCTTATCATAATCAAGTTCTAATTGTTTTTATCTTAATCACACGATACCATCTCATCATAATAACATTATAATCTTTCTCATAATCATCACATTATAATCTATTTGATCATAATCAAATATAATCCCCTATCATATTCTAATAACACTTACATTCTCCTATCACAATCATATTACAATGATTTTACATCATATTCACAAAAAACAGTATCATCTCCCTCATAAATCATATCAAAATCAGATCATACTCTTTCTATAATCATCATTACATATGCCTAATATAATCACCATTTTACCATCTCGTATCATAATCACAATTATAACATCTCATCATAATCACATAACACTAATATAATCTCCCTCTCTTATCATAATCACATTATACCATCTTGTAGCATAATCACATAATCTATCTCTTATCACCATTATAACCTCATCTTAATCCCAATATAATCTATCACTTCTCATAATCACAATCATAACATTGATTATCAGCATCATATTATTGCTTATCTTATCACCGCATTATAATATCCATCGTATAATGCTCACATTATAACACTTACCGTCTCCCTCTGCTCAGTTTGGAGCTGCACCGGGGGCCTTGACCTCTGCTGTGTCTCTTGGTCTCCATGGATCTTCTGCTCCTCCTTCTGCTGCTCCTGGCTGTCCTCCTCCTCCACCGCCTCCTCCTCCACCTCCTCCACTGCCTGGATGTGGTGTCCCACCACCACCACCACCTCCGCCTCCATTCGGTGCTCCTCCTCCACCACCTCCTCCCCCTGGGATGGCGAGCCTCCTAGGCTCCCCCAAACCCCTGGTTCTCCCCTACGGCCTGAGACCCAAGAAGGAGTTCAAACTAGAGACCTCCATGAGACGCCTTAACTGGTCCAAGGTAAGAGCCTTGAGACCCAAACCCAAGACCCATATCTCTTAAGGTCTTGAAATACTTTAAGCCACATTTAAGTAGGTGCGTTTGCATAGGCTGTCCATGTGCTGTCCAACACAGTGCTTTGAACAGGGTACAATAGTCAATACAATGTGTAAGCAGTTTGTTTGATGACTTGAGTCACGGTGTGACTGGACACAATCAGCAACGTGGTATTGTGATCCAATTGTAGGCAGTGGTGTATTGGAGGGACTTGATGTCCCACTAGTTTGGATAATTCCCTGTGATACAAGCCCAATATGCTGCTTTGGTTCTGTTAAAAACCTGCCGTTGTGTCTCTGCTAACATGCCAATTTGCTTTGTTTCAAGGATATTGGTGTCTTTAGGTTAGCAGTGTAGGGCAGTCACTTTAGCAAGTAGAGGGTTGTTGACTCAGTTCCCTGGTGGCTCCTGTGGACCTGAGACTTAACCTAAGAGTTGATGTATTCTCACCTCTAGCTGTTCTTCACTTGGTGAGGTACAGCTACTATAAATACCATTTTATTATTCGAATAGTATGTGGCCCACTGCCACATTATTTTATTAGGTTGGCAATACACAGATGAATACATTTGTTAAAGTAAGTGGAAAAACCAAACTAAAAAGTGTGTCATCCAAGTATTCTAAGTTCCCTTCGTTAAAGAAAGTGTGCGTGACGATCTAGAGCGTGTCTCGCCGCGGTTAATGTTTCCGTCCTCTAACTTAGCTTCTGTTGGGAATTGGCTCCGCAAACCTTACAGATGTTCCTGGCATCCGCTCAGAAAACCACTCTGCCTGCATCCTCTGCCAGAAGTCATTAAGAACATTCTGGCAGGTTTCTTCATGTGGTCCTATTGTTGGGGCCGCTAGACAGTTCCTTAGCAGATGTTGCTCTTTCTCTGTACAGCGACTGCTACAAGTGGCATTAGCGTGTTGGGTGATTAATAATTGAATGTAATCGGTATGAGGCTACATATGTTTTGCAAAGGGGACCATATGCTTGGTGTTGAGGTGTATTGGAGAAGGAAGACTTGGGCATTAACACTTTATTTTCTGGCAGGGCACAAGATAAGATGTTAAGATGCACAGCTGCTGGCACGACGTCCCTTCCCACTACACAGAGGAAGTTGTTCCGAAACTGGTGCAATTAGAAGGAACCAAGTTTGCTGTTTACCTTTGTGAACCTTTCGGTTCTTTTGCTGTGTTCCCAGCCTTTCTCAGAACATAATTAAGACGAACATAATGCAGGCTCCCAGCCTTTCATGTCTGCACAGAAACAGATCAAACAACATAGCACTCACAGCAGCTTCAGCACTCTCTACATTCACACCTGTATGCTGGGCCAAAGACTATTTCTCACAATCATTTGTCTTCGGTGTTGTTCAAGCTGCATTAGTCGTTGACAATAGGCTTTAAATATACCATACAACGAAGCTGTTCGATTCTGTCCTCTCCACGACCATATCGGATGTCTATATGAAGGTTACCAAGTGACTTCTCTGCGTGTCTCAGTGTATTAAGCTGCCAGTTAAAGTTTTAAGCTGTCGGTTAAAGTAGGCCTCTCAATATTGGATGAATGCAAATTTTGCCGAGGTTGAAAATCATTGCGCTTATTTAGGAAGCAATTGGACTTATCGCCTGGGGGTTAAGGCTAGGTTATTTTCTGAGAACGCCTTCCGTTTCCCCTTCGGTCACTATGTGTTCAAAGGACAAACCAGAGGAGCGTCAATAAAAATGGTAAACTGATGACATTTCTCTCCCTCTGTTTGCCATTCTCCCTGCCTGTTGCTGCATCCCCTTTACTGTCCTCTGGGTGCTGACAGTCATCACCTTGTTTTCAACCATCAACATCTGGTTTCTGTTCTTCCCCGTGTCCGGTTCAGTTTGACGTGCACCAAATGTGAAGTGCACTTAAGGGGACAGATAAACATATATGCACACAATGTCACATGGAGCTTTTCCAAAGTCAATAAATTAGCATTGTGGGACATGAAAGTCTAGTGGTTATGATGTTGAACCAAATTAATTTGGGTTTGAGCAATCCTAGGCATCCTAGAGCAAGGTGCCGCCATACCCCTATTTGCTCCTTCTTGACAGGTATCTGAATCCCCTGCTAATTGCTTTCTAAAAAGCACCTGCTAAATTACAAAAATGGTTGAAGTAGTAATAATATTGACCGCCAAATACAAGTTTATATTTCAGAAGGAATGTTGTCCATGATATAATAGCCTATATACTCTGCATGCTGGCTTGTGGGATTATGTTCTCAATAGTTTCAATAGTTTCACGCAAAACTTTTAAAATATTCATTTAAATTCTCGAATATGTGTAGGCTTATAGCGCAGTGAAAATATATCTTTTCGGCAATACTTTCCACATTGAGATTTTGATGACAATCATACATCACAATGCCTTGATTTAATATAGCCCCCGCTAGAGGCAGAACAGGAGCTAAATATACCATCGATGGATTGACATGCCTACAACTACAGCTTAGTGAATGTCAGTACACACACACACCCACCCACGCACATACACTTTAAACTCAGTAAGCCATTCACGCCTACAAATTAATTAAATTCACACTCTCATCATATAATTCACCCTCTCACCATGGATTCATACTTGATACATAATGGTGTGTGTGAGGAGCTCAGGAAGTAGCGCAGGCCCTGCGTGTTGATGGGGCGCTGGGTGTATGAATGGCTCTGATTGGCCGAATAGGAGCCGTTGATTGTGAAGTGGTCTAAGTGGCCACAGTGGTTTGACGACCACAGTCCGTTTTATTCCTGATATTTCTGCCATGCTATGTATAGGTCTGAAGACTGGTGCAATCAGTATTAATTAAACATGTTGGAGTGGGGCTTAATTAGTGTGTGTGTGTGTGTATGTGTATGTTCAGATCCGACCACAGGAGATGTCTGAGGGCTGTTTCTGGGTGCTGGCGGACGAGGATCGCTACGCCAAGCCAGACCTCCTCAGCAGGCTGGCCTACGCCTTCGGATCCCAAAGACCAGGTCAGTCCAGTCCGGTTGATTTATATAGTGCTTTCCATGACACCCAAAGCGCTTTTTCATCATGAGTTGTTGAGGGGTATTACACCTCGTCAAAGCTCATAAATCGCTCATCACAGTGAAGAGGTGTGGAGTGAAACTATCTAATGAGAGACCAGGGGATCATAAGGTGGCCATGTTGGCATGGAGGCTATGACACCAGGGTGACCACCCAGGGTGGCTCAGGACCAGAGCCATGGGATCTTTAGTGACCACAGGGAGTCAGGACCTTGGCCTGTTCCACAACCACCTGGTTCTCTAGTTCTACATCGTCCTCAACCTTCCTCTCGCTGAGTGGTGGGCCCTGGTCCGAAAGCATCACCACATTAGTTCAGATGCCCAGATACGGCCCTCAACTGTTCAGTTTGAATGTAAGATGACAAAATGTGTCTTTTAGAGTGATGTCACAGATTGTATCTCCTCTTTCCGTGTGTGTGTGTGTGTGTGTGTGTGTGTGTGTGTGTGTGTGTGTGTGTGCGTTGTTTTCAAATTTCTTGACTTTTTTGTATGTGTGTGATTTGAATGTTGGTGGTAAAAGTGAATGGACCTTTTTGATGGTGTGTGTGTGCGCTGTCATGCGCCCGTCTTGCCATAACAGACTAAGACAGGAACAAGTGTTGGCATGCTTGTTTCAACACTGCTGGCTTCTATTAGCAGTCAAATTGCTTTTCATCACTTTCAATAAAAGGAGGGTGCTGTGCCCATAAGAGTTGCGAACAATCATTTGTTAGGCTTCAATTCAGTCTAATTTCCTATGCAGTTTCCGATGCAGGAGGATGAGATTCTCTAAGCACAAAATGAAGTAGATGACTTATTCCTCCTCCATGGCCTATCAGCTTGATTTAATCAGTGTCTTATTGGGATGCCATGTTTCTGATTATGGTGATGCGCTCTCGTTGACAAACTGAGTCGGACATGCTTCTGGCTTTGCTTAGATTTCCTTGTGTGTGTTAACAAGTTAACCTTGCTAGTGTTATCAAGCTAACATTGCTAAACTAAATAAGCAAATATTATCAAGCCGTCCTCTGTAAACTAACCTTTAGGGTTGCGTCAATTTAGTCTACGTAATCGACTACAACGATTCTTTCGACACAAATCATTTTCCTCGAGGCGTCGCCCTAAACAACTAAATTAGCTCTTGTCCCAAA
This sequence comes from Pollachius pollachius, assembly GCF_949987615.1. NCBI lineage: Eukaryota > Metazoa > Chordata > Actinopteri > Gadiformes > Gadidae > Pollachius > Pollachius pollachius. Next base: position 12,490,070 of record NC_136938.1, on the reverse strand, counting down.
ATCCAGTCGAGTGGTGGCAATAATGCACCAAAAGCTAAAGCTATGCGCAGGCAGCAGAACGAGCACTGAACAAACAAAAAAATCAAGACCACGACATTCAGAAGCCTGGGAATTTTTCACGTCAAAACTGTCTAGTGATTGCAGATTGTGCAAAAATCAGCAATGAATGAGCATTTGAAAATGAAACACCCTGGAGCTCACAGAGCTCCACCTACTTTTAGTATTTTGCTTGAACCAGACATGTGATTTATACCCCGGTGTCGTTAGATTAGTCGATTAATCGAAAAAATTATTGCTAGATTAATGGTGTTGTAACCTTGCTAAGATAACCTCTCTGATCTTACCAAGCTAACGTCGCTTAGTTATCAGAGCTGACCTTGCTGAGCTAACCTAGCTGGTGGTATTCCCAAGCTAAAATTGACGGTGTTGAAAACAAGGCTGGACAATAAGGCACGTTCAGGGCTGTAATTATTTCATGACAAATAATATTATCAGTTACCCGGCCATGGAAGATACCGATCACCTTCTGCCACAGGTGTCAGTGTCAAAGGTGTGGCTGACACAGGTGATGATTATTGATGATGTATTGGAGTGTTTGAGAGTTTTCTCTCTCAGGTCTTTGTTGCTTGTGATGTATTAGTATGCAGTGATGATTATTTTCACACACCTCTAAACTTGAGAAGCTTGCAACGCACGCACGCACGCACGCAGGCAGGCACACACACACACACACACACACACACACACACACACACACACACACACACTGCTCTCAGATACAGACAGACGAACACATACACACTAACAATCTAAGCACATGTATAGTCATACCTGTGCCCCCAAACCTGTCACATTGTTGATTAATATAGCCGTTGCTAAATGGCACTCGGGCAGACAAACAACCAGGGGTGGAGGGAACAGCCAGCAGCACAGTGGTACACACACAAACAAACACACACACAAATGCATCATGGCACACACACCCAATGCCTGCCTTGAACATCCCTGCTCATGGATGAATCATCACATGTTGGATGCTGAATTTTGTTCTGGGTCCAAAGTCTCCAAATCAACACTGGTGAATGGGTGTGTTTCCTCCTCCTCTTCTCTCGGGGGAATCAGAGGCTGTATCCACCTGACCGAGAGAGAGAGAGAGAGAGAGAGAGAGAGAGAGAGAGAGAGAGAGAGAGAGAGAGAGAGAGAGAGAGAGAGAGAGAGAGAGAGAGAGAGAGAGAGAGAGAGAGAGAGAGAGAGAGAGAGAGAGAGAGAGAGAGAGAGAGAGAGAGAGAGAGAGACTGACTGACTGACTGACTGACTGACTGACTGACTGACTGACTGACTGACTGACTGACTGACTGACTGACTGACTGACTGACTGACTGACTGACTGACTGACTGACTGACTGACTGTTTAGCCAAACACACACAAAGAGACTGGCCGTGTGTTATTACCTGTGCTGTTAATGTGTGTGTTAGGGGTTTGTGCTCATTAAAGGAGCCATGTATTTGCATGTTTCATCTCACTTAAAAGCAACAGCATCTGGATCAACATTAAAGATTAAAAATCGACAGTGTTCTTTCAGCTCTGCCCTTTAAATATTAATCCTCTCCCTTGGCAGCCAGTCACAGTACGGCTCCACTATGTTCTGTCCTGACGTTGGCGAAACACTTGTACACAACACGCTGAGTGCGGAAAGGACACACACTCTGACATTGATTAAATATTCTACTTTTTAGAGCATGAGACCTCCAGTAATGGCTTGCTTCATCAACATGAAAACCACTAGCTGAGGGCCGGTGTTTGGGCGAGTTGTGGTGGAGTCCCTGACCAAACCAACACACTTCCACGCTGGTTATTAAGCCCACCATCTCGGTGTCCTGCTTGGCTCTGGGTCATCGGTCTGTTTGATCATCTCATCTCAACGTGGAGTAGGCTGGAGTGTTTTTTTAACCTCAACGGATCTCTTGAGTCAACACATTAAAATAAATTGGTGGTCTGCTTTTCGGAGGAGAAAAAACAGCAGGAACTCTGGCTTAATAGGACTTGGTATCTGGGCTGTCCCGGCTATGCTGTTTATTAGCTGTACAATTTCATCGACTTTCCCCTGTATCTCTTACCACAACGCTCACATCTCCTTGCATCAAAAACAGTTTGTTGTTTTGAAACGGAGGCACAAGGTGCAGTCTCGCTGCTGCTTTCAGAGCCTGTTTAAACCTGTGGGAAGCAAAGTAAACCTCCGTTCATTGTGGGTCAAAGGCGGTGTAGTGCTTGACCGCGTACAACGTCTACGGGAATCTCCACCTCACTAGTCTTCTACTAAGTAGGTGAACGAATCGTTGGCCCCCTTAAAGGGGCAGGGATCCGCCCAAAGCTGAATCAGGGGGTTTATTTACACCAAACGTTTAAGTCTGTCTTTGTTAAGACCAAGATAACTTTTAAGTCTGTCTTTGTTAAGACCAACATAACTTTTAAGTCTGTCTTTTGCTAAGACCATTCTTTAGTATGAACTTTGAGTCTGTAACACCAATCAAGCTTTGGCCTAGCCTTATGGTTTTAGCGATGCGTCTTTATGTGAATGCCCATGCACTAAGCCGAGTATTGTGCGTTGCTAGGATCTATTGCTGATAATCTCCCGCTGTCTCGCTCATTTATTGCTGATTCATTTGTTATTTATTTGTGTTAATATTATGGAGGAAGAGTAAAGCCAACTGGATGGACATTGAGATTCTAAAACATAATGATCTGTACGGCCAGCAAAGGATCACGCTGGCTGCCAAACAGTCCAACTGTCCAACGTTGAAACAATCAAGTAAAAGCACTCAACTTGGAAGGAAACGAAGGAGGCCATTTATGCTTGTTCTGACTCAGGCATCTGATGAATTGAACAGCCTTAACACACCCACGGTTCCAGTGAATTATAAACATGACCACATTGTTGACAACAACTTAGTTTGGTTCAGGTCTTTGTTGGTCCTTGTAGTACAATGGGTTCAGCAGCACTCGATTCAATCAATGCCTTTACCATAAGAGTGATGCAGCCCCCATGCATCGCTTGCAGCTCTGCTTCCAAATGCCTCCGGAGGTCAGCAGAGTAATGTATAGGAGATGGACCATGCGTCATTTCCATGTGCGTCCCTCTGATGATAACAGATGGATGGCTGTGGGGGAGACCAAACTCCATTGATCCACCAGACTTGCACTTAATTACGGCCCGCTGTAAAGCAGCGTCCATCGATCCATTTTACTGGTAGACTGCCTCCAAGTCGATCCCAAACAATCAGGAATGAATAATAAAATATAAATACATTTTTGGGAAGTGTGTGTGTGGTCCATGTATGGCATGGTAGAGTGGTGCATGTGGCATACGCGAGGCGTGTGTTTATTGCATCATAGAGCGGTGTCTGTCTGTTGCAAGTGTTGAGTATTTACATTTTAGACTATTGTGTGTGTGTGTGTGTGTGTGTGTGTCCTTTTCATTTAATGATTCTATATTTAATGTGCTATTTTTTTTTCATGCATTGCTGATTCTGGCCAGCAGCAAAATTGTAATCATCTAAAAGTGAAGTTCAGAAACAATGTGACAAGAGGTATATATGCAACGATTTAACAATTTGATTTGGCATGCGTCTCCTGGAAGGCTACTGCCACAAGGTCAGACAGACAAGGAATTGGAACTGAAGAAACAGTTTGTTTTCTTAATTGGCTTCGGTCCCTGCTCTCTGTTCCCTTGCCTGTGTTTTGTGACACATTATGAAGATGAAGGAGTTTGACAGTGGTGGGACTGAACTGTGTTTTGCTCTGTTGCTCATCGCGCGGCCCGTTAGAAGACAGACCTGCTCCTCCTCCTCCTCCTCCTTCTCCTCCTAATTGCACCTCAGGTGGATGTTGTCTGTGCTGACAACTTTTCACCACGGCAACTCTTGGAGCATCCATGCTGTTGCCACTTTGTTGCCGCAGCATCTGCGTGTTGCATGCAAGTGGGTGTGATGTCCTCCCCCCATGGCTCCGGTGCCAGTGGGGTGTGAGGGAAGGTGGGAGGGGGATGCATGGTGGGGCTGACAGGTGGCCGGTGGTAAAAGGCGCAATGGCTTACAGGAAGAAGACGTGTCGGAGCAGGAAACAGCACACCACCATCAGCCAGAGCTGAAGGTGAAAGAAAGACAGATAATCATTCTTCCTCAAGGGCGCAGAGCCTTCACTCCTTTTATCTCAAAACCGTTTTGTGATCAACATTTTGTGAACTTTAGTGACTGTAGTGGTAAGAAAAAGGTGTCAAAACAAGAGATGAAAAACACAGCCTATTAAACAAGATTCATGATTTAAATGAAATTCAAAGAGTTTAATCAACACACATACAATGCTTGTTAAATTTCCATTAAAACAAGACAGAATTGTCTAACACAACTAATGGTACCAAAGTACTCGGCGTTGAAACATAGCCCACATAACTACAGACCTCCCAGTCTTCTTCAAGACTTATGTTCAGAATAACACTGGGTTTCTTTTCCTTCCTTTCCCTCCCTCACCCAATTAGTTTTTCCTGCTCTACTTCTCTCCCCCCCCCCCCCTCCCCCCAATTCCTGGTCTCCACACAACAGCTTTGAATTCGGCCAGCTCAAGGTTAATGTGACAGCTGTAATTACCACTGCTGTGTAAATGGCCGCTGTTGGCCAGAGATTGGACATGTCAGACTAATTGCGGCATGCGGCACACAACACCTGCACCACTGGTTACAAACACATTAGCCTGGCTAATATCACATCACCATCTCTGAAGCCACATCTTAAGTGATCCTGTTTCTTTGTGCCGCAAATTAATCTAAACATTTTGAAGCGAAGGATCAGTGTATTTTATTCTGAATTAATAGCAACACACCTTGTTGACTCAAAATACAATCTTGATGGGGACCCAGTAAATGTTTCTAAAGCACAGCGGCCTAACCAAACACATTTAGTTTATTTCTGTTTGGACGTGGGGTTGAAGCGGAGGGTTGGCGTAATTGGCTGAGACGGCAGGCATGTAAACACTGGGAGACAGCTTTTTGTATTGCGCTAGAGGAGGCTTGTTTATTTATGCAACTGTTGGGCTTGCCAAACACTTGTCTGTTTAACAATCAAGTAATTAATTCTATGATGTTTCTATTTGTTTTCCACACGCCCAACATTTTGACACAAATATACAGTGTACAATAATCACAAAATTAAAACAGATTTATTCACACAAAGAACCAACGTTCTTTACAACACCTGAGAAAAAGATCTGCCTTTGCCTGTCAATAGGCTTCAATTCATTTGATCGAGCCCTGTCTGCCCATATCTGCTGATGACATTTACATTGAGATCCCAGTGTGTGTACACGTGCACTTTAAAATGCTTCCTAGCGCTACGACGCTGCCGGGTACGACCGGAGACGGTGTGCATGAATCAGCTCTAATTGTGGCCAGCTATTGTAAATCACTAGTGGCCTTCATTGTGAGACCTGGCCCCAGGAAAGGCTGTTTTGATTTCCTATTTCCTTTCTCATTAGAGAGCTGTGATAGCTTTGGTGCTGTGCTTGTGTTCTTAATTATGAGTCCCATTCGATGCCCAGATAAACGCCCTCCCTGGGCATGCAACATGATGCTGTGTTCCGCCAGACGTGTACTTTGCCTAGAGTTAACGACGTGCCTTTTATCTACGAAAGTTCATCTTAAAACGAAAAGTCAGCAGTGTTCAAGAAAAGACACTCCACGGGACAGGAGAAACCTAACTGAACCAAAGCCTTTGTTTTGTGTGTCTTGTGTTATTCTCATTTTCCTTGAACTTTTTAATATCCATATACAAACTCGATCCACACCTAGATATGGATTTTCCACAGTAGGGAAGTTTAATAACTACATTTCAGCCCTGTGCTTAGGATGGTTCGGCCAATGTCAGCAACGGTAGGTTAATTTCATTAATTGTATTCTGTTTATCTGAGAAGGAATGTATACAGCCCATATTTGTAAATGCAACTGCTTCTCATGCATACACAAAGTGAAGTACACACTGATACAAGTCTAGATGTGCTCGGTCTGCTGTGCACACGCGGTTGAGGGGAGCCCTTCACCCACAGCCTGTTGTGTTGGGAGCCAGAGAGAAGTCCCGGTGTTTCACACCAGCCGCCAGCCACTGATCTGAGGGGAGCGTTTGAAAAATGTTCTGGGACTCGAAAGGCTGTCGGCTACTTTAACATCTTTGAAGAAGTTGAAAAGAGGCAAAACGCGCTCCTACCACCTCAGACACTGCCTGTTGAAGGGATGCTTTCTCCCAGCACTTGAGCGGTCATCAGAAGCCAGCCGGCAGGCCAGTTGGCTGTCTCCTTGAAACGTTACAGAGCTCCATCCTCAGGCTAATCGCACAATAGACACCCAAACCTTTACCTTCACCTCAGTCTTATGCCTTACCCTTTAGGCGCCCCAACCCCTTTCCTCATAAATATACAACCTACGGTATTGTTTACTAGAATACCAAATTGAATCGCAAGAGTGAAATAAAGTATGTAGTAGGTAAGAATATCATGTCTATCTGTGATCGTTCACACGTTGCATACAGAAAACAGAATACAATCAAAAATGTTTTGTGCTTAAATAACCCATAATGCATTTTGACAGGAGGACATAAAGTATTTAGCTAAATGTCATCAATTAGGACAATCAGCTTGAAAATAAAAACAGTTACACAGAGATCATTTGCTTCTAATATTGTTGAACAGCTATGTGAACGAGCACAATGGAGTTAACCTCAAAGCCATGGAACTTGAATATAGGTGCTTCTATTTCAGTCTGAGGTGGATTTCAACTCCACACGACGCCTTGATCTTTCCCATACTAATTAGCTCACTAAGTACTACCCTCACAGTCATTTATATGTCTGGCAATGTCGTTTTGAAAATTAAAAAGGCAGGCCTTTTACACTTTGTAAAACACACATTTTAAACAAAGACACATTCACACAGGCATCCAGGGCCATATCTTCCTCCTGCCTAAACATGTGTTTAAAGATGTAAATGTTCTCTTTGAACAGGTGGAGGGATGGGAGCAGGATGCGTGATCAATAGCTTGTTTCAGGTTTGGAGCTGCCAATTTATCTGGTGTTGGAGGGTGAAAGAAAAGGAGTAGGAAAAGAAAGGGAGACGGAGGAAAGGGTGAAAAAGGAGCGGGGGAAGGGTGGGAGAGAAGAGGGACACGGTGGAGGGTAGGAGTTGGTGTAGGTGGTGAGGCAGTCATTATTCCCAGAGCTTTCAGGTGCTGTCTGAATGGTGGTGGGTTAACTGGAGTTAATCATCAGATCCGTGTGCAATATTATCTCATTGTGATTGTAAATTAAGCGCGGCTAATGATGCCGTTCCGCCTGCTCCTGAACTCTGCTTCCTGCGCTCCCAACGCTGCCGACTCGGCCCTTTAATTACCGCTCCCGTTGCCGCACTGAGCAGGGTTGCTGTTTGCAGGGTTGCCGAGTGACGGGTCCTTTCTAGCGTCTACGGCTTCAGCCAACCTCGGTCCCAGGCGCTCCCTCATAACCAGGGAGATGCGTGAAGGTGGAGGCTTACAGTGTGCGGTTAGCGGTACGAGATGGGGAGGGACTTGGCTTTCTTGTTGGTGTTGTAGTTGTTCTTCTTACTCCTGTCTTTAGTACGCATCTCACAGGAAGTCAGCGATGGGAAACATTGTTTTGGATGTAGGAGCATGGATTTATCAGAGTAGGATTGACCAGGGACCGGAAGCTATCTGATAAACAGGCATCAGCAGATGGTTGATCGATTCTTTATTGGTTTATACACCTATTGCATTGCTCATCCCCTTCCCTAATGATTTCCTCAACTCAGGAAGTTTATAAAAACTGGACCGTAGGCTCTCTGTTATGGGCCACGGCCTTGCCTCTTGCTCCTCCTGCTCTTTATTCCCGCTCTCTCATGCTCCCACTCCACATCTCTCTCTCCTTCTCAACCTCAAACCCATCTCGCCCTCTCTCTTCTCTATCCTCCCCCCTTTCCCCGTTATGGACCACAGCCTGATGATCTGTCTTCTGTTTGTCTGTCTGTCTATCTTTCTTCCGGTGCTCAGTGCTTTTGGACTGTTATTGGATCATCATTGTTGGTGCATTTATTAATATTTTCCTCTACTCCAATATTTGTAGATTATGACAGTTTAATGACATAAGACTAAAGCTATTGTCCTTCTGCTTGTTCGGCTGCAATGTCATCGCTGACTGATTCTAATAATGGAATATATCAGATAATGATGCTGTTATTACAAGTGAGCAATCTGCATGCTTTCTGTCTTCTTTCTGCAGTTAAATTCATGTCAACACGTAGTGCTTGAAGCATGCTAATCTATGTCTCACTCCCACGCTCTTTCTATTCTGTTTGTTTTCTGTTTGCTCTGCGCTGCTCTATCTGCATGGCTGCCTTCCTGCATTACGGGGATCAGAAACCAGAGGTGAATAATTCCTCGATGACTTGCATTTAATGTTAGCCATTGTCCTTGCAGTATTCTGGAGCTAGACAAATGACTACGCAGATGTCTTAGTCACTCGACACATTCTTGTGCTGTACAAAAACAAAAACCTCTGGTGCAAAAGGTTACAGAAGGAATTTCCATTTTGATGAAAGCTAACTGAGCTCTATTGATAGACTTGCTAAGGGCATCAACACATTTTTATAAGCAAAGAAACATAAATTACCCACAAGATCGCAATTAACTGCTCGCTGTGCTGTTTCTAAAGAGAGAAATGCCAGTTATAAAATCCTTTTTAATTGCATAATTACAGACCCTCAAACCCTTGCCTGTACCTCTGTAAATATTCATAAAATAATTCATACAATGCCTCACCTGTTGTGATTTATACCTTTACATATGGTATAGCAATTTGTGAACATTAAACCAGTTCTTTATTCCCATAGAAAACAGCAAAAAAATGAAACTGAAATTGCTTCTGCTAACTGGTTATTATCATAGGACCATTAAAACAAGTGGTTGTTACTGGTTATTACCAAAATACCATTAAAGTAGAGTTGCATAAGATTGAGCCCCCCCATTAACTAGTCAGCAGATGTCCCAAAATCAAAAAACTCAATAAAAGGGTTCTGTCCACCCTAACTGGCTGTGTGACTGTGTATCTCCGTGCTAACTAATGGAGTTCAGCTGGCTGAAGGCCAGTGGTTTTGGGAGCGTCGATTGGAAGGATTCTTGTAGGCAAAGAAAGAAGTATGGGCTTGCCAGTAATTTTGTTACATTATTAACTACAGATATTTCAAGGTAATTGTTAACTACATGCTAGTTAAAATAATTTCTAATTTGAGATTGTAGCATTTCTTTACTTTAAAGGGGACATATTATGAAAACAACATTTGGGATTTGGGTAGTTTTTTTTGGTCTCTGGTGCTCCCACACGCATACAAACTTTGAAAAAAGTCTGTACATGATTTTTTGAGTGAGATATGCATTTCTGAAAGTTCCCCGCCTACAGTTACCAAACGAGCGAGTCAGTTTCGGCACCACCTCCGTAGGAAGGGGGCACATTTGAATATTACCTCCCACTTCCCCACCCCCCTCCAATCAGAGCATAGCTAAGATTTTGTGGACCAGCGGGCGATCACTGGGCGGAGATGTTCGCATTTCAGAAGCAGGGATACTCCATACAAAAATAGATGTCTAATTTGTCAGTTTGCCATGTGACTGCCTGGCAGGGAGTCCGCCGGAGCTGATGGACTGCCGCCGAAGCTCTGGCGGCAGTCCAGCAGCTCCGGCGGGGGGAGCTCTGCGGCAGCCCGGCAGCGGGAGTACAATCCCTTTCTCTGCCGGAGCTGCCGTCCGCCGCCAAGTTCCCACCACCGGAGCTGCCGGACTGCCGCCGAAGCTCTGGCGGCAGTCCGGCAGCTCCAGCGGGGGAGCTCGGCGGCATTCCGGCAGCTCAGCTCCGGGAGTACAATCCCTTTCTCCTCCATGTCGCGGTTCAATCTGGGCTTCAGAGAGTCAAGGCCAAAGTTCCTTTCCCCCAATTCTTCTCAACCATGGCCGAGATATCCCCCACTACGAGTCTTTACTTGTTGTGGAAGAACCAGAGACGTCAGACGCAGTCTTTATGATTCATGATATCATCTGAGGCGCACATAGCTTTTGGCCATGATATTAGATATAATATTATATTAATACCTATATATTATTATTATTATTATTATTATTATTATTATTATTATTATTATTATTATATAGAGCAAAGAGAAAAAAAAAAATGTTTTCTGGAACTCATATACTATGTTTACTTGTTGGGAAACACCATAATATGTCTCCTTTAAAGATTTATTGACAGAAGAAGATATAAGGATTCCACCACTTTTGAGTCTCAAACACAAATACAAATAAGGCAAATTTTTCTATTAATTCAAAGTGAACTTTAAATATTAGTTTTGGAGAAAAATAGTTTAAACATAAAGGTTTTTATCGTGTTATTGTCATGAATTTATGCAGGGATGAGTCTTCATTAAGTGTTTTCTGTCCCTGCCTCTTCTTATTAGTTGCATTTTAAATTATTTATCCGCATTTTTCATTGAATGAGAGGTTTGTCTGGTGGTTTGCTGTGAGCCTTGCTCCTCTTAGCACAAAGAGGTAATGCTGGTGGGGTGTATGTGCAAGACGCTGGTGGTGTCTTTGTGGATGGGGGTTTGGGTGCATGCGCGAAGGTGGGGTGGGGTGTATACACGATAGGGGGTTGGGGTGAATGCACGATAGGGGGTTGGGGTGAATGCACGATAGGGGGCTGGGGTGTATGCACGATAGGGGGTTGGGGTGAATGCACGATAGGGGGTTGGGGTGAATGCACGATAGGGGGCTGGGGTGAATGCACGATAGGGGGTTGGGGTGAATGCACGATAGGGGGCTGGGGTGAATGCACGATAGGGGGCTGGGGTGAATGCACGATAGGGGGCTGGGGTGAATGCACGATAGGGGGTTGGGGTGAATGCACGATAGGGGGCTGGGGTGAATGCACGATAGGGGGCTGGGGTGAATGCACGATAGGGGGCTGGGGTGAATGCACGATAGGGGGCTGGGGTGAATGCACGATAGGGGGTTGGGGTGAATGCACGATAGGGGGTTGGGGTGAATGCACGATAGGGGGTTGGGGTGAATGCACGATAGGGGGTTGGGGTGAATGCACGATAGGGGGCTGGGGTGAATGCACGATAGGGGGCTGGGGTGAATGCACGATAGGGGGCTGGGGTGAATGCACGATAGGGGGCTGGGGTGTATGCGCTATAGGGGGCTGGGGTGAATGCACGATAGGGGGCTGGGGTGTATGCGCTATAATGTGTTGGGGGGGTCAGGCTGTATGCGCAAGAGGCTTATAGTCAGCATAGCTCAGGTCCTGCCAACCCAACAAACCTGACATTTTCTAATGGCTGGGAGCAGGTTAGACACCAGAGCCTCTGACTAGTTCCCCAGGAAAGACAGACTAACAGTGAGAAAAACAAACGTGGCAAGTAGAGGCCTAAGTCTGACAGCACTTGCAAGTTTCAGCAGTTGCTCTGTTTCCTAAAGGAGACTCTGAAGAGCTCCTAGAATAATCAGTGTCAACACACAGGAACTAAACAAGCGTATACTTCAGGGGTTCAGGGAGCCAGACTAGAAGATGGTAAACAGCAGAAAACTACAGCAGAAGAGTTCACAAGAGAAGGAAAACGGAGTCAAGCAGCACCATTCAGCGTTTGACGTGCCTTTTAACAGCAGCCAGGCAGGGAGCGTCAATGTTTGTCCCTTGACTGTCATGATGACCCCAGATGGAAAACCTTCGACATGATTTGTATTTATATTTCAATCATTCTCATGACGATTCCTAAACAAAGAATGCAAGGTCAAGATGGCGTCTAGCAATGAAGCTAAACAGATGGATAGATAATGTACTAATGATATATTCATGTTACACTGTAGTTTTATAAATATTTAACTGTCCCCTGGCATTACATCATAGCTTGTATTTGTTGCATGAAACAAAGACACTCCAGCTGTTTCAGTGGTTTGCATGACTGGCCAATTTCCATACAGACCTATTTAAAGTGGTATTTCTCTTGAAGAATTTCATGTCTTCATTTATTTGTTTGTTTGTTTTTTTATAATTTTCATTTTTATGTCACCAGTATGGAGTAGAGTGTGGTTTTGTGTGTTCTTGTTCATGTTGGACGTTCCCAGGGACAGCAGCAGTTGTGGGGGGTGGGCGATGGGGAAGAGGGGGTTGCTGGTTCAATTTCTCAGGTGAGGTGGAGCGTTTATGCAGACATATTTTTAATGAAATAAAGACCACTTTTAAATCTTTACCCAACCTGTCAAAGATTTAACAGTTTATGTGCGAAACGTTTAGTAATCAGGATTTACAGGTGGAACTCTTCAGCCGTAAATGCCTGTGGTAGGTGTGAAACTCGCATAACATGGTGATTTAAGCCAAGGTGAGACAGTCCTTGATGCTTTCTCATACATTTTTTTCTGAATGTTATTACAACGCTGTCCTACTTATCCACATGAGCTAGGGTTATTGACCATTAAAAGGTATGACACTTCAGCACACACACACACACACGTGCATGTGCATGTACGGCTTGTTTTAGCTTACTTTTTCTTTGCTTTCAGTGGAATTCCTCTGCCTACGGACCTATTATATTAATTGTAATATTATTAGTGGTAGAAATAGTATTATTAATAGTTGTATTATTTGTTATTAGTTTATTGACTTTGTTAATATTAGTATTATGTATGAGTGTGACTATGGATAAAAATGGTTGGAAATGGATTCTTGCTCTAAACTAAATTAATAAGATTGTCAAGGCCTCTGTATTAGCTCAGTAATTAATCTGGGAGTCTATGTAATATGGAGTGATTGGAATGTCTCTGTGCTTGTAACTAAGGATACATTATATCATAATATGGAGAGATTGCTATCTATGTAAGTAACTAGCCGTCTTTCATAATATGGATTGAGTGTTTTCTCTACACTTTAGTTAATAACTCTACATTGTAATATGGAGTGATTTTTATCTATGTTAATAACTTACTCGTGATTGCTATCTCTGTTTAAGGAAGTAACTACATTGTAATATGGAGTGATTGTTCTTTCTGTGTTGAGCAGCAGAGGGGTGGTGCTAGGGTCTCTGTTTGAGGAATGTGTAAACAAGCATTAGCTGCCCTTTCCCAGCGTCCTTTCTGGCAATAAACAAGCTCCAATTAGGAAAGGCTTCCAAAGATCACAGTATCACTACACCATCTCTACAGGACACGCACAGACAACAGACACACACCAGACAACAGACACACACCAGACAACAGACACACATCAGAACCACACACACTAACACACACACACACACACACACACACACACACACACCGACACAGGGAAATACAACAGTATAGCACATAACACACAAAGAGTTTCTGAAGATACGTATGTAACTCCATCTTCCTTAAATATTTTCAATGTTTTTCTTATGTAAGACAATTAGGCAATGCATCGCAAACCTGAGAATGATTTATCATCATACATATATGTATGATGACACTATGTATAATATAAACTATTCTGATCGGCTGTTCAGCAGATGTCCCAATGTCCCGGATGATTATTAGTATCGACAGTTCTATCATCATTCAACATATCCCGTATTGTTTCTCCTTCTCAACTGTGTCTCTCTCATTCTCCACATCAAAGAGATATATTTCCCAGATCAAAGGGTAGATACAAGCAATCCTCTTCTCTCTTCCTTTTTCCTTTTTCGATTAGTGTGGAAATCAAATGAGTGGCGAACTCAAAGCTCAACTGAATTATTATGTAACATCTATGTTACAAAATAATATGGTCTCTAAACATCATGTCCGCCGTGATTCAATATAACCATCGATCGGGTTTGTCTAGTATTGTATCGTCATGAAAGTGACGGCTCACGTGATGCCCAGTTTTATAGTCTAATGGAATAGCGATGAGAAGATATGCTCTTTGAATGAAAACATGAGGTTTGATACAAACCTCACGATTGACGACATTCAGCATTGCCCCGCGACATCTCTTGTGGCTGCTTGTGGGAGTTTACAACGTTGTCGATGGAAGTGCTTAAACCAGGAAATGAAATTCAATATGTATCAAACCTCGCGTATGCGGAACGCCTGAACCCCCTGAATGTTGGGCTTCCAATCATATTGTCAAACCATTCGCATAAGGTTAACAAGTTTAAATGTTGTCCCGCCCCTTTAACGTGCCGCAAGCCCCAACTGCATGTGAGCCTTCCCACACTCCCTTGCACAATCGTTTGTACATCCATGGATAATATTTTCATATCCAATCAAAACAAGGTCAAATGTTGTAATGAAAAGACTGACTGATCAGGCATGGCAGCAGACCTGACCAGAGTTTTGTGAGCGATTTCGAGGTTTGTGTGCGAGTTTTCATTCCTTCTCTCTCTTTCCCCCGCTCTTTTTCTGTCTGTCTCTCTGTCTGTCAGCCTGTTTGTTTCTTACCCCCTCTGTCTGCCTCCGTCTTTTTCTCTGTCTCTTTCCGTCTCTCTATCCCTCTCATTCGCTCTCTCTCCTGTCTTTCTCTCCTGTCTTTCATATTGCTCTATGTGGGCTGTGACATTTAAAAAAAGACCATTCAACCTTTCTTTTTTCTTTTTCCTTGGTGACAGAAATGTTAGTTCCATTATGAAAGATCAGACAGCATTATTAAAGAGTGTTTTCACCTCTTTTCATTACTGTAGAATAGCCGGATTCATGTACAAAAAGCTGAGAGGCATGTACAAAAAGCATTTTATATATATATATATATATATATATGCGTATATTGTTTGAACGACACACTTTTTAATGATGCATTAACGCAGGTTTGGGACTTTAGATGGGCGCGATGCGCGACCGAGAGTCTTATTTTAATCTAGAGACGAACGGCGTGGAGGAGCAGTACTTTGTTGTCGGATGGCAACTAGCAATCACAGGAGACGACCACATGACTCAAACTATTGTGCACAAGAAGAATTGTGGACAAGACACTCTGTCATTATGTGAAGTCACTGAGACAGTTAATGCTTGTACTGCATTTAACCTAATTCCTGTTTAAATCGCCCCACATCTAAATAAAGACAGGCGACACTTAACCATAAACATCTAGCCCGTTTCATTGATATCAGTTATAGCAGTATATATATATATATAGCAGTATATCAGTTATAACCTAGACTTAAAACTGAGTCAAGCTAGAGAGGGAAGTTTTGAAACAGTTTACACTCCCTTTACAAACTGTTTATAGGTGTTTATAACTGTTATTTTGGGTGCAAATCTCCTTAAATCCCAATCAATGATAAATGAAATGTATATGATACCGTTAATTGACAGCATCAATGGAGTTGTCAAACTGAATGCCATTTGTGAGTTTTAAATGTTTTAAATGAAGGATGTGGGTAGCAGCTTGACCCACAGCTTTAAATCATCAGAAGTTTTTAATCAGAAGAGTTGTGATCGGAGCATATTTATGAATGCTTGACCTGTGTGGTTCCCTGGATTACTTCAGTCCGTTCTTTTGCTTTTAATCATTGATTCATATATATATATATATATATATATATATATATATATATATATATATATATATATATATATATATATATATATATATATATATATATATATATTACTCACAAACAACTGGGAGTCAACAAACCCCGAACATCCTTGCTAATAGACTATTCTTTATGCCATTCCATAATCGATTTAATAAATTAGGATTTAAGTATCTGCAACGAGTGTTGCAGTGCCAAATCATTCGGTAGTTCCTTGTTTATACACAGCTATGTTGGTCTTGGGCCAACCGTTGTTGGTCGGTTCTGTCCACAAATCAGGATAATCCTTCATCGGTCCCTAACCACAACCCTGTACATTTATTTAAATGAGTCCTGCTTCTCAGGCTTCTCCTCACGTTTATCTCATTCCTCTTCTTCCCGCTCCTTTTGTTCCCATATTTATTTGTTGTGTGTCAGTCTTTCAGCCATCAGTGGTGTATTTACGTACAGTGTTGTGTTTGCCTGCGATGATATGACACAGTAATGGCCTAGCTCGTTCCAAACACATTTGGTTTGCCGTTTTTATTTCACAAATGTAATTTCTCATCCACACGTGGTCTTTTGTGTAGGTTGGGGAAGAGGCGGGCCTTCGAAGCGTGTTTTCTAAGCGTGTGTGGGATAATGACGGGAGGAATGGAAGACAGAAATCGAGAGAAGATGGAAGATTTAGAATCTGTATCATCAAGGATAAGGAGCCATTTGGAAATGCGAGGGGGCTGTTGGGGATCGAGGGCAGTGTGGAATAAACATCTTCAAAACACGCACATACACTCTCACTAGCAGACTCTCGCAAACACACACACCTTAAACCTCTCTATACCTTAACAACCCACAGAGGCAAAAAATAAAAAACTGATTCCAAACACTGGTATACACCTGTGCACTCACGAAGACACTAAGAGTCAAATACACACGCATCTCTCTCTCTATTTGTCTCCGTCTCGGTCTCAATCTCTTTCGCTCTCTCTGTCCCTCCTTTTCTCCCGCTCCGCTCTCCCTCCCTCTCCCTCCTTCTCTCTCCTCCCTCTTTCCCTCCCCTCCCTTCCTCTCTCTCTCCCTCTTTCTCTCTCTCGCCTCCCTCCCTTCTTCTCTCTCCCTTGCCCTCTTTCTCCCTCTTTCCAACTCTCTCTCTCTGGTTCTCTCCCAGAGGCCTTTAGAGGGCACTCCTCCACAGCGAATGGCGTTATGCGTGCGCCTCTTCTAAGCAGCGTGGCTGATTTCACGGCACATTAGGGCCTCAGTAATTGATTTCTCTCCAGCGATGTCATCTTCCTCTTCCTCTGTCGCGTCGCCGTAGCGACTATCTGATCTGCTTCCTGAACACGGTTACAGGGTGCTGCGTTGTGTTCAGGGTAGCACTGCGTATTCAGGGTATAGTGTGTTATTGTGTGTGTGTGTGTGTGTGTGTGTGTGCGCGTTACTACAGCATAGCGCTGTGTTTTCAAGACTAATGGGACAGAAGGTATGACTGTGGCATTAGGGATAGCATAAGGTTTGTGGAGTCATGGGGTGAGGAGGGAGGGTTGGAGTGATGGCAGAGAAAAGAAAGGGAAAAGAGGACGAAGGAAAGGAGAGGAGAAGGGGGATGAGCCGGGGGGGATAGGGAGAGAGGGATGGGCGGAGAGATGGACGGAGTAATGGGGGATGAGAGAGATGGGGTGAGCAGACGGGGACTTACTAATGGGGGAGAGGAAAGAGAAGTGTGTTAATGTGCTGTTATCAGAGAGCAGTGTAAGACTAATTATGTCTGTGGGTCATCTAGTCTGATTCACAGAGCAGATGAGGCCCTGTATCGCTCACTGTGATTAACTTGTGCTTCATTACGTTCTACCTCACTCTGCCTCAACTTAACTTTATCTTTATCTCACTCTACCTCAACTCACCTCTCTCTAACTCAGCTCATCTCTCTACCTCAACTCATCTCTCTTTAACTCAACCCACCTCTACCTTATCTCACCTCTCTAGCTCAACTCACCTCTCTACCTCAACTCACCTCTACCAACTCACCTCTCTACCTCAACTTACCTCTCTCTACCTCAACTCACCTCTCTACCTCAACTCACCTCTCTACCTCAACTCACCTCTCTACCTCAACTCACCTCTACCAACTCACCTCTCTACCTCAACTCACCTCTCTACCTCAACTCACCTCTACCAACTCACCTCTCTACCTCAACTCACCTCTCTTACTCAACTTACCTCTCTCTACCTCAACT
Source organism: Pollachius pollachius (assembly GCF_949987615.1). NCBI lineage: Eukaryota > Metazoa > Chordata > Actinopteri > Gadiformes > Gadidae > Pollachius > Pollachius pollachius. Next base: position 12,472,241 of record NC_136938.1, on the reverse strand, counting down.
CACCTGTCTTACTCAACCCACCTCTCTCTACCTCAACCCACCTTTCGATGCTTCAACTCCCTACGTCAACTCGACTATCTTACTCAATTCACCTCTCTCTACCGCAACCCACATCTATCTACCTCAACTCACCTCTCTCTTCCTCAACTCACCTCTCTCTTCCTCAACTCACCTCTCTCTACCTAGCTCTACCTCAACCCAAAACGCTCTCTCTACCTCTGCTCCTCACTTATCGCACTACTTCGTTTTTTCTCAACTCGTGTATCTATACCTCTACTCCTGTCTCAAAATTGCTTCCATCTTTCTCTTCCCTTTTAGCTTTTCTGTACTTATGGATAGAGCTCAAAATAGGCTGACTGACTGGCTGACTGGTCACTGCTCAGCTGTGACCATGGTAGGATCAGTACTATGTCTGCACACACATCTGTTTACAGACAGCAGACTTTCACCCCACACACACACTATCACTACCAGTTGTCTCCTAGATATGTTTTTCGCTTTAGGCATCGATGCGTTTGTGAATGTGTACTTGCATGCTCTGCTTTACGTATTCTTTCATCAGTCTTTGTATGTGTTGTTCAGTGTGTGTGTGTTTTTTTGTGAGCGTCTAAATCTGTTGCTCAGCATGTATAAGTGTGTGTCCACATCATAATTTGAGTGTAGATCACTTCCCTTCTGGAGAAAATGCATGATTAAAGTTTACCTGCATGATCACCTACTGGAGCCAACACAAGCCTTCGATGAGCCTCCAGGGACTGTATGCGTGTGTGTTTGTGTCATCATTTATAAGAATATATGATTATTATGGATGTATGGATGGATTACACTAGCTCTTCTATAGTTGTTGGAATTGTCTTTGTGGCTGTCAGTATGTTGTTTTGCCTCAGTGATGTAACCAGTGTTTGGGGTGTCGTGATAACTCAGAGGTCCAAAAGAAGCAGGCTTCCCCCTGCATCTCTTCCACCCTCCTGGCGTTTACTCCTCTCAACTCTCTGTGACTCTATTGCTCTATCACTCACTTTCTATCTCACTTTCAGTTTCTCGCTCTTTCTCTCCCTCCCTCTCCCCTCTCTGTCTCTCTGAGCTCCCCCTGTCATCTAGACAGGCATGGCAGGACTCCATTAGGAGGGTTTTACTTGAAAGCGCTTGCTAGACGGTGAACTATTTTCCTTTCATCTGTGACTGTTGGCTTAGCATTAGCAGCTGTTAGCCTAGTGTTAGCACCCTTTTAGCCTTTGCTATAGCTAGCTTACGTTCTCCCCGGCCTGAGATCTAACATGAGTCCTCCCACACTCTGGCTCACACCAAGAATCAAAGGGCTATATTGGCATGGAAAATCTACATTTACCTTGCCAAAGGAAATTCCATTGCACTGCACTTGGTCTCCCTTCCGGTCGCAGGGTGCCACACATTTTACTGCCGTTGTCTTTGTGTGTCTCTGATCTGTGTGAAAAGGGCGTATCTGATATCCTGGTGCAGTTCACAGGAAGTTAAAAAAGTGTGCAGGGGGTACTTCTCTAGGGAGCCAGGTCTGTCTATTGCGTCCTTTCTCGCAAGGTTGTGCTCACTGAATCTACCTCGTCATGGACTTCCTCTGCACTTGGTCTGTCACGGTGGTCAAGTAGTCAGCCACTGTGTATTCTTTTTTTGAGGCCCAAAGAGCACTCCTTTCCAATTACTTGTTTTTGTTTCCACATAATTTGGTTTGATGTGTGGAGGCAGCCTTTGGGCTCTGTGAGCTGTTGTGTGTTGGTGTTAGTTCCAGAACCATCTGGCGTTTTCTATCTCTTGATACCAGATGTGATAAGGTGGGGGGTTCTCTGAGAGGAACTCTGTGCTCAGGGTCCAAAATAAACACATGCAACCTGCCAATGGTGGATAGATTGGACCATTTGGCAGGTACAAAAATTCAGGGTTACATACTTAAACAATTGCTTGGCTGGTAGATTTTTCCACCTTTGTCAAAAGATAACACAGAAAAGTTAATTCTGGACCCTGTTTGTGGTAAAAGAGGAGAGTCGGGTTTAGTACTAGGGGAGTGTTTGGGAGAAGGAGTAGGAGAATTCTCTCTCTTATCTCCCAAACTAGCTGGATGATGAGGCAGAAGATAAGGAACACCAGGCCCTCTCTCTCTGATTGATTAACTAGCGACCTCTGACCTCCTGCAGGGCGTTTTAATTGGCTGATGTATAATGAGAAGACAGGAAATGTTTTGGGGAACAGAGAGGGCGTGTGTGTGTGTGTGTGTGTGTGTGTGTGTGTGTGTGTGTGTGTGTGTGTGTGTGTGTGTGTGTGTGTGTGTGTGTGTTTGGATGTTTTAATAAGATGTAGGGGGTATCTAATTAGCTGATTTAGCATGCTGATATCACCTAAAGTGTGAGTGTTTGTGTAATCTTAGGTGAGAGTTATTCATGAAGGTTGTGTCCTGGTCCAAGATAAAGTTTCCCCACTGGTATGTTTTATACTGTCCTTGCAGGTCCACTGCTGTGTGTAATCGAAGGGTTTGTGTGTGTCAATAGAGCAGTTTATATGAGACTCTACGTAACCCTGGATTTACAACATCTATGAAAGCATAGATTCACATGCTTGGTTGCATGCTGTACAGCCATCTACATGCTACTGTCTTCCCACATACAACACTTTCCTTTTCTGAGTTTTTCCCCCTCATGTGGTTCTTTAATTCTTTCTGCATTCATCTTCATGCTCATGTTGTGTCCTTCCTCTCGCTTCGTCTCAAGACTCTGATGAGGCTGTACCAGCCCAGCCGCGCAGTAAGTTTATGTGTCTGTGTGTGTGTTAAAAATTCCCTTTGTGCACGCGCGTGTGTGAGAGAGAGAGAGCAACAGTGTGTGTGTTGTTTGCGTATTTTAATTTTGCGTGAGAGTTTTAAATCTGTGTGTGTGCCTGCAGTCCTCTATGCCAGTGTCCCAGAAAAACACCTTTTCTCTTTTTAATTAGAGTGTGGATGTTTGGAGTTAGACCAAGTCCACTGCCTTCACCCCACACCAACTCTCCTCCCCCTTCTTTGCTCTTTTTCCCTCTCCTCCATTTCCTCTCATCTATCTTCTCCTCGTGTTTTCCTCTCATGTCTTCGACTCTTCCTTCACTCCCTTTTTCTATCCCTACTGCTCTCATTTTGCTCAAATCTTTCTCTTTCCTCTCTTCTGCGATTTTCTCTGGACTCCTCCTCTTCCCACTTTCATCCGCTACTCTTCTCTGCTCCTCTCCTTTTCTCTCAACTGCTCTATCTTCCCGTCTTCCAAACTCCTCTCCCTGTGCCTATTTCATCCTCTCTTCTTCCCTCTTCCTTTCCTCCCATTCCTCTTGCTTCTATCACCCTCCCCTCTTCTTTATTCCTCTCCTCTCTATCCTATCTTCTCACCTCTCTCCTCTCCTCCTCCCCCCCTGTTCTCTCTCCTCCACTTATATCTTCTCTCATCTCCGCTCTCCCTTTTGGTCTTCTCCAGCTCTCTCCTCTCTCCCCCCCCCCCTTGCCTCACCACACAACATAATTAGAGCACTAGGCGATTACCCCGGTGCTCCTGGGAACCACATTTTGTTCTCTTAATCTGCTGTTTTAAATTATTAAAACCGACCGTGAACCGGCTCTCTGACCAGGCTCTAGAGAATCCTGCACACAGCAGAGTGGTGTGTGTGTGTGTGTGTGTGTGTGTGTGTGTGTGTGTGTGTGTGTGTGTGTGTGTATGCGTGTGGGTGTGCTTTCCCCTAAATGGCTTTGTTTTACTTCTCAATCTCATTGATCCCACACTCTCCCTCTCTTTCTTTTGCTGTCATTTGCCCCCCGCACTCCCTCCTCATAAAGAATCTGTCCTTTTGTACCAACTACACAAATTTTCTGGTGGCCTGTCCCAACCAACCAATTCTGAGACTGTATATTAATATCTGTATCAGCCAATCCTGAGCTTCTGTTATATATCACTGTCTATTAGAGCTAATCCAGAGCATCCCTGTTTATTAGCGTATGTTTCAGCCAACCCTGTGCATCCCTGTGTAATACTGTCTGTTTCAGTCAATCCTGTACGTCGCTTATAGATTACTTTCTGTTTGAGTCAATCCTGTACCTCAGTTATATATATCTTTCTGTTTCAGCTAATTGTTTGCCACCATTATATATTACTGTCTGTTTCAGTGATGTGATTTCACAACTATCCCTTTTTCTCCTTGCTCATCTTATATCGTGACATCCTGCAGTGACACAAGCAAGTGCAAACACACAAACACACATTCACACAGGTACGCAACCTCCCACACACGTGCACAGAAAAGCAAACACATACAAACTAGGGCTGGCCCTAATACATCATTTCAACCTTCGGATATTCGTTAGGTTTCCAAACGAATATCGGAATATTCTAACACAAAAAAGCAAAACAACAATGTCACATCAGTGGCTTTCGGATCCAGTCCTCAGTGGAGTTCGAATTGGTTATGGCAGAGCTTCAATGCAGCCTAAAAGTTTCTGAAGACGGTTTCGAAAATATGAGATTATCAATTATCACAAAGCAAATAGGGGGTTTGAACATTGTGCAAAGTTTTGAATACATTTCTAGGCAGGACTAGTGCTATTTACCCGCTGATAAATTAAACAGGCGCTATTGTGGGGGAGAGATCGCCATACACGTAGAAACACCGCTACCGGTTACTAAATAATCAACACATTGTTATTAGTAGGTAGAGTTTTTTGGTGTCTTTTGGACTTGTTTGAACGTTTGAGTAGTGTTCATTATTAATACCCTTCTTAAACTAAATGCGCTCCGATGGACGGGGTGGTAATTGCAAACCTAATACAAACACACAAAGAAAAGCACACACTGCATAAACTTGCACTCAAAACATACACACCACATATAAACACCCACACACACAGGTGACACACAGGCACACAAACACACATTTGCGCGCACGCACAAACACACACGCCAGCACGAACGCTCTCTCTCATGCTCTCGCGCTCGCTCTAATTCGGCAACCATTAACCAACCTAACACATACATTTTCACACATGTTCATTGCAGCCCGGATATCCTTCAGCGCTTGTGAGGGTGATCGTGTGATAATGATAAATCATGTGTTAATGATGTCTTAATGACCTGTCTGTGTTCACACTCACACATCTAGCACTGCTGGAGTCTCCCTATCAATATCCAACCATACAAGAATATCTCCCATCAGTCTAGTTTATCACTGTAGCGGCCACGTTATGATAATAATAGTAGTTACAAACACACACACACACACAGTTGAAGTAATAATATAATTCATAATGTTAAAAGAAAGGCATGGTGATTGACTCCCAGACGAAAGGTTCTGAGTTTGAACTCCAATGCACGCTGACTAGCTGCAGGCGTCCCTGAGCGAGCTGCGCTAACCCCCACCAGCTCAGAAATCACTTTAAAAAATCAAAAGGTATACAAGAAAAATAAAGGGAGCCATAGTAAAAGGCAGGACCCTGTGGTTTTGAAACCAACATCCCCCTGCTCTGCCTGTAAATGTGCAGTATATATTTAGATTGGTGAGATGTGGATCGAATTGTGTGAGTATAACCTTGCTCTTCTCCCTGCCCACAGCCAGGAGAGAAGAGGAGGACCTGGAGGACCGTAAACCACTGAAGAAGAGAATCAAGGAGCTCAAAGTTCTTGAGCCCAAGATCGCTCAAAACCTCTGTAAGTGGTTGCTCTTCTCCGCGCTCTCTCTCCTCCCTTTAGACTAGGGAGGTTTCTGTCTATTTACCACCCTCTACCCTCTCTTTCCCCTATGTTGTCCTCATTTATATCCTCATCCTACTTTCAACCCTTCCTCTCTTTTCACTATATCTGCCCTGTTTTATATATTTCATCGCCCATATGACATCATCTGTACACATACCTCTCTGCTTCATTGTCTTTCGGTCTCTGAGTACTAATTCTCTCTTACACACGTACACACCAAACATGAGCGACAGAGCGTGATAGAGGGAATGTCTGTGTGTGATGTCATTGTTCCAGCCAGCCTGATGTCATGACTTTAGAGATACAGTAACTACCATGTAATGAGTGGAAGCGTCCCCATCAGTAAATGGATTACTGTTGATGGCTCTAAAGCTGCCACAGCTCCCACACCCCAAAGCCCTCTCACCCAGCCAACTAACAGCCAATCCCCCTCCTATCTCCGGCCGATCCATGGGCCGGAGCTCTCAGGCCAACTGCTGTAACGGCCCTGCTAATAGTCCGATCACATTGCATTGACAAATTGTTCTGCCCACAGCATTTGCATTTATATTTGACTTTGACTGAGTTTTTACATTATTCCCAATGGATGTGTATGTGGGAAAATGTAATGTATCACCACTTGCATGTAACATAACCTGATATTAATTTATTTTCAGTATTGTATTTTACTTATTCTTATACACACAAATCCGGGTGCACTTTTATTAGTGATCTGCCAAAATGTGTTCTTGTAATTGTTCTCTCCCAGTGTGAAAGGGTTCTTCTACTCTTCCTTTCTCTCTCTCTCTCTTTCTTTCTCTCTTTCTTTCTTTCTTTCTCTCTCTTTCTTTCTTCTTTGTCTGGCTTCATCTCTTTTTTTCTGTGTGTGTGTGAGTGTGTGTGTGTGTGTGTGTGTGTGTGCCTGTATGTGTTTACAATTTTTTCAAATTTCTCTTTATGTATATCTCATCTCATGATGGCTGCAAATAAACGTGAGCTTTGAATTCCAACTGATCTTTCTCTCCCTGTACAGCGATCTTTCTGGGCTCGTTTCGTATGCCTTACGAGGAGATCCGCAGGATGATTGTGGAAGTGGATGAAGAACAGCTGACTGAGTCCATGATCCAGGTACAACCGTACCTCCCCTTGTTCCTGATGTCACGACCCCGTTGCCCTCAGTCTATCTGTAGGCATCCTCGAGCAAGTTGCCCCTAACCCCTGCCTATCCTTATAGGGATACGCTGTGCGTTCTTTACATTGGCATTACCCACATTTAACACGGGTTGTTTGATTCCAAATTAGTCTATTGTGGTTCTGCGCTGACAGGTTACCTTTGTGCAGACTACCCAGCCAGAGGCAGTAAATAATATAATAGGACCAGTGCCTCATCACTGTGCAGAAGATGTGCAGAATTATCTGTGTGTTTGTAGAAACGGATTTACAGATATCTCTGCGTGACACTGCATGTGTCTGCTAATTAACAACATTCTAATATTGCTGTTGGCAATAGTGGTAGCAGTATAAGTAGCAAGGTAAAATGGTATGAGGTAGTCACTGAAAAGCATATGATAATGATAATATATATTAGTTATATTATACCAATATGGCTATTCATTCTTGATATTTTTTTTCTGTATTAATTATACTACTGTTGATTTTCATAATATTTATTTGTATTTATGATATAGTATATTATAATATATTATATTATAAATATAATAATCATAACATATAATGAAAAGTACTATAATGTCTTGAAAAAAATTCCTCTTTTTCATTATTAATACTTCCTCAACCTGATTTGTATTTATTATTACTAATAATATCAATATTAGTTTATATATATAAATATTATTAATAACAATATATATTCATATTCCTATGGTGAAGCAGTCCTAATACTATATGAGATTAACATTATTAATAATAATATATTAATATTCCTATGGTGAAACAGTCCTTATACTATAATATTAATATCATTAATAATGATCCATTAATATTCCTATAGAACCTGGTGAAGCACCTTCCAGAACAAGAGCAGCTGGCAGCGCTGGCTAAGTACCAGCAGGAGTATAGCAGCCTATCAGAACCTGAGCAGTTTGTTTTGGTGGTGAGCACACGCACACACGCACGCACACTCACACACGCACGCACACACACACAATCACACATACAGGCACACAGATATGCTTCAGTATGTTTAGCTAAATGCTGTGCTTTGTTTATCACATCAACCCTCACAGTTCCACACACACACACACACACACACACACACACACACACACACACACACACACCTGCAATTTCACAGTGTATCCCGTTGCATTTCTGTTTAACAAACAATGTAAATTGGTTTAATTTGTATTTAAATCACTTGTGTTTAATCAAATCAGCAAAGAGTTGGCCAAGTGGTTGTTTCGGTAGCTCTCCCTTGCCTGTCTCAACCACTCTATGTGTCTCTATCTTTCTCTCTTCGTCTTTTCCTCCAAATCCCTTTCTCTCTTGCTTTCTCTCCATCTCTCTCCATATATTTCACTATCATCCTCCAATCCCGCTCTCCCTCACCCTTTCTCTTTCTCCTACTCTCCCTCTCTCCCCTCCATGTCTGCCATCTCTTTCCATATTTTTCTTTTTGTCTCTCAATCCCTGGGGATCAAACCTGGTACTACTTGTCAGGGAGTACACCTTAACCACTGCCACCAAAGCACTGCAGCATTTCGGATTTTGCTCTTCAGAAACTGGTGCCTAGTTATCCCTGGACAGTTAAATCTGCGCCAAATTGTTGGCAACTTTTGAAAAAGCCATTTCTAATTATATTATGAAGGAACATATTGTCAGCCGATCCGAATGACTGGAGGTTTGATCCCTGCTTTTCCTAGCAGATGGACACATACTGTCAGAGCAGAGAGCAGGAGGCCAGACACACAAACAAGAGTCTCATCAAAGAGAAACAAACACTAAGCCAGAACCCCCCCTGGCCCAGTGTCTTCGTGCTGCTCGGATGTATCGCAGCTCTTGTTCCATATCCTGAACACCTCTCCCTCAAAGGGAATTTGACATTCTGCTGCTCGGAAACCACCACCACCGACCTTTCTTCTTCTCTGCTCTCTAAGCTGCCGTGTTCAGACTGGTCTGGCCCCTAGCTGGCGTTGGCAGTAGAACACCCCTACCAGCCCCACCACCCCCAGTGCTATCATATCCACCACCTCCAGTGTCCCCACCACAACGGTGGTAGAGAGCAGCATAGAGGACCAGCTAGCCTGTCCACTCCAGAGCGCTGGCAGTGAGAGCTGTACTCAAGCATTCTTTGTGCAAAAGAACAAGAAAAGAAAAGGCCACGGGGTCAAAAGGGGAATAGGTTTATAGAAACTTAATCAGAAGGCTCTACACTAGAGGTGTTCCTACTCCTCACAGGAGATGAACCTTCATCATGTGTTCTTCAGCCCTAGAGCCGTTCCTACTCAATGCAGGAGAATAACCCTAATCATGTGTTCTTCAGTCCTAGAGCTATTCCTACACAATGTAGGAGAATAACCCAAAACATATAATCTTCAGGCTAGTGCTGCTCCTTCTCAACCCCGGAGAATAACCATAATCATATAATCGTCATTACTAAAGCTGTTCCTAATAAACACATGAGAATAACCCTAAACACATTATCTACAGTCATACAGCTGTTCCCGATAAACACAGGAGAATAACCCTAAACATATGATCTATAGTCCTAGAGCTGTTCCTACTCCACACAGGAGATTAACCCTAATCATGGGTTCTTTATGGCCTGCTGACATATTAACATAGCTTCTGCTGTCCATCTAGAGGTACTGTACCTAACATGACAACTGGGACAAGGCAATTATGGTGATGATGGTGGATGTGGTGGTGGTGGTGGATGAGGTTGTGATAACATTCAGAACACCCCACCTAGAGACCCCATTAGCTTCCACCCCAGCAGTCCTCTTGATCCCAGACACTGCTTGCTGAATGACAGGCAGTGGGGGAGGGCTGATGAGTTCCAAACTTTGCTGCCATGCTAAAGAGAAGCGGGTGTATGAATAATTCTGTTTGGTATGGCCTGTGGTAGCAGTACATGTCAAACACACGCCTGGTTGGCGGCCGTTTGATGGCCGCTCTTTCAAGTCAGATGCTAATGGAGCTTGACAACTCAGGGTGACTATGTTTGGGTTTTTGCGCTTCCAAAATATTTACTTGAACCAGTTGAATGTTCTGTGCTCCGTCTTCAAAGTCTCACTTTCCTTGACTCGTTCTGGCTCTTTGTCACTCTATTTGGTATTTGGCCTATTTTGCTATCTCTTTCCATCTCTCTTTTCCTCTCTTCTCTCCTTTCATTTCTGTCTGTCTGTCTGTCTGTCTGTCTGTCTGTCTGTCTGTCTGTCTGTCTGTCTGTCTGTCTGTCTGTCTGTCTGTCTGTCTGTCTGTCTGTCTGTCTGTCTGCCTCCCTCCCTCCCTCCCTCCCTTCCTCTATCTCCCTCCCTCCCTCCCTTCCTCTATCTCCCTCTCTGTCAAACTCCCTGGCCCAGCGGGGAAAATACACACACACACATAAACCCAGCCACATAGTAACACACACACACACACACACACACACACACACACACACACACACACACACACGGACGAATTGGCAAAATACCTTCATCTCTTTTTGCTCTATTAGTGGCTCTGGCTATAATGAAGACTGAGGTGATCTGGAATTCCCTGAGGTTTTGCTCCTCTCCTCACACTGCCACACACTCATTATTGCACCTTTTCTTACCTTCTTTCCCACAGTGCTTTTCCAGCCATTGCCCCAGTTCTCTCTCTCTCCATTTATTTTGTGGCGGAACACGCTCTCAGTAACTCTCTGACTAGCTGCTTGATGACATTACAGTATCCCGGATTAAACTTTGATCCAGGCCAACTCTCTGCCACACAGCCAGCTGTTGTCCACAAACCCACACGCCCCCGCACTTGTGCGCAGGCACACGTACACACTGTTGTAGGCAGGCCATGGGTCCAATGCAATATTTTCCAATTTGCTGTAATTGTGTGAGAGTGGTAATCCAATGCAGCCCATTGTATATTCCTCCGCCTCCTCCGCTTCTGTTTGCTGACCTATATGGAGAGCACCTCTGTAATTACCCTAGCAGACCTGCTGTCCAAATCAAATCAGTGGCACCACGCGTGACCAGGGCCCAGCCTCACTGGCTTAGCACGCCTCGATACCTTCCACACTCCATCAAGGGGGTAGACCCGTGGAAAGGGCTGGAAAGTTTGCATTAGTCAGACAATTTCTAAATTTTTTGAGGTATTTATTCTCTTAATACACTCTTCTCTTATCTCTTTAGCCTTCTCATCTTTCATGCTGACCTTCTCTTAAGATTCAAATTGTTTGTCTTTCTTGCTTTCTGTATATGTGTCTCACATGTATCCCTTTCTCTTCCTTTTGTCACTAGATATCTACATCTAAAGTAAAAAAATGTCTGAATTCAAAGGACTATATTGGAATGAGAAAAAATACATTGCAGAAGCCCACCACATAATATATTTTCTATTCATTTTTTTTAATGTCAACTAAAATACGTGAAGACAGGATGAAAGAGCGTATGCTTTTCCAGGGAAGGGTTTCAATAAGCCATAACAGTCCTCTCCCTCCCGTCTTCCAGATGAGCAGTGTCAAGAGGCTGCGCCCTCGCCTCAGCCACCTGCTCTTCCGGATGCAGTTCGAGGAGCAGGTATCAAACCTGCGGCCCGACATCCTGGCGGTGAGCGCAGCGTGCGATGAGGTGCGGAAGAGCCGCTCGTTCAGCCGTCTGCTGGAGCTGGTGCTGCTGCTGGGGAACTACATGAACTCCGGCTCCCGCAACGCCCAGTCGTACGGCTTCGACCTCAGCTCCCTCTGCAAGGTGAGGGCCAGCCCAGCTCTGCCGTGACCCTGCCAGTTCAGTATCTACACCGCACTGTTGACTCATGGATACAGCATCTCTGTGTACAGTTGTTATGGGTACCGTATGGTGGGACATGATCCCTAGTAGTGGTGGACGATCAATCAATAATAATATTTACCGCGATAACGGTGATGTGTTTTTTTTTCATAAAATGTCTGGTATTTCAATCAACTTTTAACGGCATCAATCACTGAAGCGGCATAGAGCCATGAGTCAGTGCAATGCGTTAAAGCAGAATACAAAAGGCAACGTCAGTGCGTGATCGCCAGGGCTACGGCTTGGGGGCGTTGCTCTGGCGCCTGGGGGCGTTGCTCTGGCGCCTGGGGGCGTTGCTCTGGCGCCTGGGGGCGTTGCTCTGGTGCCTGGGGGCGTTGCTCTGGCGCCTGCAGGCGTTGCTCTGGGGGCGCACTGTTTGAGATCATATATTCCATGTTTTCTCTGCTGGCTTCCGCCTTGTTCTCATGCCACCGTGGCTAGGCAGGGGCCCCTATCACTGGGTGGATCAAAGAGGCCATTGAGTGGGGACTATTCATGTTTTGAAAGGGAAAGCTGCGTGTGATTGAGTTCCATCATCCTCCAAGATAGACCACAGCGCTACAGCCCATCAGAGCAGGACCCCACCGAGTGCTTTGGTCTCCTTCTTCAGATGCCCACGCCAGATAGCAGGCAAACAGAAAATAAGGAACTCTCATGGCATGTAGGCCTGGCTGTGTGCCCTGTATGGCAACAATCCAACACTGATCCCCAGTTTTGGGGGTGCACATATTACCCCCCTCAGGGGGAACCTGAGCAGGCTCCAGGGGGTACTTGTAAAGTTTTGAATCTGCTTTGTCATACCTAAATACAAATTTCAAATTCAAATGTTGACTTGTTGACAATGTTGTACATATTTGGAAAGCCCAGGCAACTACAATATTAATCCTGTTAAAGATTATAGTATACTATTAGTTCAAAGCAAAACATTGGTGGTTTTGGGCTGTAGGGGCACACAAGATCGTAAAGCTCTGGAAAACACTGCCCTTACGCACCATAATGATGCACATTATAGAGGTATGCAATAACGCTATTGACCAACGACAAATTATCTAAAATGGTAGATAAGGTGTCATATCCCCCCTACACACATACACACATGTATACACTCACTTTGTGAAGTGCTTTGGGTGTCTGGAAAAGCACTATTGAACTGTTATGAATGATTCTAATTGAATTGCTTGCCTTTCATCAGAAACAAATCATCTTGTCCTCCCCTCAAACAAGTTATTCTGATTGGGGTCATTCGGTCCAAGTGGGCTCAACATTCTGCCAAATTATAACGCTGATAGGCCTGATCTACCTAGTTTAGCGCTAGATGCTATTATCAGATCACATTTGTTCAGCCAATCTCAAAGTTCCTGTGAGGCATGTGTGTCAGTTAACAGTTACCAGTGTAACTGGTAACTCGCTCTCTCCCTAAATCCACACATCGAGGCATCCGCCTCGAGGCGTTCTCTCTTGTCAGAGGAGAACGTCTGGGAACAATATGAGACTGAAAAGCCTGTAACAACGTTTGAAACTAAGCTAAGGCATTAAGTCGACTGCTCTCACCCATCGTCTGATTATTCAAACTACACCCTTCTTTGTCTTGTTACCTCACTAATATCTAATTGCAACAGTGCAGATTATCTGAATGCGACTTTATTAAAAAATTGCATTTCTGGGCGAGGGGGGGGGGGAGAGAGAGGGAGAGAGATCCTAATCCAGAGGAACAGGGCTTGGCTTGGGTTACATTATGACTGTAGACACTCTTAACTGCAGTTTCCACAGTAACAACCTGCCCAGCCATCCATCATTGTCAACGCATTGTGCTGTGGGACCGCTTTGCGCAATCGCCCCAGAGCTCCCACATCCATAGGGTTTGTCATCGCCAACACAACCATAATGGTTGTTAGTCATTATGGTCTACTGTCATCCAATATAATCTCATTACCATCCCCGCCACCTAAAGATCCTTTTGATTAATGTTTGCACGTTCGTTTTCATGAAGTCGTGCTCATTTTCATGAAATTTAGATCCTTTTCAAGGCTTTGCTTTCTTTTTTATGTTTGCTTTTAAAAGCCTCCCTAACCCTCTCCAAAATGCTCTCATACAAAAGCCTTGACGCTGCCTGAATGGCATCATCCGACGCCAAGCGTGATGTCGGCTTCCTGTTTTGCCTGAAGATTGACAGCTTAATTCCATGCGTTACAACATGGCGAGAAATTGCGCCGACGCAAACCAGCACAAAAGAAATCTCATTGTCAATTATGATTACCATTTATCTAAATTCAGAAAAACTTCCTTTTGTGCGTGAGCACTTGATGCTTTTGAAAAGCAAGCCTATTCAATAAATAAATAGGGAACAAAATAGAGGAGAGGAGTAAGAATGTGTTTGATTAGAGGAAGTAATACAAACATGATTAAACGCAGCGGGAGGGAGTTGTCCAGGGAGTACCAATGGATCACCTGGAGAGAGCAACTAGGCAAGGCGCTAGGCTCCGCTCCACAGGGGGCCGAGAGGCCTCCGAGAGATGGCGTTATGCTCTGAGAGACACGAGAATAATTTGAATGAAAACACCATAAGATATGTATCTGTTTGTTTGGCAAACGTAGCGGGAGCGCAAGGCACGGGCAATGATGTTTTTGTTTGGATGTTTTGGTGGGAGGATCGTGTGTGTATCTGCGTGTCTGCATGTGTTTTTCTTAATGTTTATAATGTAGATCATTTAGATTCAACAATTACTGTAAAAAACATAGACATAAGACAGAGGGCATATACTAGATTTGCTCTGTGAAGATGCTTATAAATATGCTTTGTGTAATCCAGCCAACAGTCTGAGGTAGCTAGAGTTTGTCTAGTCAATACTAGAGTCCATACTAAGTCTAAGGTGGCTATAATTAGTCAACATTAAGTCTAAGGTGTCTGAAATTAGTCAACACTAAGTCTAAGGTGGCTATAATTAGTCAACACTAAGTCTAAGGTGGCAATAATTATAGTAAGTTTATGTACTGACTTAGTCACAATATGTCTAAGATAGCTAGAGTTAGTCAAAACTAAGTCTTACGGTAGCAAGAATAAACCTCAACACTTGGTCTAAGCTAGCGACAGTTTGTTGCTACCTTATTAAGCACTATGTCTAAGGTAGGAAGAGTTGGTCAACATTCAGTCTAAGGGAGCTAGACTTGGTGATGCTACTTTAGGGTCAGCTACCAACAGAATATACTACAGAAAACATCCAAGATAATTGTCAGGCTACTCCCTTGTATGGTTTGTGCATTTGTGTTTATTTGATTTTTTCCATTTACTTCCTCAATGTGGAGGAAGCCTGAAACTCAATCACTTCATGGCCATTCATGTGTCATCCGTATGCCGCACATGACAAAAAACTTTGTGTGTGTGTGTGTGTGATACAGCTGAAGGACACCAAGTCAGCTGACCAGACAACCACTCTACTCCACTTCCTGGCGCGGGTGTGTGAGGAGGAGTTTGGTGACGTGGGGAAGTTTGTGGAAGAGCTGGAACATGTGGACCGAGCCAGCAGAGGTAATAACACATCACGTATCAGTATAACAACCGTTTCAAACCAACTGTTTTAAGAAGTGTTAAAAGAAAAGACAAAAGATACAAAGACATTTTGAAAAAATGTATTTTGAACGTCGCAACAGAAACTACAGGACAGTACAGGATAAGGGTAGGCAAAATAAAGGATGTACCACATGTTTCATTTCACGATAAAACTGGGTTTGCATAAAAGCCCCAGGGAAGCATAATAACCTGACCCATTTGTGGTTGGAAATGAATGGAGATGGTAGGCTGAAGTTAAGTATTAAGTCGAATGAGAAGGACGTAAGACAGATGCATATGACACCATGAGTGTTCAGGTGTGTGTGTGTGTGTGTGTGTGTGTGTGTGTACACGCCTGTGGATGTGTTATTTTTGTTGCTGCTACTCGGTCCAAGCGCTGGTAGTGCAGTCGCATTATGCGGCCCTTGGATGTCCTCGTCACAGGTCAGGTATCTGTGGCCTCTCCCCCCTCGGGAAGGTAGAAAAGAGGGTTCAGTGGAGCTCTGCGGTAGTGATGTTGTAGCTCTGATGATGTGAGGATAACAGGCTCCCCTCTGCTTCCTCTTCCATCCGCCATTGGTTGGTTTCAGCTCACCCCTTCGTTTCTCTCCTCTCCGTTTCGTCCCCCCCTCTGACTCACGGTCTTTGTGTTCCCCAAGCGAGAGAACACATTTGCATGTGCAAAGCCTATTTTTTCTTCCTGAGTCGTCAGGCTGCATTTTTTTCCTTTTCAGTCTTGTCGTCGTCGTAGGATGACACAAATTTCTTATTTTCTCCGGCATTGATGTGTTTGCACGCCTCGCTTTTCTCCTTTTTATTTCACATTTCCTTTCATGAATTTGGGGATTTGTGTTTTCTTGTTTTGTTTAGTTTTTGTTTCATCATTGCTGACAGCCATTTGAGCACATCTGAGGCACATCATAAAGGCTGTGCCTCTGGTCTGTCAGGATGCTAAACAGGGACCTGCGGAACCTGACCCACGCACGGCAGGGCTCGGGTGCCGGCGAAAGCCCTAATGATGTGCTGCTTGCTCGTCCTAGCCTCTGGCGTTTGGCTCTGTCTCTCACACCACACTTCTGTTGCTCATTACAGAGACCAGGGACATGTGGAAGGGACAATGTTTAGTTCTTCTTACCAACACCAGCACTCGTTGGGCAGGGGAAGGGGACATCATTTTGTGCTCCATACCAACACCTGATCTGACCAGAGGTATTAGACATAGTTTAGTCCTCCATAATTGGGTATCCAGCAGTCCTACGTTGTTATCGTAAAACTTCTGGGGGGAGACGGCACAGAGCCTGGGCCGGAAACCTAAAACTGTAAGGGGCAGTGACGTCTTGTTCCCTCTTGCGTATTAGATGTTCTGCCAAAAAAAACGAATTTGCGTGAATGGATGAAGTGTTCAAAGGTTTTTTCTTTGTATTTTGCGAGTGCTGGCCGAGTTTAGGTTCACCAATTACACGCTTTCAGATCCCCGCCTTGAACATCATGATTGGTTCAAATATATGAAGCGAAAGAAAGGGAAGCAACCCGTTCAGCCAGATTTGAGTTTAGACCTAAGAGTTTAGGTTATTCATCTAAAGTCTCATTTGGGAGAGTAATCCTCCATACCAACACCAACTCTGATTGTGCAGGGGAAGGGATCATGGTTTAGTTCTCTATACCAACACCTGCACTGGGCAGGGAAGGCAGCATAGAGTTCCTGCTCTGTTTGGGCTTTTTCCTTTGTCCTTTCTGCTGTGTCGTTCCAACCATTATTTTTCAAGGCATGGAAGGAATTCCTTTTTGTACCTTACAAAAAGTCTTCCCTTCGTTCTCCCTGCCTTTGTCTGTCCACCTCTTTCCCTTCATTCCTCTTTCATTCTCCATGTGTTTCTCTCCCAATAACTTCATCTTGCTGTCAATCTTAAGCTCTCTCTCGCTGTAGCCCCAGACCCCATTCTCTCTCTTTCTACCTCACCACCTCGCTCACCCTTGTGCTCAGTGGGTTTGGTAGGGCAATTACACATACTTGTTTTCTTTCAAGCTGCTGAATGCATGTTGCTGTGGAGACAAGCCAGACATACAGATGTTTTCTTTTTCACAACCAGAATCTGTTCTGCACGTTACTCCTCAAAAGTCAGTGTCACCGCTGGACGTCCCTGCTCCTGGCACAGTCTACCTCACACCAATGGTGCAAAGTACACTTCTTTCAAAACCTGTACAAAGAACACACCTGTACAAAGTCATCTTCATACAGTAATAGTTTTTCCTGGATAAGAATGGGTTTGTCTTGTTGAGGCTCTTGATTTCAAAATGTGTAAAAATAGTTATATATCGATTCACTCATTACAAGTATGTATCTGCTGGTTGATTAGTTGATTCTTTGTTCTTCTTTTTTTTCTATCTATTCATTAGATTATGATGTACTAATGTTATTATTCAAGAAGTGGAAACTGAAGTGAGCTGAAGTACCACATAGGAATTAAAAGAGGGGCACATACATTGGTCTTGCATGTTTGTATCTGGTACCACAGAATTACATTGGTGCCCATTGGTCTCCAAATTCTTTCTGAAAGCATGACTTGCAAGTGTTTTTGGTTGCAGTGTGGACTGAAGCCGATGGCTCTTCCCTTCATACTCAGTACAGTTTATTTTCAGTTATGTTGAAATTTTCTGTGATGCAGTACCAGATTTCACCTCTCTTCCCCACTATCATTTGAGATACATTAAGAATTGATCTGTTCCAAAAGATAGCGTTCTGCTTCTCTGTACCTGTCGAATTCCAGTTTTTTCTGAAACCATCCATAAATTAAGGTAACTTTCGGAACAGTTTTCTCACCTCACCAGTTTCCAGTGTTGTGTAGCAAATTATATTTAAGCAGAAATGACACCTGCATATAAATGTATTCACCCCTTCGGTATATTTCATTGATCCTTTCAAAGAAATGCAGCAGGGGTTATACCAAATGACTATGGCTCTACACAGAATGCTTAGGAATTATATTCTTTAACTGTCCAGCCACACCCAATGTTGTAAGCACGACAACATGCAGTTCGGAATGCAGGCTAATGATGGGACGCATCTTTTTCAGATGGCTACCTTTCTATTAGACAGCTTAACATTGGCTGAAGTCGGGAATCGCTTTGTTTTTTTCCCCTGTTATGTCCCCTTATATACCCATCGCCCAGATGATCCAGCATGGATGCCACATGTGAGTCAGTGTGTGTGCGGACGCTTTCCACTCTGTCATGTTGACGGCACAGCGGGATGGCGGCAGTAATAAGGAGATGTCAATGGGGGAAGTGACCTCTACAAATAATCCTATCATTATTCCAGTGAAGCCTGCTATATCTGTAGTCCTTCTAGACCGCTGGGCTTACTGGGCCCCAGCACTCATAAAGATCACTCACTCCAACACAGAGCTAAAGGCAGGAGTGGGCTCACAGTGTGCCCACACTATGGTTTACTTATTCCCTGTACAGCTGACAACTTTATACCCTTAATTTACTTATTGCCGCACTATATCCAATGATGCTTAGGAGTTTTGATTTTCATCAGATTCATCCAATAAATCTTGTGACAATACATCTAACGCAGGTTTATTATTTTGCAAGTAATTTGGTGTCCAATTTCCCTACCTTACTTTGTCCCTAAATAGTTTTCTTTAAACTAAGTATTGTCGCTATAAAGCCTGAGGGAATGGGGGAACAAGTGAACGACTTTCGACACAGCCTTTGTTTCGTTCCTCCAACATGGCAAGCATCTCTCCTCTCCCTCTCCCTGAACAAACTGTTCCACTCTCGCCCAGTGAATATCCGTGATACTGAGGACAATCACAGTTAGTTTGTTTTCCATTTCCCACTTCCACTGTACCAAGTCAGATCCTTTGACTGGGTACCTTAGAGGCCTCTCCACAGGGTGGCTCCCGGCCCCCAGCTCTTTCGAAGGCATCTGATTGGAGGGTTGGAGGGGAAGAGTGGCTATTTCAACTCCCTGGCTCGCCCACTTTCTCCCTCTTTCCAGCCATCCATCCATCATCACGGGGCCATAATCACTCCGATCAGCACACTGCCCATCTGCTGTCCTCCCAACGGGCCTTCCGAGAGTCACAGGATATTGGTATCCTGCTGTCCCAGAAGGCCTTGCTTCTGGGGGGAGAGAGACATGGATGGATAGGTGCAGTGAGAGAAAGATATAGAGAGACTGGTAGATGTAGAGATAAACTTATTGTGGTCCATAAGGAGAGGAGGGGAAAGAGAGATTGACTACTTCATATAGTGAAAGAGAGAGAGTACTTGATAAAGCAGGAGATGGGCTTCTTGATGAAAAGAGAGAGGTAGTGTGAGACTTCTTGATAAAGAGTGGATAGACTGGATATGGAGATGGAGAGATACCTAGCTAGATAAAGGGAGAGAGACACAGAGATAGATAGAGAGCCCCTAACGGAGAGCTAGGGAGAGGGAGAGAGAAGGTTTAAATGGAAATTATGGATCTGAAGTACGACTCGAGGCTTTGTTTTAGTGTGTACTTTAAAGATATGTCAATAATATCCATTATGTCTTTGTCTGGTTGGGTTAGCTGAGTATGTGGATATTGTATTATGTGTGTGAATATTGTGTGTGTGTGTGTGTGTGTGTGTGTGTGAGACAAGGGTGTGTGTGGATAATTGATTATCCAATCAAGTCTTGTGATTGATTTTGTGCCGTTGCCCTTTCAGCTGCTGCTAATAATATGAACTAGAAGTAGTTCTTTATGCTAAATGATCTTTCATCAGTTTAAATGAAGTATTGCTGCTGCCCGCGTTCACTTTGTATACATGTTCTTTCTCTTTCCCTAATTTAGATAATGCCTCCTGCATAAAACAGTTGCATAGGGTATTCCCTCATTTCAGGTACCAGTCTCTGTTCCTGTCCATTTACTTGTCCACTTTCCCTTGGAAATGGTTTGCCAGAAATAGATGGTAGGATATCGCAGTGTTTGACTCCCCACTGAAATGTACAGGGTTTGATCCCCAATATCCACAGCCTACCTTTAGGCATTCTTGAAATGCCTAAGGGTCTTTGTCAACATAGCATTTCCTTCCAGCAGAAATGCGCCGGCATGGTGTTGGGAAGCACTGGAAGGAAGCGTTTCAGTGCTGAAGATATCCTGCTGCGTCCCCATGTTTTGTTTTGCGTTATTGTTTCTATTACGTCTAGCCAGTTTAGCATTGCTTAACATCGAAGCGATGAATTCTTATTGTACATCCATGAGTGATAAGCAGCCTATGCATACACAAATGTTGCTTTTTTGATCTTCGGAGAAACACTGTTGAGGCTTTCATTTACATGTAAACACTGACGAGGGTTGGTTGCAGATATTTGTTCATTAGGTAGGTATTAGAATCTCAATTCAGTATTAGAATATTCATTGTTTTGTTTTTGTGAAAATTATGACAAAAACTAAAATATTAATGTTTTTAAACATCAATGGATATTTGGGGACTAGGGTTAGTAGGCTACATTTCATCTGAGAATCCTAGTGATAAAATAGATCTGTATGGGCACTAGACGTCCAAGAATGCCTCCCGTCAATGCTTCAGTTGAAGTAATGGCAATCATTTTCAGAATGGCTATGTATGGGATGATGATAAATTATCGTTAGTTAGTTTTGGATATTCAAAATGTATTTGAATATTCCAGTTGCACTTTGACAGCTGCCATCTAGTTTGAGGATACTCAGGCTATTAATTTCGGCAGCCATCAGGGCATTACTCGTTTTAGAAGGGATTTAATAATGATATTAATAACTTATTCAATGTTCAAACGAATAGAACAGGGAGAGGTGTTTCTCCATGCTTGGCAAGTCTCATTTCAAGTCTCACCCCCCCCCCCCACCCCCACTAGTCCTTGCCTCTAAATATCACTAGTCCTGTTGTGAAATTGATCCAAAACTTCAATTTTCAAACGTCCTATTTGCTTTGTTATAATTGATAATCTCACTCTTTGGAAACCGTCTGTGTTTAGAAACTTTAAGGCTGCATTTGAAGCTCGTAACTCGGATGAGTTGATCCGAAAGCCACTTATATTTTAATAAAGAAATTTGCAAAACAACAAAAACACATTTGTTTCACCAATAGAACCAATTCGTTCAGTTGATTAAAAACCAGATTCTGCAGCAGTGGTCTACGCCATCTACGTTTACAGGCAGTGAAAGATGGACTTTTTTTCGGTGAAACGAATATCTGAATCTTGAAATTAGGTATTCAGGCCAGTCCTACAACCTACTATTTTCCAAAATGTAATCTTTGTTTGACAGTTGATAAGATGTGATTGTGTGACTCGGAACAAGCCACAGTGAAGCAGCAGTAGCTTTTAAAAAATTAAATAAAAAATAATTCAGCAATTTTCAACCCGCAATGGGGGCCATAACCGCTACCTGCTCCTAAAGGACATTTATCTGAGTTAACGGCAAGTCTCTTTAGATGTTTAATTGGAACATTGTCATATTAATAGAAATGTGTGTCTTTTACCAATGAAAAAGTCAGGCTTCTATTCCATTAAATCCCAATATCTTGCGTTACTTATTATTTTGTTCTCTTGAAATTCCAATCAATTCCCTTTCACTATGTTTTATTTAGTTTGTCATTAATGGAAAATTATAATGGATATTGGGTGTTTGCACAGCTTAATGTGACATTTGTTGGAGTGGCCTTTTGAGATTATTTTATGTGTTTAAAACAGTTGAAACACACAATGACTCAGTGCCTCATGGGTAATGAATGCAGAATCTTTAGTTTAGTTTGTTTTGCAACCGTCATATATGGCATGTGTCTTATGTGTGGATTCCCTCGTATTCAACCAGCCTCTCAGTCAATCCTTACCCAAAAGGAGGCTTCCAAGCATAAGTGAATGCTTGTTAATGAGCAGTTCAGACCGATCAATAACAGTCAGGCCTTGTTTTTCAGAGCGTGATTCTCAACACGTTCCGACAATAGGCCCTCGGAAGAGCAGTCTTGGGTTTCATTGCGCTGAATTAGCTGCAGTACAGATTATCAAATTATACACGAGCTGATGTTCCGTGTAATAAATTGACCTTTTACCCTTGCCTAAAGGCTACAGGTTGATTTCTGCATTGTCAGTGTTAACTATGAGAAAAATACTCCAGATGGTTAATAAATATACCATTTGGTATGGTCTATTGCCCTTTATACTATTTACTATAGTCATTTATCAAGCATTTTTATCCAAAAGCTTTTAATCCTTGCTTCCTTCCCTCCTTGTTTTAAGCGTTGACCAAGTGGTGCGAGTGTTACTCAACAAGAAGAACAATGCAGACCTAATCAACGTGATGTAGTGGCACTGTGAATGCCGGCCTGATTGAATCCCACAAGGCGTCGCTTCATGACACTACCCTCTGAACATGATGCTCTGCTCTCTTCTCCGCGGCGCTATGCTGTTTTCTAAATGATGCTATGTTCTCTGCTACACGATGCTATGCTCTGCTTCATGATGATTTACTCCCTGCCACATGATACTATACTCTGTCCTTCGAGGTGCTATGCTATTCGCTACATGAAAACTATGCTCTCTCCTAAATGATGCTGTGCTCTCTCTTCTACTCAACGCTATGCCCTCTGCTAATGATGCTGTGCTCTCTCTTCTGCGTGATGCTATGCTCTCTGCTACATGATGCTAGAGTCTCTGCTACATTATGCTATACGCTCTGCTACATGATGCTATACTCTCTGCTACATGATGCTATGCTCTCTGCTACATGATGCTAGACTCTCTGCTACATTATGCTATACGCTCTGTTACATGATGCTATGCTCTCTGCTACATGATGCTATGCTCTCTGCTACGAGGCACTATGCGCTCCGCTACATGATGCTATGCTCTCTGCTACATGAAGCTATGAGTCTATGCTCTCTTCTACATAAGGCTATGCTATCTGCTACGAGGCCCTATGCTGTCTGCTACACGGCTATGCTCTCTGCTAAGAGGCAGGAGCAGGGGGAATGGATGACGGTCAATGGCTATCCTCAATGACTTTCATCTGAAAGGAGAGGGAGAAAGATTATGGTTAAGCACGAGGGAAGAAATGATTATGGCGTTCTGAGTCAAACTATGTAGTGGCAGGGGATACAACATAATTAGTCATGGTGTGATATTGTCCTTTTGAACTCACTCTGTTTTCTCCGTCCTGTGTGTCTGTGGGAAGAACAATATGAAGTCAATATCGGACTATTCTTCTGTTATTATTATTATAGTCTGTGTACATACACACTCCAACAGTGTTCTTTGCTGCGTTAGTGCAGCAAGCCTACAGCTGTAAATACCCAGTGTGTGGTTCCTGGTGACGGGATGTCGCGCAGCTTGGCATTTGAGCGTACTTAAGCAGTAAGAAGCTTATGACTCTGTCATCATCACTGTAATCAGGCTCATTTAAACATCATGCTAGGTTGATCCTCTAGCCTGAGATGTCAGCCGTGACCAACCTGAAAAGAGTAGGGGCATGAGTAGATTACCTGGAGAAGGTGCTCTGTAACGTGAACAATGAGCCAGGGTGAATTACACCACGGCCTGCTGAGCCAGCTCTTCTCATTTCCTACAACGCATCGGTGTAGGATTGAAGCCTGTTCATCAGTATCCTCATTGTACCTCAATGTATATAAACTGTTCCTGTTAACAATGAGTGTGTGTGTGTGTGTGTGTGTGTGTGTGTGTGTGTGTGTGTGTGTGTGTGTGTGCATGTAGTCTCAGCAGAGAACCTGGAGAAGAGCCTGGTGCAGATGGAGCGGCAGCTGCTTCAGCTGGAGAAAGATCTGGAGACTTTTTCCTCCTCAGACCTCCCCCAGGACATGTTCCTCACCAAGATGTCCATATCCTTTATATGTATACACACACACACACACACACACACACACACACACACACACACACACACACACACACACACACACACACACACACACACACACACACACACAATGGCGAAGACACTCACTCTCTTTCTGGTATTCGTTAAGACACCCTTGTCAGATTAAATCATTTGCGGGAAGTAGGATCAGTGAACAGCTGTACATCGGTGAGTGTGTTATGAGCCACGGTTAACACCCCACCTCCCTCTACAAGACTCTGCGGTCGTATTACTTCACCTATTTTATTTTCGCTGCAGCCCAGGCTTGTAGTGGACAGCTGTCTGTGCAAAGTTGTCTCCGCTCACGTCAGTACTGTTAAACTTTAACGGTGCACACTACAGGCACTCTCTGTAGCATGATAAGAAGTGTGTTCAATTATACACATGGCACCTGCCTCTGTCCGGAGTTAAGACGGTAAACTGCCCCGGGGCTGAGCTAGGGCAGGAGGGCTAGGGGCCGGGGTGGTGGTGAGGCCTGCATGCGGTGGAGCAGTGAGTCCCGGAGGTAGAACAGCTCCGGCTAAGACGGCCACCTTTGTGATGGGCCAGACAGTTAACTCTATGAAGCCCCTCCTTGAGTCCTCTGCTGGGCTCCCCTTACAGATGTGCTTTTATATCTCATCCTGTCACAACAGCTGAGCCATACAGCATTGTTGGGAAGAAACCTAGCACTCAAACTATCCATCCTTTGGAATGCACCCTCTCTTTTAATCATGCGTGCCATCATGGCTGATTGGCTGGGAAGTTGTTTTGGTTGATGTTTTCTCTTGACTCCAAAAAAACTGCTGTTTATTCACGTTCCCCAATCTTATTTCTTCTTGTTGTTGTTAAGCATTCCAGGTTAAAGTTATGTTGGGTTACATGGCCCACGCCTGGTGGTAAAGTAGGGGCCCTTTAAATGTGGGACTTGTTCTTTGACTTAAAGGTGAATACAAGTGGCTGAGTAATGTAAAGCATCCATTTCTTGGGTTTTGACTTCTGTCACTTCTTGTGGTTGTGTGTTCATCATAACCCACCTGTATAGGTTTTCCAACTTTATAGACAAGCAGGACTAATGGGAGATGAGTGACAATGTCATTTATTTTTCTAGGGTTACCCCTAAGGGTTAACCCTTACCTTTATTCTACATTGTAAAGTCTCGTTTAGATTTGGACCATGTTTTTGAAGAGACACCAGCAAGCCTGTAAGGGTGTGTTGATGTGAGTAGCTGAGAGGTGGGATTTAACCCTATGACTCCCTCTACACCATGTTCTTCAAACAGATATGGAGTAAAAACGTGTATTGAATGGATAATGACAGTGGTTAGGTTTAAGTACAAACAAATACAAATCTCCTGAGAGCACGAGAAACACTTGGAATGACATGATTGCTATTTTTCCCTTCGCAGTAATCTCTGGGGAAGATCTACATGATTAGAAAATCACTTAAATTCTATAAATAAATAATGGTTTGTATACCTAAGGGCTTATGTGTGTTTAACTCGTGTTAGTGGAAGGCGCTTGCTGCTGGAATGGCAGTGTAATTACAGCAGAAGAAGAACAAAGCACAGCTCACCTTCTTTAAAGTCATGGGACTGATTTCATGCTAATCAAGTAACTTATAGATAAACGCTATGTTGTTGTATGAGCTCTTTTGTCGGGCTAGCCATGTCTCAGGCAATGGACTAGCTCTTCTGGCAAGCGAAGGGTTCTGGGTTCAACCCCAGTTTCCTTGATCATTCTTATGCTGAGGTATAGGCACTACGAGTAGCAATGTTTTACGTTTATTTGTCACGTGCACACTAATGGAACGAGCAGCATTCACTACTGTCAACGACACGCTTGAATTCCAGGCTTCCTCTGGAGTGCAACTCAAGTAAATAAGACGATTCAATCAAAATTAAAACAATTAAATCCCAAGTGAAACACATCCACATGGCTAATTACAACTAAGAGAGCAATATCCTGCACATGAATATATTTTCAGTGTGTGTGGAACACACTTCACTACTACTACACAAACCCCGTGAATTGCACACTCGTTCAGCTCACAGACGGAGCGCTGCCGCTGGCCAATGCTTTGTTGTGTTTGACCCATGGCAAGGGAGGTGTCGCGCTGGGGCTTTCGTCCACTGTCACTGGGTGATAACTGGCCACTGCTGAGGGCCGCGGGTCACACCGTGGAACAGTCGCACCAGGGGCCGCTCTGCTCTCTTTCGCCATGTATTTCCTGGAAAAAAAACTGCGTTGATACTGGTATAGCATTGGGGGTGAGGTCCAGAATAGTGGTTAGCAGTGTTTGACTCCCAGCTGAAAAGTACTGGGTTTAATCCCCTATGTCCGAAGTCTGCCTGTAGGGAGTCCAAAACCCTACCGGCTCCTTAATGTCATGTATCATAATTCACTGTTGCTGTGAGTTAAAGAGTAAAAAGAAGATGAAATAGTACATAGTTATAGTGTTGGTGGTTGCTTGGCTCAGATATTGAATGTATTTCAGTTCATACATTTGCTACATCTTTTTTTTTTTCCAAGATATGTATTGATCCCCTGAGCCTCATAAGACGTTGTCTTTAGTACCACACTCTCTCTGATCCGCTTCAAAGGCCCCTACACCTTTATACTTCATTATGTGTGCAGAGTGGATCCTGCTACAGACTCTGTTTCAAGCTGAATGAAATCAATGGCATCGCTGTACTAAAACTTCATTAGCAAACTTCAACTAGAAGTGTGTCCAGGATTGAGAATCAGCAAACCGAGCCAACAAGTGGGGAAAAGGGAGAATATATTGAAACACAGCAACCCTCTTGCCAGCAGTCCCTACCTCATCACCAGTGGAGGTTCTAACCCAACGCTCTCTAAAGGAATTTAAAAAAAATCCAAGTTGGGATAAACAACATCCTTTCCTTCTTCTTATCTTCTTATCATTTTTGTGTTTTTTTTTGTTTTTGCGTCTAATAAGTTCCCGTACAAATTCAGTGGAGCTTGTGGGAATTTAATTTTTTTTTTTGATAGTTTATTTTGTTTCTACGTTGTGGTTAGGTGGTTCACATTATTGCGCTTGGTGCTAAGGTGTTTGTTTCTAAGACCCTTGTTTCCCCAGCAGTGGGTTTAAAGCAAGGTGCTTTGTTCCAAGGTGCTTTGTTCAGTATGGTGCTTGTATGTGTCCTTGATACTCCTGGATTGTCCTTGACCCCTCCCCCCCCCCCCTCGGGTATCACAGCTTTGCCAAGCATGCACGGGAGCAGTACGCCAAGCTGGTTGTTATGCAAAGGAACATGGACGCCCAGTACCAGAGCATGGTGCAATTCTTCTCCATCGACCCCAAGAAGACCTCTGTGGAGGAGCTCTTCACTGACCTCAGCAACTTCCGCTCCATGTTCATCGTGAGTTGTGTGTGCGTGTGTGTGTGTGTGTGTGTGCGCATCCATTTGTGTCTTTATTTGAGCCGTTGCACAACATTTTCAACCTGATAAGGTCATTAACCCTAAGCCTAATATAGTGGAGCGTAGCGAACCAAATTCTACTCATCTATTCATTATTTTTATAAATGTACTTTTGCATGCTGACCGAATGTCATGCCGTCAAATTCATCTCTAAGTAAATATATTTGATTTTGATCGGTGTTGCCCGAGGCCAACTGGCACTTATAAACCAACAAAACAAAGTTGATTGGCCGCATAGGGCTCTTCTTCATCATCGCGACACAACCAGGTCATAAAATAGCCTTCGCCGGGCCTCACTGGTCGACCCATAACTCCACGCCGCAGCTCCGTCGAAGGATGTGAGGTCACAGGGACTGATGTGGGATTAATGCAGTCGTCTAGATGTAAATATCCCATTATCTGTGTCACTAATGACATAATCGATACTGCGTAGCTCTCGCTTGGCAAACTGTTCCCACCGTGGGAATCAGACAATCAATGGTTGAAGTAGGCAACTGCCAAGTCAAAGTCAATTGAGATTTATTCTTCTGCTATTTCATCACAAGGACAGCCTCAAAGTCTCAAAGGCTTCCATGGCCGGCAGTCACTCACTGGACACGCTCAAGGTAAAGCAGGAGCCCCCATAGCTGCTCTCTGCTTTTATATTCTAGTCAATACCACTGTTATCCTTTAGTTTATCCTCTACATACACGGCAGCACTCCTGTCTTGTTATTCACAACTGTATGTAGATATGCTGAACTCTGGTCTCCGGTCCCAACACAACCCATTCATCTCTGGGCCCGTCACAACCCACACATTATCACAGTGGAAGGAGGGGTATTCAGGTTGAGAGGCAGGACTACGGGTATGTGTGTTTGTACGGGTGTGTGTGGGTGAATGATGAACAGGATTATCCCAGCAGGTTGCTGGACTCTGGAGTGTTAACGATTAGCCTAGCGGGTTGCGTCTGGCCCAGGGCTTAGGATTGGCGTACGTGCTCAAAGTCTTTCAATTTGGACATGTTTGGGGAGTGTAATAATTTCAACACACCAATACAGATGGGAGGGAATGTCTATGGTTGGACAGCAGCTGATTTTGCCTTAGTAAAATCAACCAGTTATATTCAGTGATCGATATTTACACCAAACTGACTCTAAATACTACTAAACAAGACTATAGCTCATGCAAAAAAGTACTTTCTTACTATTACAAATAACAACCTAGAAATACTATGACTTCTATGACTACTGCTCAAACAAATACTATTGCTGCTAAAATGACAATAACGCGCAAGTGACAGTCAAGCACTTCGATCAACGTAATGCACTTTATCTGCTCTTGGTTTTGTGAGCAGGTTTCTTCTTGTTTAGAAGCGATGGGTTTATGTTTGTGTGTGCGCGTTTGTGTGAATGTGTGTTGAGTGTTGAGGTCTAGATTTGTTTCGGTTTGTTTGTTTAATTTCCTCTTTATAATCTAATGCACTTAATGTTCTGGCAGGAGCAGTCTGGCTTTGTGTTATTTTTTGTATTGTTTTTTATTTTTTTGCGAAGGGCTGTTATTTTCCACTTGACTGCTGCAGTCACTACAGCCACACAAATGTCTGTTTTATTTATTTATATTTCAAAACAGATTTCCTGTCCTATGTTATCATCACAGGACTATCTGGCGTGTGCGAGCGTTTCTGTGCGTGCATGTGTGTGTATATGGAAGGCCAAAGGGTCAAAACCACGCCTCAGTGCAGATATGATTCATTAAAATCAACGTTTAATTCAGCGTTTAAGCTTTCATAACACCATATTTAATGCCGTCGTCTTTTATTCAGCCGTAAAAGAGCCGTTTTAGTTGTTCAAAAACACAGTTTTGATAAGTCAAATAAGCTCCTCCTCCTGATTCTTGCAGTCATTAAGTATGATCCTTCTCCAACCAATCCACGCTAACCGAAGTCAGACAACACCAGTCCTTTCATGACCTTCCTATCGTTTGTGCTGTCCATTCACTTCGCTACACTACACATGATCCGTCTTTACACCTTTTATTACTGTGTTCAGTGTGAATTTAATGTGTTTTATTGTAGGCCTACATCAATTCATTTTGATGTTCAGTGTGGCTGTTTTAGCAATGGGCAATATTCATTTACCCAAATGAATACCAATGATTGTTAAGGAATGTTTTGTTCACATGAATGCAGCTGCTGCATCCAAATACATTAAAATGAAAATCCACATTTAGTCCGGCAGTAGTCGAATCTGAGTCAAATGATATATAACGTTCCCCTTACGCATTGAAGAATTGCTTGTGGAGGTTGCTCCTTCGAGATGGAGCTGATATGAATGGCGTCAATATGACGTTAAGATATTATAATATTTGAATATATAAATTACATTTCTCTTGTCTCACGACTGCTAAGGATGCTTGCAGTTGCTATTGAAATAAGCTATTCAGTCCAATTGCAAAAGCTTCATCTCCATGAGCCACCTCCCCAATTGGGTCTTCATAAGAGCCCAGAGACAAAGCCCCGAAAGCGAGTCTTCAACACGCAAGAGCATCGTAATGTTGTTCGACCCTCATAATATGGATTGATTCCACGTTTCATTCATATTAGACTACTTCTGGAATGATGGTGGATTTTCTGCTCTTTTAGTATTTGGATGACACCTAGCGGAAGCCTATTTTAATGTAAATGAAGTAATTTTGTAGCCTAGTAGAACTAGACCCCATTCATGTGAATATATATATATGTTAACAATCATCTTTTATATTTTAACAATCATCGCTTTTGATATTATAAGGTCAATTAATATTGTCTGTTGGTAAACCAGCAAAAGGGAACATCAAGGAGATTAGTTTTAGGCCTACTTAACATTATATACACATTGAACACAGCTGAAGTCGGAGGGAATATGGATCAATGCTAGTTTCTATGAACTAAACGGAGGCAAAATGTAGATATCTAAGTGTAAATAATGGTTAGTCTACGGTGTACCACTGAGTTTAACGAGGATTGAATACCTGATATATCCTAGCTCCACGTAGTGTAGTGAAGTGAATGGACAGGCCGAACGATAGAAAGATCATTGATGGCCTGATGGGGTATGCCTTTGTTTATGATTGATTAGGGGAGAAAGTAGATGACTACTGGCTGTGAGAATCAAGAGGAGGAGCTCTACAGCGTAAATGCATATTTTATGCCATTGTAGAATTGAGGAAATGCGGCATAAGCGTCAACGTTTTAAAACACTAATAAGTGTATATTACAGCGGAATGAAAATACAACAGCGGAAATGTCAGCGTTATAAAGCTTAATATACTGATTTTACGTCGTTTCAATGAGTACACCTCTAAAATTAGGTTAACTTTTGACCCTTTTGGCCTTCCATAGTGTGTGTGTTTTATTTACTGGTAAGGTTTGGGTTTCTGGGCCTCCACCCCCCAAACACAGGAAAGCTCTCCTGGTCGCACCTTGTCTGAGTGTGGTTGGCCAACTGTGCCCTGAAAGTCGGTTTTATGAGGTAGTTTAGTTTGGTTTGTGAGCACAAGTGTATGTGTACACACACATGTGTGTGTGCATTTGTGTGTGTGCGCAGCGTGTTCACTGAGCCATAGGAGCAGACCCAGGGCAAGGCCGCGAGTCTGACAGGATTCCGATTGAGCGTGGCTAATGGCCGACGTCCAGGAGAGACCTGAAGAGATAGGAGCACTCGTCCTTTAGGGAACACACTCTCTCTTCCACTCTTTAATGCTCTGTCCCTGTCTCTGTGCCTCCCATACTCTCTTTTGCTCTCTTTCTGCCACTCCTTCTTGCTCTCTCTCTCTCTTGCACTCTCGGTGTCTTCTGCTCCCTCTCGCACTCTCTCTTTCTGCTTCTTTAGCTCTCTTTCTCGCTTTCTTGCTTCCTCTCGCTCTCTATCGCTGTTGTTTTTCCTGTTTCTCTCCCTCTCTGTCTTTATCATGATTTTAGGAGTGCAGGAGCACTGTACGTTTGGGGAACTCTCTTTCACTCCCACTCTCACTCTCCGTCTCTATCCATCTCTCTTTCAGCCTCTTTCTTGATCTCTCGCCTTCTCTTTAGCGCCAATGCTATCCATGCCTCTCTCTCTTTATCCCTTTCTCTTTATTTCAATAATGCTCTCCCTAAATCTCCCCCACACTCTTTTCAGAAAAGGGTAGCTTTTCTACTTTTTTATCATCATCTCTCGTTTCATCTCCATCGCTCTCTTAAGCTCTTTCTAATTTCACCTCTAGATATCCGTCTCTCACTCTCTCATGCACTTTTTCTTTTTTTTAAATCTATTTTTCCTCACTATAGATTTTTCTTCACTTTATACTCATCTTTGTGTCTCCTTCTGAGCTCTGCTCCCTTCTTGCTCTCTCTCACTCTCTCAGGTATCTCTCTCACACTGAGCTGGTAAACATACTCTCTCTCTTTCTCTATAATTGGTCTCTTTCTGTGTTTCTATCAGATGCTCCTTAAGATGTTTTTGTATGTCTTTGATTTACTTATTCCCAACAATCCTTGTCCCAAACTTTGCATATTTTCATTAATTTCCTAAAAACCTACTTGATGTGCTTCTTTGCTTCTATCTTTTCCTTCTTACCCTTATTAACTGTCTCCCTATCCTTCCTTTTTCCTTCTCTTCTTCCTTTCCCAGCCTCTCTCCTCTTTCCATCTTGCTCCTCTCCTTTCCCCAACCTCCTCCTCCTCCTCCTCCTCCTCCTCCTCCTCCTCCTCCTACTCCTCCTCCTACTCCTCCTCCTCCTGATATAAATCTTCCAACCTGTCCCTCCAGTCTCCTCATCCAGCAGAGGGATCTCTTACCGGGACCATCTTTGGTGACCTTGGAGGGATGGAGGTCAACATAAAGAACAGGGCTCTGTGGCCCTGGCTTCTGAATGCTTTAATCTCTCAGAGAAAAACAAATAATGACTCTGACCTTGTGACCATGAGTAGCGATGTCACCGAACCACTGAACTGCTAATTAGAAAGATCCCACAAATACTAGTACTCGTTTCAAATACTTTGAGCCAATCAACGCCCAAGAGGGAGACGTCCTTAGTTAGTGTTCTAAATGAGCCGGTTTTATTCCCAGTGTGTCTGTATAGCGTGTCATTCATTCTAATTAACCCCGGACTATGATCCGGGGCCGACACCTGTGTTTCCTCCAGGCAGGCGGCTCTGTGTTTATTGAAGCTGAAAGCTAATATTTGACCTAATGTTATACCGCTGCTCCCCACTCTGCTGGGTGTGAGGTGACCCTTCATTAATCAAACACATCCTGCATTAAGCTCCTGTCCTATTGACTCTCATCACAGTCTTCTGGTCACTAATACTCTTCGCACTCACGTGGTTTGTTGCATGTATAACCAGAGGATGGTTACTTGCCTGATGTTGAATGAATCAGAGCTGAGTCTCCGCTGCATCGCTGGGGGATGCTGGGGGTGTTCATCGCTGGTTATTTCAGCTTCCATTTTCTCTGCGGGTTGTTTTTCTTTTTCTTTTCGCTCGTCAACTTATCAAATTACCATGAGCAGCGAGGTTGTTTTCTGAGGTGTCGTGGCATAAATGTAATCAGCACATTGTGCTTGCGAGGGGCGGGAGACAGCGTTTGCTTTAGTGTCCTAATGCAATTAGGCTTGGATGTCTCCCTGGTAACTGATGTTGACTGTTTAATGAGAGGAGGGCCTGCAGTTGGCTGCGGGTGATGGTAGAGGCCATCCAACATTCCTTATTTCATATCAAGCATCCATCACACCTGTCACCGAAACCAGCGTCGTTTAGCCCTCTTTTTATTGAGAACGTATCGCGTGCGGCCTCCTCTGCCCTTCGCCTCACCGCCTCATTCAATCTGCCACTAATTTCACAGATCGAGGCCCGGTTACGAGCACGGCCATTTGTGGATCAGTAGTTGCCATGAGCAACTGCCAGTGCCTGTTCCCTCCAATCAGACTTAATGTTTTCCAGGAGATGGTCTCATTATGAAATAAAATAAAATAAAAATGAAGCATTATGGTTATGGTAGATGTGACTCAGCCTCTCTCCAAGACTATCGCCACCCTTATTCTGTAATCTTTCATTCTCCCCCTCTTCTGCCCAAATGCCATCCTTTATATTTGCCCTTTTCTTTTTTCTTTGGTTAATTGTTCTATTGCAACCGCTCTTCCTCTCATCCAATCAGCCCTCATATCTTCTGATCTCCTCTCTTCTTCTCATCTCAAATCTTCCCTATTTCAATTCTCCAAACCTGTCACTCATCCATCAGGAGATGGATGTGGTTCAACCCTGCTCCCTAACTCCACAAAACCTCCTCTCCCTTGCTCCTTCTGTCTGCTTGTGCTCCTCCTCCTCCTCCACTCCTCCTGTCAGTAGGACGACCTCCTACTCACTTGCCATCCCCTCTCCAGCATCACTGCAGGGTTGCAGACTAGCGGTGTGCATTGTCACTTGCTAGCGCCTTAGCTACTTAAGCTTGAGTGACGCTAAAACTCTGGGCCAGCTTCGTTACAGCCAGGTTACATCAGTGTTAAGTCATGTCTGCATAGCTGTTATTATCTCACTTTCCACAAAGAGTTAAAAACTTGAGTACCGAGCCTTTGCATCACTCAAGCTCTGTGCTAGCTACGTTACAGCTAGGTTACATCAGGGTTAGGTCACAACTGCATCACTGTCAATATCTGTCACTTTTAGCAAAGAGTGAAAAACCAGAAACGTTTGTCCTCTTATCATAATGGCTGAAAAAACTCTACCACAATGGGTACAATGTCAACTCGGGTGAAACGTTGGAACTGTGGTGGCCTTGCAACTTCATCGCTGTCCATTTTGAGCAAATAAGAGCAAGCCTCGAAGTGTGTGTGTGTGTGTGTGTGTGTGTGTGTGTCTCTGAATGTGCATGTGTTTGTGTGCCGCTGGCAGGACAGGAGTATCAGCGAGGATGAGTTTCAGGACGACACAGACAGGATATGAGGTTGGATATGAAGGCAGCTTATCTTCTATTGAATGGAAAGGTCAATAAAAGAGAATCAATGTTCTCCGTCTCCCCCTGCTGCCCTGATGCACTCAGCCGCTTCAGATGGAGTCGTCCGTGTTTCCGTCCAGAACCGACACGGTAATATAGATCTAACGAGAGGTTGTCCACCTCTGATATGACCGACACCTCCCTTTTCGACATCACAAATAACACATGCGTATTGCGCCGTTGGTACGTTGATCCGACTTGGGCCTAAGCCGTGTCCAAAAGTTGAAGAGGAATAAGATGAGCACGGGATGGATGAAGAGAAGGAGAGGACAAAGTGGAAAGTGTGCCATAGGGAGATGGAGGGAGATATGATTGGACAGAGGGAGAGACAGAGATTCTGCAAGATGGAGAGAGAGATATATGGATAAACAGGATAAAGATAGCAGGATGAAGAGCAAAAGAGGGAGATATATGGAGAGCGGGACAGAGCTTGAGATGGAGAGAAGGAGAGAGGGAGCAATGGACGATGCAGGATGGAGGGATTGAGCTAAATAGAAGGGGAGGGGAGGAAGGAGTCAGATACAGGATAAGAGCGGTCTATTGATTATGGTGCAATCATACTAGCACTCTATTAAATCATAGGCAGCCTGTCCCTCTGCCAAGACATAATGGAGCTCTCAGCACCACTTAGCCTAGCGTTAACACCTACGGCCAGTACGGGCCACAGCACCAAAATATCACATCTCCATTAGTGGGGCCTCCTATCTCTCCACATCGTCTGTGCTGTGCTCATCAACATTAGCATTTATTTGTCTTGGACAGCACACTGTTTTCTTCTTCCAACGATGTTAACCTCCTCTGAGTTGGGTTCTTTTACATGATAACTTGTTCATAATACTGGTAATGAATTGGCTTTCGATGTGGAGCTTTTATTATTTCATTGTTGAAGATGAGATCCTGATCGATTGGGCAAAGAAGCATAGGTAATCCAGGTGAAGTGGTCTGGGTGCAGGTGAGGCAGCCGCGGTATAGATGAAGCATCAGGAGAAAATTAAGAATCTAAAAAACGTAAACGAGCGAGCACCAGTAGGAAGTGAGGCAGAGACATGACCTCTGACTCTGAGGAAAGCCTTCAGTGCAAATGTCTGTTCAAACATCGTTGTTCAGTCTATTTCAACCAGATCAAAACTAATTTATGTAACCGCTTTTTGTTTTCATTGAAATTTGATCCCCTTCACTTTGTCCCAAAATGTTTTTCTTGATTGTAGTCGTTACGAGTGGATGTTCGATTTTAACCAAGAATTACCCGACCTGGGCCTTGGTGCTCTCGCACGGTCTTGTATGCTCTCTCTCTCTCTCTCTCTCTGTCTCTCTCTCTCTCCTGCTGTGTCCCTCACTCTTGTGCTTTCTCTCTTGCTCTCTCTCTCTTCTCTCTCTCACACACACACACACACACACACACACACACACACACACACACACACACACACACCAATCAACCCCTCAAGTATCCAATTACGTCCTTCACCACGCTTTTACACACAGTGATCCATCCTGTTTCCACTCTTCAAAGGTTACGCAGTATGATCTGTTTTCTGGGACACTTTTAGTCGTTATAGTTACCGCTATAGTTGGGTTTGCTGAGTATTTCATGAGCATCCACTGCGCTAATGCTTGTCTTTGTTGTGAGTGTCAGAGGCAGAGTCTACTTAAACTACAAGAAAGAATGATTAGAAGAAGGGAATGAATGCATTTATACTCTCGGTCTGGAGGTGATTACAGCGAGGTAGAACTCCGAACAACAGGGAGTTGATAAGCTCTGAATTGGATGAAGGTAGATCACTCCAAGACGCAAACTCCTAGCATTTAGGCATTATATATATTTTTCCTGTAATCAGGTTGTTTAAACCAAACTGTAGTTGGTGCCTGGAGCACCTGCTTAAATTAAACAAAAGTAATTTAACTGAAGACTATTTGGACCTGGTAAGATAACTACATCCAATCATTTGGGTTCCATTAGATTGTTCATCCAAGGCTAGTACTACTGGATCTACCAAAGAAAAGTTAGACCACTTCACATATGTGAAGGTGGCTGATGGCTGATTGCTGATGGCAGGCATTGAGCTGTTTATGTAGCCATGGTCAATTCTGGTAGGACGCATAAATCGACTTCATCAAAACCTAAGCAGGTATAAAGAGTTGGCTGTTCTTGTGCCTCTACTAGAGATCTCCAGACTGTCCCTCTAGCTGTCTCTCCATATGTCTCTTTATCTCTCGCTCCAATACAATTATAATTAATTGGAAAGTAACATGCACATTGCCAAAGCGATTTAACAATTAAACAAAGGATAAATAACAATGTAGCCCTAGTAAAATACCCTAGTAAAAAGAAAAGAGGCGAGAGAAATCAAAGAGAGATATTTAGTACCAGGGATACACAAATGCAGTAGAATATACATAATTTACAGATGTATAACATGGTTAATTATAAATTACTACAGATATGTACAGATAGTTATAATGTGCAGTTAGGTGCAACTGTCTCTCTCTCCTGTCTCGATGTCTCTCTTCATATTTCTCTTTGCCTTGGCGCTCCCTCCCTGTCTCTTTCCCTCCCCTTTCTCTTCGCAGCTGGCTCTAACTTGTCATCTCTGTCAACAGTGAGGGCTTCATTCAATATTGTCAGTGAAGACACTGTAGAACGGAGACTCATTATTCTTATGTCTAGCTCAACTGATAGACTATGGTACTAACCCTGCCAGGGTTTGGGGGTACCATATTCTGCCTCAGCCAGCATTTCCAAACGGAAAGTCTGGCACACAGTGTTGATTAACTGTTTCAAAACAGTCCACTTGTTAGGAAGACGTCTTGATTGACATGCAATCATGATCAAGCACGGGCCGAACACGATCAACAATGGATCAACTGTCTACCGAAAAAAAAGGACTTACCTGCGGACTGAATACATTAACCTGTATCTCAAATAAGCTCTGTTTACGTGTCTGTTAGTGACAATGCTGACAGCATATGAGAATCATGGTGCACAGCATCACTTTCTCTATGTATCAGACGTTCAGAACAATTCCCATGGAGACGTAGTGCTAATGTACAGAAAAGGCTGAGATTAGGGCTGGGTAAAAAAATCAATTTAATAGATTTTGGATCGATTTCATTTAAATTTTGCAATATCGATTCATAGGGCATGAGATCGATATTTTGCTTTGTTTTGTTACCATTATTATTTTTGCACTTTAATAAACAATGCCTTAATGCAATTTGCAGTGATGGAATGTTGTAGTTGAAGTACACTTTCACTTGCAATTCCTTTCTAATCTCAAAATTGCACTTTTGAAAGTTTAAACTGTCCAATTTACAAGTTTGCACTTAAAACCTGTTGTTTAAGGTGAAGAGAAAAAATAAAGTACATTTGTATTTTGTAACACAGTTGAGCCATTTTTATTATTTAAGAGCAGATCGAATCGTGATCAATCGATTCAGAACCTTATGAATAGAAATCAAATCGATTTAGGAAATTGGCCACGATACCCAGCCCTAGCTGAGACTAGGTTGTAGCAAAGGTCCATACTATCTAGGCAGCTCCCACTTCCAACTCGGTGACTTATTTTGGTAGTGTTTAAAATATGGTTTCTTGCAAAGGTTTGATAATGAACATGGTAATGGTGCTCTCCGCTGCCATTCAGGAGATCTCCCAAGTGCATGGAGAGATTGCTGGCGTAACCTGTGCACTTTGATCAATGTACAACTGGTGTGGCGCCTCATCCAGGCCCAGAGTCCAATCAGACTGCGCCATTTGGGGTTGCTTAAACCAGCCATCAGGAAAGCAAACTCCCACATAGGGGTTCCTACCCCCATGCTCAGAATCGATGTACTCATCCTATTTCACACACTTTGAATAAAAGCATCAACCAAATGAAATATATTATTTGTTAATCTCCTGTTCCCAACTCATACAGCGTTTAACTTGGTTTCATACATAAGCTCTGACTCACTTCCTGTCCTGACACTCGCCTAACTTTTACCTAAGTCTCTCCCTCGCTGTCCCGCTCTGCCTACAGCAAGCGCTGAAGGAGAACCAGAGGAGCAGGGAGTTGGAGGAGAAGCAGCGTCGGGCCCGGCTAGCCCAGGAGAAAGCTGAGAGAGAAAAGCTCCTGAGACAACAGAAGAAGAAGACTCTGGCGGATGTCAACATCAACTCAGGTACACCTCCTCCACCTTGTCCCACCTCCACCCTGACCTCCTTCTCCCCCTCATCCTCGACCCCCTTCTCCTCCTCCACCCTGACTCCCTCCTCCCCCTCCACCTTGAGTACCTCCTCACGACCCCCTCCTCACGACCCCCTCCAGCCCTATCCCCTCCGCCATGTCCCTGCCTTTTTACTGCCCTGTGGGTCCTCATTTATTTACTATTGAGTCATTTATTAGACTATTATAATATTTATCCAAAGTGACTGAGACCCATGTCATTAAGGAGTATGTAGGTGTTAAACTGTGAAATCAGCTCTTCATCATTAAGGAGCAGGTAGGGGTTGGACAGTGAACTCGGGTCAAACCAATTTTACTAATGTACCCCCTCTAAGATATCTTTTTCAGCCAAGTTCTCCTTTAAAGTTAGGGTTAGGTGTGATGTGGTTGGTGTGGCTGTTCCAGTCAAACACTGGGGATTAACGGGAATGGAGCTGTGTCTTTGTGTTAGTAAGCAAACACTAGTCTTGGTGTTTCCTCACCATATGTCATACTAAAATCTTAGGCGTAGCAGTACTAGTACTACTAGTAGTGTCTGTCCACTACTGCTTCTGATAAACATGCAGCAAACATACAATTGCAATTAGGGCATTTAGCAGACGCTTTTATCCAAAGTGACTTACATCGGTTAATACAAACATGCAGTTAAGTACAACAGAAAGGGTTGTTATAAATTGATGTTTTTCATCGACCTGTTTATTTATGTAAAAGGAATCCCAATGGCTCTGCTCAAGTGGCTTGCTGTGCCATCACTGAATGCTACATCCATAGCTATTAACATGAATTAGTTACTGTGACGTATTTGGTTTACATCCATAGAGATACTGATCTTCGTTTGGCATCTTAGAAAAATCTATAAACATTACCCAATGCTACATATGTGTATGTGATTGGGTTGCCTCAAGGGCTGTATACGCTAGCTATAGAAGTGAAAACAGCTCTAGATGGATACGTGTGATTGGCCAATGGTTGTTGGAGTGTTTCGTTTGATTGGTGGCTGGCAGGGAGATAATTGTGCAGTAGGCTTGGGGAATCACAGTATTACGGTATACAAGGGTATTATAAAATACTGAAGGTATTATTCAATTCAAGTTTTGAAGCAGGATATATACAACACTAGTCAAAAATAAAATCTTCGCTGTTGCATTGTGATTGAGACTGAAACATTTAAGTTTGCCAATGATTAGATACTGGTAGGTTTAAGCAGAGTTCCCACACGTTCAACAAGTTTTACATTACTGATCGCCCGCCTGGAACTTCCTGAAAGTGACATTTATAGCAGCATAGCGATGATCTGGTGGTTTATTCAGATAGTCTCAATAGCAGTTTATGTAGCTTGAAAGTATATATTTTTTCAAGTTAGAAAGATGTTAGATATTCAACAGATATTCACGCTCTGAATTACAGCCATCTAGAAGTAAAGGCGTGATCAACAGTTTGAGTCCCAAGTGTCTAGCGGTGTATATCTGCCAAAGTGACAGGTCTACCAAGTGAAACCGTCAGGTAGCATTACTTCTCTCTGCAGAGCCATTTCTAATAGGCAAATTACAAAGTACCCTGCCCTAAACAATATAATCAGTTTAACCTGGAAACGTCTCACGTTTGTAAATGTTCCCAGAAATGTAAATGTAAATACATTAAAATCACTCTTTTGAGGTAGATGGTTCCAACAGTCCCACCACAGTATAACCAGGTAAAACTCTTTTTTGCCAGTGGAACTCAAGTGTGGGAGTAATGCAGATGGACTGTATAAAATACAGGATGAACTGATGTCACATAGAATGTAACAAATACAGGTTAAGCTAACTTTCAATAGGTTTACATTGGTTGAAACTATCACAGACTTTTAATTAAAATGATTACTCGAGTAGTGCTACACATTGCGATTTGGACCGGATCTATGGAAGAATGGCTCTTATTTCCTATCTACTTATTATTCTTTGATTCATAATTACTTAATGCCAGCAAGGCCTGTTTGAGTAGGCTAAATGAATATTAGACACACAGAATTGTAGGCAAGACAATGTCATACATGCTAATGACTTCTATCCTCAGCTCAGCTCTTACATTTAGTTCTCTCTTATTGTATTAGTTTCACAAATACCACCATAGCCCGTATACACAGATAAAACGAATGGAAGGTGTTAAAACTAGATACGGCCCAAGCTTATCGTGCAGAATGTCTTGACGAGTCTTGCAGTATTTAACTCTGTTACAGGGACCATTCATTCTGAACTCAAGGACACACCGCATTGTCTTTATTTACTTCTTTATTTTATTCAGCAGCATCCTGAGCCTTGGCACCTCCAGTCCAGAGATGTGTTTAATTACAACACCTGCAATAATTAAACATGTTTTCCCGATTAGTCTCTTTGTTTTCTAAGGAACAAACCGAGACCAGTAACACGTTTTCTATTATCCAACTGGCAGTCTGTCAGTCATTAATGGATGTTGATCAAACTGACAATCTGGTAATATGAAATTACCTTGTCATGCTTTTTTTATTCAACTCAATTTACTAGACATGATAATATGGTCTGCATAACGCCGCCGCGCTCCACCGCTACATAGACATCTGCGCACCGTCTTCAAACAGTGACCGCGGCTGTGGCGCTCCCCGATAAGACGGCTAGCCAATGCAAAGTCTGTTTAGCAGGCAGGTTCAGGCGTCGCAGCCATGAAGATAAAGGCTGTGGCTGCCAGGGACCGGTGTGCCAAGTACCAGCCCTCCCCACCACTCTATCAACAGTACAGCCACCCGGCCCCATGCCAAGCCCTGCAGTCAGCCAGGCAGGAGGAACTGGCATGGCATTGCCTAGCGCTATCATCAAGCTAGCCTGACTATGCCAGCATGTAGCCTAGCGCTAACATGTAAGTAACCAGCATGTAGCCTAATGTTAACATTGAGTTGGCCTTCCCCTGCCAGAAAGTTGCCTCATTCTAAAATATGACAAACATATTGTGTAACTTACTCCCAACGTGTAGGTCAACCACATGTAGTCTAATGTTAACACTTAGTTACGCTTCCCATGCCAGTGTTTAGCCTTTTATTTATGTGTGCGTGTTTTTTTTTTAATATATATATTATTGGGAATGTTTTTCTGTTTTAACAATTCATGGGTATGTACACATATTCCCTTGTCTGCTTGTTATTTTCTTGTTTTTTTTTATCTGGCACGTTCGATAGTGGTAGCTCAGATAAAAGCAACAACCTGTGTGTGTGTGTGTGTGTGTGTGTGTGTGTGTGTGTTTTGTTCTAGTTAAGTTTTCTGTCTCTCAAAGTAGTTCAAAAGCATAACAGACTTGAGCCATTAGTTGTCATAGAGGCTTATAGAGAATGCCTAGAGGTGGAAATGTATTTAGATACGCTCAAATTAATACAGGGCTAACAGGAAACTACTCTGACATCGCCAGGGCATGTTGTTTCCAGCCTTATATGACACACTCATGCACACTCAGACACAGAGACACAGTCACACACACAGACACACACACACACACAGACACACACAGTCTCTTGAACACGTAGAAAGTGTGTTTGTATTATATATAAATATTTATTTCTGATTTATATGCTGCAGACTCGGTCACTATGTTATTCTGCCTTCTCCCCATTATCTCTCCCTCCCTTTCCCTCTCTCCTTTGCTTTTCTCCTTCCCGTATCTTATGTCTCTCACTGTTGGCCAAACTATCAGAGGTGCATAGACACACTGTCTCGCACACAAACATCCACGCACGCACACTGACACAGTATATTTATTAACTAAAGAGCTTTCTCTTTGTTTGTGGTGGAGGATTGTCCAGGGTGGAGATTTCGTGTGTAATCATCTGATTACCCATCAATTCCCTAAAAAGCCCACAGAGACAACAGGCTTGTTATACTGAAGGACATCCCAATGAGAGAGAGAGAGAGAGATAATGTATGCCAGCACAGGGAGAGAAACCTTATATCCCAGACCAATGAGATCCATGCAGGGTTCTCATTGGTCCCTCACTACTATGCCCGGCAGCAGTTCCGTCACAACCATGCTGGGCAGCAGCAGCATCACTGTCATGCTGGGCAGCTGCAAGTGCATAAAGGCATTTGCATAGAGGAGCCCCATTGAGGTTGTTATTCAGAGTGTATAGTGTGTTTTCGCAAAAAGGGTCTGCTTTGTGTCACCTTTACTCCCAGGCTGAGCCAGCAGCGGCCATGTTTGTGGAAGGACAAATGAGAGATTAGAGTGTGATTTAACATCTCTACACGGCTGCCAGCCATGCACTATTAACAGGATCAGAACAAGATGGAAAGATGCATGCCCACCATCAATATTCATCCCTCTCTACCTATAAAGATGCATGCCCACTTATAAAGGTGTGTCCAAGGTGCATATGAAGAAGCTTGCCATACTGGCCAACATATTTACTTTTCAGAGGGAAATTTAACATGGCTAACTAATAATCAGTAATCAATTTAAAATCAATGCTGTGTCATTTGCGATATTTCATGCAATGAAAGTGCCTTAGTGTCTCAGATATGCTCTTTACTGAGGTGATGGGTTTCTTAAGCGACAGAAGGTGTATTGACACATCAATAGACATAAGTCATCTGTACTTCTGGCCTCTGAAAGGACTTTGCTAAGCCTCCCTCCTGTCCTGCCCCCCCCCCCCCCCCCCCCCCCCCCCCCCCCCCCCGCACCCAGCCAGCTGTCCTGGGTTGAGGCCGAGCGTCTGGGCCAGGCCCGCGTGCTGGCCTCCAGCGGGCTGTGGTCGGGTGGGGCCTCGTGGCCCTGGCCTCCAGCGGGCTGTGGTCGGGTGGGGCCTCGTGGCCCTGGCCTCCAGCGGGCTGTGGTCGGGTGGGGCCTCGTGGCCCTGGCCTCCAGCGGGCTGTGGTCGGGTGGGGCCTCGTGGCCCTGGCCTCCAGCGGGCTGTGCTCGGGTGGGGCCTCGTGGCCCTGGCCTCCAGCGGGCTGTGGTCGGGTGGGGCCTCGTGGCCCTGGCCTCCAGCTCTGAGACCAGGAGTAGAGGCTGCATGCTTTTCAGGTGGAGAATCTCAGAACTTTTGTTTCCTTTTTTTTATCATCATTTCACCTTAATAATTCAATAATTCAATTTAGAAAAAGAGAAGGTTATTGGAGATACATGACAGACCCTACAATACATTACTTTCACAACAACGAT
Organism: Pollachius pollachius; assembly: GCF_949987615.1. Lineage (NCBI taxonomy): Eukaryota > Metazoa > Chordata > Actinopteri > Gadiformes > Gadidae > Pollachius > Pollachius pollachius. Next base: position 12,428,342 of record NC_136938.1, on the reverse strand, counting down.
AGTCTGTGTCTGCATACACTGCTTATCACTCATGAATGATGTTGCGATCCCCGTAAGTATGATAAATTATTTTATACATACGAATGTATGATACCAATTCATACATTGGTTTAATACATTGACGTTTAATACATTAACGTTGCTAGTTGTCATAGAAACAGTCAACAAGGCAAGAAGCAGCAGCAGGTTTTTTTTTTGAGCACTTAAGTGCTTCATTCCGGTGTTTCTGCCAGAAAAAAAACCGCTATGTGGTTCAGGGCCTTAGTGTCCTTTGCCAGGCATGTGTACCCCCCTCCCCCATGCTCTGCTGGGCTAGAGGCAGGATGTCCAGGCCTCCAGCCTCCGGACCAGGTGTACATGTAAACCCGGCAGATGGAGGGCACCGCAGGGAGCCGTGTGTGTGATTAAATGGGCGGTGATGGAGGTGGCGCTGCAGTCAGGGAGATAACAATAGGCTGCGCTCCCTTTCCTCTTTTCTCCAACCCTCTCCTTCCATCCCTTTGTGCCTCTAGCTCTGTCCTTCTCCCTCTGTCGTTCTTCCATCCCTCTCCCTTCAGCCCTCGGTTCTCTCACTCCAGTCTCTCAAAACCATCCCGCTCCCTTCATCGCTCTGTTCCTCTCCCTCCGGTCTCTATCCCTGCGATCTCTCCCTCCATCCCTCCACCTGTGATCTCTCCCTCCATCCCTCCACCTGTGATCTCTCCCTCCATCCCTCTGTCCCTCTCCCTCTCTCTCTCTCCCTCTGTCCCTCTCCCTCTGTCCTTCATCCCTCTGTCCCTCTCCCTCTCTCTCTCTCCCTCTGTCCCTCTCCCTCTGTCCCTCTCCCTCTGTCCCTCTCCCTCCATCCCTCTCCCTCTCTCTCTCTCCCTCTGTCCCTCCCTCTGTCCCTCTCCCTCTCTCTCTCTCCCTCTGTCCCTCTCCCTCTGTCCCTCTCCCTCTCTCTCTCTCCCTCTGTCCCTCTCCCTCTGTCCCTCCCTCTGTCCCTCTCCCTCTGTCCCTCTCCCTCTGTCCCTCCCTCTGTCCCTCTCCCTCTGTCCCTCTCCTTCTGTCCCTCTCCCTCTGTCCCTCCCTCTGTCCCTCTCCCTCTGTCCCTCTCCCTCCGTCCCTCTCCCTCTCTCTCTCTCCCTCCATCCCTCTGTCCCTCTCCCTCCTTCCCTCTCCCTCTCTCTCTCTCCCTCTGTCCCTCCCTCTGTCCCTCTCCCTCCATCCCTCTCCCTCTCCCTCTGTCCCTCTCCCTCTGTCCCTCTCCCTCCATCCCTCTCCCTCTCTCTCTCTCCCTCCATCCCTCTCCCTCTGTCCCTCTCCCTCTGTCCCTCTCCCTCTGTCCCTCTCCCTCTGTCCCTCTCCCTCCATCCCTCTCCCTCTCTCTCTCTCCCTCTGTCCCTCCCTCTGTCCCTCTCCCTCTGTCCCTCTCCCTCCGTCCCTCTCCCTCTCTCTCTCTCCCTCTGTCCCTCTCCCTCCATCCCTCTCCCTCTCTCTCTCTCCCTCTGTCCCTCCCTCTGTCCCTCTCCCTCTGTCCCTCTCCCTCTGTCCCTCTCCCTCCATCCCTCTCCCTCTGTCCCTCTCCCTCTCTCTCTCTCCCTCTGTCCCTCTCCCTCTGTCCCTCTCCCTCTGTCCCTCTCCCTCTGTCCCTCTCCCTCCATCCCTCTCCCTCTGTCCCTCTCCCTCTGTCCCTCTCCCTCTGTCCCTCTCCCTCCATCCCTCCCTCTGTCCCTCTCCCTCTGTCCCTCTCCCTCCGTCCCTCTCCCTCTCTCTCTCTCCCTCCATCCCTCTCCCTCTGTCCCTCTCCCTCCATCCCTCTGTCCCTCTCCCTCCTTCCCTCTCCCTCTGTCCTTCATCCCTCTGTCCCTCTCCCTCTGTCCCTCTCCCTCTCTCTCTCTCCCTCCATCCCTCTCCCTCTCTCTCTCTCCCTCCATCCCTCTCCCTCTGTCCCTCCCTCTGTCCCTCTCCCTATAGCTCTTCATTTGTGGTTTCTCCCTGTTTAGTTATCCTGTTTCCCTCTTTTACTCTCACTCAATAAACCAATCATCGCACGCTCTCTTTCCCTCTGTCGGTCTCTCCCTCTTGGTTTTATGTTTTTAGAACCGTGCTTTATTTAATTTGCTCCATCTACAACTGGTCATTTTGTCAGGGATAGCACTAAGGCATCGTAAATGAAACCAAAGCGTGTGTGTTTCTGCACTTTTAAATTAAAACGTTTGAAATGTTGTGGGTTGTCTAGAGACCTCCATGGCATGGTATTGGCCAGTTTGTTACTATAAGAATTTCATCCTCCACTAATCTTCTGCTGGTTCCCAAAAGAACAGAAAAATAGGTCAAAATAACAACATCGTCTGCAGCTTGTTCTATGCCCTTCAATTTGTCTCTTGTTCTAACTTTTCTTGTTGATTTCGGTATTTTTTCCTCATATCTAACTTTGGACTTTCTTTCTTACCTTCATTTTTTTTTTGTCGTTCTTTATCTTTCCTTCCTTATTTTATTCTTCTTTCTTCATTTTTCTTTCTTTCTCTTTGATTCTTTATCCTTCCTTCCTAGCCTTCCAGTCCTCGAATAGAGTACGGTTACAGAAAAGTGATTATACTTGATAACTATACTGGAGTCTAGTAACATTGAGAAAAGGTTCATGAATGAGTAACGTGACCGAGCAGATGAAGATTTCATATTGCAGGTCTGATTCGACACACTTAAAACCTGCCGGCTCCCTCCAATCCTCCCCAGTCCCCCTCTCCTCCACTCCCCACCTGCTCACAGAGCTCCAGGCTCAGCTGCCGTGGAGTGGCAGGTGAATCCAATGCTCTCTGTTTGCTCGCTAACTGTCAGAGCTCTTACATCTCTGTGGTCCCCGGTTGCCCCTTTGCCCTCCTGTCCTCCTCTGAAGCACTATTTCCAGCCCGCGGTTTAAGGCCTATTCCGGAGCTATTAGTGTTAATAACGCTCTAGTAGTCTCTCTCTCTCTCTCTCTCTCTCTCTCTCTCTCTCTCTCTCTCTCTCTCTCTCTCTCTCTCTCATATTTATATATGTAACGCCGTGTCAGTCAACACGCCTCTGATCTGCTCCGGTGTCAGCTAACACGCGTGTCTATAATCTTCCAGGCGCTTTGTGTTTAGTGAGTGTGTATGTTGGCTCCAGCAGGGAAGGAGAGCGTAGGGTTGTGTATGTTAGAATGTGTGAGTTGTTCAGGACAGCGGAGGAAGTGTGTGCGTGTATTCTGGGGTGTTATAAATGTGCTGCTGTGTGTTTGTTTCTCTGAAAGCTCCTCGTGTCTTGGTTCTATGAAGAGTGGGAGCCCAGGTTTGTTGTGTAAATTTGGAACGTTTGTGTTTCCAGATAATCCCCATTCTGACTCCATGCCTCCTTCTCCCTCCTGAACAACACAAGTGTTTTACACACACAGACACACACACACTAATTTCTTACACATTTACACACACACTCAAAAGCACACAATAAGACAGGCTTAACATTAACGTAAATATTTGAATCAACTCATCTTTTTTCCTTTTAATTTCTAAGAGGTTCAATCGGTTAAAACTAAAATTTTATTTGAATGACGGTTCATAAAGCCAAAGTTCAGTTAGTGCTGTTTGAACGACCTCGGTGGCTTTCGGATCCACTCAATTTGACTAGGTTATAGCAGAGCTTCAATGTAAAAATTCTAGATACAAGATGTCAATTATCCTCTAACAAAAAAGGTGGTTTGTGAAAAGTTTCAATTCAATTGCACAGCACCACCACAAAAAAACATTGTCTCTATGGATGTTTTTTGCCATCTTTATTGAAATGGCAAAGCATATTGCAATTGGCAATTCAATGTGCAATTTCAAAAATGAAATTTCAAAGTGCATTTTGCAATTGGCAATGCAATTCTCAATTCAGTTGGAATTATTTAGGTTAAACATTTGCATATAAATTCAATCAATTGGATTTTTTATTGCCGTGTTTTTTTTTGTCAACTCTCCGTTCTAGTGTCAAAATTTGATTGAAAATGCAATGTGTCACTCCTCATAAAAGTGGGTCCCAACCTGCATTCTGGGAAGACCCCTACTCTACCTCTGATTGGCCGCTCTGGACCAAACTAAAGAAGGCGATGAATAATGGCGACGGTACTTGTTGCCGCTATCACTGCCATCGTAGACGACATTGATTGTAATTCTCGCCGAGCATCGCCAATTTATGTTTTTGACAGGGTGCAAATGCTCTCGCAGAGGGTGGGAGAACTTTCTGCCTTAAAGAGAAATTAACCCAATAAAGGACAGGATCGAGAAATACTGAGAGGAATATCCGACAAAACCTAATCGTGTCAACCTTTTACTTCAGTTATGACGCGAATGTGCTGCTTTTTCCAATCAGAACCGCGGCAGTGAAATTGACGGATGGATTCAACCCTCAACCTCATATAGCCAGTGAATACGTTTATATTTAGAGGATTCAGTTATATGGAGTTAGATTTTTGATCCATCCAAATTGTGTGGTGAAGGACAGTTCGGGAAATGATGTGTGTGTGTGTGTGCACACTTTAATGCATCCATGTTTTGGAGATGTTTGTTTTTGAGGTGGTTTCCCTGTTTAATAACTAAAAGTAGGCTTTATTTTTTTCAGAGGAAGTTGGTATCAATTACAACTGCACAAACCAAATAAACGCTGGCTTGTAGAACGGACTGCTATTGAGATGTAGAATGATATAATAATATTCAACATATTTGGTTGATATCCTCTCTTCAAAAAAAGTGTCCATTGTTACCTGAAGCCTGCACAGTCGCTTGCTCTATACAGTCCACCCAGAATTTTCATTCAAATATTGAATGCACGATTTATTCAAACTGAATTGAGGATTTCACTTCCATTTTGCATATTGCCAATTGCACTTAGAATTACCAATTGCAAAATACATTGCTATTGGAGATGTTAACAAACTTCCATATGTCTCTGGAGTCTATTCATGTTTTTTTTTAAATTACTAACCCTTTATTATTAGTAGGCATAACTTTATAACATATTTTGCCCTTGTTTAAACTGTGAAATAGTTGCTAATAAGTTAATAATGAGACCATTAGTAACAACCACCATGTAAAGACATCCTGGGAAGGAGCCTGTTTAGGCCGAAGCGTGATGCTCCGGTGAGAGGGGGATGCGGAGCAGAGAGCCCCAGTCAGAGCAGCTTCGGCCTGGGCTCTGCAGATGCCGTCCCTGGGTAATGGATCTCACCAGGCTGGAGCCTCTCTGGGATTCAGATTGACTCAGATTGAGAAAAAGCTTGCAGGCATCTGGCAGGACCAGCTGGCCCTGATAGCAGGGGGAGAGACGAAGGGGGTGATGTGGAGAGAATAGGGGGGGGGAGAGAGAGATAGAGATTTATTCCCATGGGGGGAGTGTGACAGCGTCAGCCAGGCTGGCCGTCATTAATATTTATTAATACAGACCAAACTCAGTCAGACTCAGGTAAACTCCCCGCATACAACACACACACAGGCATAGAACACAGTACACACACACTTGCTCACTCAATCACACGCACGCACGCACACCCACATAGACATACAGATATACACACACACACAAACTTAGAGACCGCAGTACACACACAAAGCAGTACACACACAGATAGCAGTAGACACACACACACACACACTCAGAAACAGTAGTACACACAATACACACACAGTACATATGCATGCACAGTATACACACACAAAGGCCCTGAGACTGCAATGCACACACATTTTATTGAAATAAGACACATTTGCATTCACTAGATTTGCAACAGGTTTTCTTTGCGTTCAAGAAAATAGTAATTTCATTGCGGTTTGCTGTACAACTAGCGTCAGTGGTGAATACGGTTGAAATAATTACAAAACAGCCAGGAGCCTCAGAATGGTAAGGCTGACAGAATTCCCACTAAGCGTTCATTTGCTGTGTCTTGTTTCATTAAATAAATACATGTGCTGCTCTGGGCTGGATGGGGAGAAGAGAGTGGAACTACTAGGATACATCCCAAAGCTCGGATAATACATTACCCTACTGTTGAGCAAAAGCGAGAAGGGTGTGCACAGATAAAGATAACTTGGCAGGAAAACAATAAGAACAACATCTGAAAAAAACATGAACATGTGAACACCCAACATTTCTTTCTGTCCATCCCTCTCTCGTTCTCTTCTCTTCGCTCGCACTCTCTCTCTTGCTTGCTCTCTCAGTCCATCTCTCATGGTCTGTATCTGGCTCTATCTCTCGCTCTAAAACGGTCTTTGGATGTCTCTCTTGCTGTTAATCTAGCCATCTCTCTATATCCTTCGTTTCCTATTAGACTTTATCTCTCTATCCCTCCCTCCTCTCTCTCTTCAGTCTGTCAAGGAGGGTATGAAAAGAAAAAAAGTATATAGTGTCTATCCCTCTATCACGCTCTCTGTGTCTCTCTATCACCCTGCCTCTCTCTGTCATCCCTGTCTGGCTCACATTGGAGATTAAAAGAGTTTAGAGCTTTCTCTCTGGCTCCCTCCCTCCCTCCCTCCCTCTCTCCAGCAGTAGTTACAGTCTCAAAGTGCCTCTGTCTCTGCCACCCCTTCTCTCCTCTATTTAAACAGGAGGAACACAGGGAGGGGGAGAGCAGGGCGGTCATCTTTAATCAGTGGTGGGACTCTGCAGTCACACCGAGGCTGGCCCCCGTCCCCGGGCCCCCGTCCTGCCTTATATCAGGGCTGATGTGGCAGCTACGCAGAGCAGCTGATGTCCACCATAAGTGGACAGAGAAACAGCAGGCCATATAGCAGTAGTGGAGGACATAACTGGACAGAGAAACAGCATGCTATATAGCAGTAGTGGAGGACATAAGTGGACAGAGAACAGCAGGCTATATAGCAGTAGTGGAGGACATAAGTGGACACAGAACAGCAGGCCATATAGCAATAGTGGAGGACATAAGTGGACAGAGAACAGCAGGCCATATAGCAGTAGTGGAGGACACAGCTCTCCTATTTAATCCTCAGCCAAGTCCTCACTCCTACTTCTCTTCACTCCTCCTTCTCTTCACTCTCCTGTTCCTACTCTCTCCTCCTGCCTTGGCTGTTCTCCCCGGCCACTGCTCAACTTTTCCGTCCTTCTTCACCTCCTCATCTTCCTCCTGCTCCTCCTCCTCCTCCCTCGCCTCTCAATCCTATACCTCCATCCCCCTCATACCAAGATAAGTTCAGGGGAGGTTAGATGCACTCATGTGCGCCCAGTCTAGAGCATAGAGCCAGCTGTTGGTGATGTGCAGCAGGTGGGAGATGGTGGGGTGACCCTCTCTATAGAGGGTGCTGTGATCAGCCCTGAAGACTGGGAACGGGACAGAAAGAGCAGTGAATCATCCGGGCAGTTTAAAACCAGCAGAACATTCTGAAATACTGAGTCCAACCCTGGAAAGACCTCACCGAAAGAATTCTGAAGATGTTATCAATATGGCTTTCAGGGATTCCATGGAGAAACCTGACACGTTACTTGTTCATTGGAAGGCATTTGTATTTGATTAGGATTTTTTTGGCTTTAGAGCATACAATGATGAAGTAACCCAGTAGCATAGTATTGCATGACAGTACACACATATTTGGTTGATAACTAATTATTAAATTAATAATAATTTGGTTGATTATTGTATATAGACTACAATAATAATAACTATGCTATTTGATGAGAGTATAGTGTGTGTGTGTGTGTGTGTGTGTGTGTGCGTGTGTGTGTGTGCGTGTGTGTGTGTGAGAGAGACTGTGAAAGCACAGTGTGTGGGTGGGACTGTTTGTCAAAGAGTGTATTTGTGTGCTTCTGCATATGACAGTCCTAACAGGCACACATATATGCACACACCCATGCACACACAAACCCGGGAGCGCTGGCAGCCGGCGTTAACTCTGGGCTGACAGGTGGTTGGTGTGTCCCTGAGCGTTCCCTTCCTCTGCAGTCTGCTGGAATCACCTGATCCGTCACCCAGCTCAGGTGTCAAGGTTAACCCCCCCCCCCAACCAAACCTCCGCTTTTACTCCCTAAATATATGGCATGACCCACCAAAAAATTAACACATTCATAAATAGTCCCTCGGAGGCTGGGTCTGTGGCACCACTCATGATCTGGTCCAGTGTTTCCTCACCTTTCAATGTTTGTAACCCCATGGTTTTATCAAGGACACCATCATCTACTAATAAGTATTTATTGGCATTTAGCATTTAGCATTTCTCTTATTTTTTAATGGGACTAGAAGTATATTATACTATTATCATTTTGCATCATTATTAATATTTTAGTGGATTTGGAGCTTATCTTGTTATATGATCATTTAGCATCATTATTAATATTGTAGTGGACCAGCAACTCATATCATACTATTATAAACTAGCATCATTACTAATATTTTTGTGGAGTAGAGGTTAATATTATACTTTTTTCCTTAAGTGCGAGTTATTTTATTGTTTTACATATATACGTGTATATATATATATATATATAAGTAGTATAAGCGACACACCCCAGAAAATGTTAGTCTTGAGTCTACACATAATACCTTTAATCGTACCTAGACGCAAACTCTGCAATCTCTTGGTCGGCCGCAACAGGAGGATGCATGTGTCCTTCTGCATCCGAGCTCCTAAACCTCCTCCAACCATTTATATACTGGAATTCAAAAAGTATATCACAGGGTCATCTAAAAAATCGAATTATGTGCAGATCCAGTTATGTGCAATGGTCAAAGTGTCATTATTAATATTTAATAGTGTTTAACATGGAGGAAGGGGAGGTCTTATTAAATTTCTGGTCAATATATTTAACATTTAACAAAAAATAACAAAATCAATATTTTGCTTGATAACTAACCACGAAGCACTTAGAACCTCGGGAATCATATATCTAGTGGGTGTGTTTTGTCTGTGAACTCTGAACTTTCACCTCTGGTGTTAAGAGTCCTCTGTGTTCAGGTGTGTGTGCTAAGCACTGGGGTGTCAGCAGGTGTGCCTGTCGATGTGTTGGAGAACGTCAGCCCAGCGACGTGTTCCCAACGTTCCTTGTAGGAAACAGAGGACATTTCACTCTTGGCTCAGCAGCTGTGTGTGTGTGTGTGTGTGTGTGTGTGTGTGTGTGTTTGTTTGTGTACACGTGCGTGTGAAATATATCGGCCTGTGAGACGCTTGGCTGACTTTCAAATCACCTGTCAGTAATGCATGCCCCGCCTTCTCCTCCCTCGCCATGGCAACACTCGAGAGTCAGTGACACTTCCGCCACCTCCTGATTGTTTTAGTGTGTTTTTATTGATTTTATCTGAAGAGTCATTTATATTAATCCCAAACAGGAAATTCATGCATCCCAGCAGAGAACACCAAACAGGATCAGGACCTTAAATGTATCTTTATTCACATTGCAATAAAAAAATTGTCGCTTTAGTTGGCCAGGGCACCATTAAATGAAGCCACAACATAGATAGAAGACAGCCCAAATAAATTGCATCCAAACAACATACAATGCGATAGCAGCATAATAGTGAGGGGGTATTAATTATAACAAAATGGAAATGGAAATATTTTTGAAAGTTTTTGCCTGCTTGTTTTTTTTTCCAGAAAACGAGGAGACGGGGGTGATGGACAGCCTGCTGGAGGCCCTGCAGTCTGGGGCCGCCTTCAGGGACCGCAGGAGAAGAGCCCCCAGACCCAGAGGTCAGTCTGGGGGGTGGACCCCTGCACACATGCACGCACCCACACTTGATTTGAATGAACACACACACACACACACACGCACACGCACGCACACACATACACTCACACACACACACACACACATACTCACATAAGTGCACACATACTCACACATAAGCGCACATATACTCACACATAAGCACACACACATAGCAATAAACACACACACCCGGCGCTCTCTGAGTGTGTGGCTGTTGTTTTCAGATCAAAAGATCATCAGTCCCGGCTCCTTCAGACAGGTGCTGCGTCCCGTCCAGCCTGGTAACAACGGTAACCCCTCGCCATCCTTATCCCCATAACACTAACACCTTTAATCCTTCCTAAATGCCAGCACTCTGCAGTCTCTGGGTTCGCCTCAACTGGAGGATGCATGTGTCCTTCTGCATGCGAAGCTCCCAAGCCTCTTCCAATGATATGAATATGTCTCTTGCCTGTCAGTGGACTTCACAAAATACAGCTCTGATCTCTGTGACCTTGTGGTTGAGAAATGATCAGCAAATAACCTGTGTGTGTGGATGAACATAAGTGTGTGTGTGTGTGTGTGTGTGTGTGTGTTGATGAATATATGTCTGGACAAACAATATCAGTATGTGTGCATATGTGGGTGTGTCTGTGTGTGTGTGTATCTGCGCGTGCATTGGTGTGTGTGTGTGTTTGTGCATGCATACATGCTTGTTCATGTGTCTGCTTTGTTTTAAGCATCTTCTGACAACCCAGTGATTATCCCTAATGTTAAACAATTGAATCAACACACACATGACCACGGCCTCGTAGCTGTTTTGAGGATAAACACGCGTAGATCAGAGGTTCTCAAGCTTCATTAGCGGCAGCCACTTAGAACATTCCGCTGTTACTGAATCGAGATCTGGTCCGAGGTGGATGATAAACCGTTGCCTCTCTCCTCCACCCCTCTCAAATTCCTCTCTGTTCTCCTCCTCTAGCCCACGCACCTTCTCTCTGTTCTCCTCCTCTAGCCCAGCCACCCAACTCCTCTCTGTTCTCCTCTAGCCCAACCAACTCCTCTCTGTTCTCCTTCACCCTAAGACTTATCTTGAATGAGGCGAGAGAGAGAGAGAGAGAGAGAGAGAGAGAGAGAGAGAGAGAGAGAGAGAGAGGATCAAAGTGGGGGGGGAGTATGTGTTTCCAAGAGAGAAGATAAAACCTGACCCACTAGGTGGGTTTCACAATCCCTATCCAGGGGTATTTTAAGAGACTGTGTGTGTCCATGTCTGTCATGACTGTGATCCATCCTACTCCCAACTGCTCTCAGGTAGTAGCGCAGCTGTGTTGTATATCTCCCTCCAACACGCCGCTGGGAGGGTGGTGCGTTACTGTGGAGTGGGACAGGGGTCTCCCTCCCCTCTGCCAGTTGCTTCAACATCGGCCCTCTTCACTAATAAAGCTCCCAGCTTCAGACTGTCACTACAGCCCTCGCCCCCTGGTCGCCAGACTCCCTCCCTCTCTCCCCACTTCTCCCCCCAAAACAAACCCAGCTAATTAGCTCTCTGTGGCCAGGCTCAGATACCAGTTCATCCCCTCGCCCTGGCCATCCATCTCTCCCCCCCATCTCCACCCTCTCTGCCATCTGCCCCTTAAATAACACTGGTCGTCGTCCCCAGTCCTGCTGCTGTTAGGGGCCCTCCCTCTACATAATAACCTGTTATCTCTCTCTCTCTCTCTCTCTCACTCTCTAGCTGTCTTAATGCCTTGCTCTACCTGCTTTCACTATATCTGTCTCACTCTCTCTCTCATTTTTTCCCTCTCTCTCTCATTTTTTCATCACCCCATATCTTTCTATGTCCCTCTCTCTATCCCAGTGAATATCTCTGGTCATCATTGCCCTTTGCTAAGTTCAAGTTTATGTAGGCTTGAACTCCCAGAATGCAATGTGTTGGGTAGAGGAATGGGCAGTGTTTCCTGTATCCTCCCTCCACCACCTCCTCCTCCTCTTTTTCACTGCTCCCCCCTACCCCCCCCTCCCCCCCCCCCACTAAACACTCCGTAATAATTGAGCTCCCGGGAGCAGCCTCACTCAAACCAAGCAGCAAAGAGAGTTGAAACAGAAACATCTGTCAACGTAGCCACGGTAACAAGCGGCAGAGGGAGGGGTGGGGGGTCAATGTGAACATGTGTGGCAGGGATAAACATTAGAGCTGCAGCCAAGGAGCCCATCCTCCGAGACAACCAGACAATTGAAAAGCCAGGCTGTATAGGCTGATTCTCTGTAGGCTTATGCTATGGGCTGATGCTGTATGGACTGATGGATGCTGTATGGACTGATGGATGCTGTATGGACTTATGGATGCTGTATGGACTGATGGATGCTGTATAGACTGGTGGGTGCTTTATAGACTGATGGATGCTGTATGGACTGATGGATGCTGTATGGACTGATGGATGCTGTATAGACTGATGGATGCTGTATAGACTGATGGATGCTGTATAGACTGATGGATGCTTTATAGACTGATGGATGCTTTATAGACTGATGGATGCTTTATAGACTGATGGATGCTGTATGGACTGATGGATGCTGTATAGACTGATGGATGCTTTATAGACTGATGCTGTATGGACTGATGCTGAATGGACTGATGGATGCTGTATAGACTGATGGATGCTTTATAGACTGATGGATGCTGTGTAGACTGATGGATGCTGTATAGTCTGCTTCAGAAGGGCTGTTACTGTATATACTGATTAAATACACGATAATGTAGACTGATGATATAGACTGATTTATGCTATAGGCCAGGTGCTCCAAACTCAAATTGGCTGGGGGCCACTGATGGTTTTGTCATCTCATAGAAATTTCACGTCAACGTTCAAGTACATTAATAAAGCACAATATTTCAGAATATGTCTGAAAATTCGGACAGCTACGGGGAGGACATTATTTATTATCTCAGAAATTGTCCATTGTCATGTCTTCCTATCCTAGCCCGCGAACCAGACGAATCTGTGAGATCATGTTTTATTTGCTCTGGCATATGTGTCGGGCCTGACTCCCGTTCAGATGGATTTCCAGCAGACCTAGAAAAGGGTCGGGCCAATGATAGTGTTTATCTAATATGGGGGGTATTTGACACAATGCATCACAACCAAGATGGCGGCCACTGAAGTGTCACACGTTTTGATGCTTTGCTTGGTTGTAGGCCTATCCAATTGTGTTCAGAGGCATTTTTCATCTGGGCAAGTTCATGACGCCCTTTGGAAATCAAAAGTGAACTGAGAGTTTCCAGACTAATAAGAATTAGTGAATTGGTCTGGCGATTGTCAAACCTTTCTTTTCAATGGTCCTCTGAATTCAGTGTTTGAGCTAACTATTGCATTGCAAGTCAATACGTTTGATTTGCAGCACACTTAGGATCCACCACATCAGCTGGGAGTTCTGTAAACAGCTTGAAAGTGTCACGTCTTGAAGTCAGCAAAACGCTCATCAGATTCCTGCAGTAGGTTTTCAATAGCCGTGGCATATACATCTCCACTGAATGTTGTGCCACCCTCCACAAGAGATAGACATGCTGGAAAATGTTTACTCGCAGAAAGTTGAATTTTCCAGAAGCTCCATTTTGTGAAAGAGGTTTCAAACTGCTGTGATGAGCTGACCAAGACCCTGAAGCTTCAGGTTAAGTATGAATTTTGGATGAAATTCAGGAACATCCATTCTGCCATCTTCCATCAATCTATTCCGCCCTGCTCTTAATGCAAGAAATCTCTTCAGGACTTGTCCATTGCTGAGCCAGCATCTCAGTAAAGTAAAGCACATTTACTTAACCATAATTTCACCTACCCGATGTAATGGATACTTTGCAAGAAAACAGACATGACATTTTGATATTTGAAGCATTTGCTGTGCAGTACCCGTTGCTGTATAATGCATTGCAGAACCACTGCTAGATCTGTGAGTTCCTCCTCTAGCGCTCTTTCTGACAGCGCTACAAGTCCATTTCTTTGCCTGTCATGGACAGGGCTCCTTCAGTTGTATTACCTACCCTCCTTGTTCCATTGCAAACTATTGCGCTCAATCGTGCAGCTGCTGAAATAAATCCTTGGTTGTGTAACGGACGTACGTTAAACGCAAACTCAGGGACTCTTCTGTCACTTCGAATAGATCATAAATATCCTTGATGAAAATCACTAGTTGCGCATTGTCAGTTATGTCTGCTTTTGTCAAGCACCACAGAGTCTGCAGTAAAACCTCTAGCTTGGATTCATAACTTTTCATAAATGTAACTTGATAACTCGCTAATCCGATCTGCCACTTAGTGAGCTGATAGTGATATGGTTGAACAAGCTCTCCTTTTGGGACATAGAATATCAGCAGCTTGAAACATGCAATTCCTCACAAACTGCCCTTCGGTAAATGGCTTCCCTGCTTTGGCGATTAACTCCCTCACCACATAACTAACTTCAACTGCAGCATCAGCATCCTCCTTGGCTTTATTTAAAATCCATTGCTGAGCTGGTAGCCATCGCTGTAGCTGCGCGGCTACTTTCTTCCTCTCGTCTCCCTGATACTTCTCATACTGTTCTTTGTGATTGGTCAAGTAATGACACGTGAGTTTATATTCCTTTTAGAAAGGCCACTTTTTTCTTGCACATCAGGCAGGTACATTTTCATTGAACTCCACAAAAAAGTTATTCCATGTCCATCTTTCTTGAAACTCTGAATTCATCATTTACTATACTATTCAATTTGGATAGAGACAGAACACGGGACGCCCCAGAACCTGCTCGATTCATAGTAAGAATTGCTACTAATTTGCGGCACCTTTGACTAACGCCCTTGAACATTTGTGCTTCAAAAAAAAAAATATGTATAAAAAATTGTATAAGAAGGGTTAGTTCAAATTGGTATGAAACAACTAGAAAATTATTATTAAATAATGGAAGATGTTAAGATTGTCTGACCTACAAAAGCAAACCCCTTTATCAGACAAAGTTGTGGGCAAAACAATAGCAGTACAACAGCAAGACACTTTTTCTTCTATTTGTTTTTAATAATTACATTTTGTTGTCTATATGTTTGAAAGTTGTGATTATGATAGTAAAAAAGACAACTGAATAGTATTTTGTTGGAATATCCACGTCAATTAAGTTAAATCAAGATTACGCCTTGTCTTCTTCATGGTTATTATCTAGTACAAACAGATTAATCTCTATCACTTCATTGTTATTATCTAGTACAAACAGATTCATCTCTATCACTTCATTGTTATTATCTAGTACAAACAGATTCATCTCTATCACTTCATTGGTGACGTTCATAGAACTCCCAGGCGGCCTGAAGTATTTGCATGGGAAAATTGCAAATACTGCAATCTGCCTTTGTTTTTTGTCAGATTTTGTAGTTACTGCAATTTGTACACTTTATCTCAGAAACAGAGCATGATGAGCCAAGCTACTTTGTCAAAACATAAAACATAACTCCAGTTCATTTTCAGTCACAACTCAAATTGTAGTTACTACGGTTTGCCTTTGTAGGGCAGTATAGACTGCTGCTACAGACTGATTTTAAGGATGTCTGATGTATAGACTGTCTGATGTGTAGACTGACCTATGAAAGACTCTGCACTTCAGACTGCCTGCTCTATAGCCTTAATGATATGTCGACTATCTGATACTAGACTGATGATATAGTCTGTCTAATGTGTAGACTGAAGATCTGAAGCTTAAGCATGTCCGATGTATAGCCTGTCTAATGCATATCTGACTGATGCTATAGACTGATGCTATAGCATGTCTGAAGTATAGCCTTTCTGATGGTAAACTATCTGATGCTATAGAATGATTCTATAGCCTGTCTGATGGGTAAACGATCTGATGCTGTATGACTGATTCTGTAGGCTGTCTGATGCATAGCCTGTCGGATGTATTGACTGCATAGTGTAATTCTAAATCATGTGTACCTTAGCAAACCTCTCTCATTCCTTCCTGTGTTGTCTCAGCCGCATGGACGCCATTTCCTCACCTCTGAGCGCATGTTGCTTTCTGTCTTAATCCCATCCTCAACCCTTCTCACCAGCTCTCTCCCTCTTTCTTTCTTTCTTTCTTTCTTTCTTTCTTTCTTTCTTTCTTTCTTTGTCCCCCCAATATGTGTGTGTGTGTGTGTGTGTGTGTATATCTATCTCCAGGGCTTTGATGGTGTCTGTGGCCAGCCTTGTGCTGCGGTCCTGTGGCTTTCAGTCTCCTCCACACTGTAAATTGGATTGGGCTCTGCAGTATGATGGATCGATGGTGGTTAGCCACACAGGTGTTAGTAGACTTATTGAATCTATAGAGCAGCCATAGCCTTTTAACTGGCTCCCCCTAGTACCTGCACACACCCCCCCCTGCTCTTTTCTGTACACCTCTACAGCCCTGGAGACTGCACCAGGAGCAGGAACAACGCTTAAGACTCAGCCCACGTTGTCCTCTAAGGTCGTGCTCACTGGAAATAGCCAGACAGAGAGGGAGAGAATGAGAGAAAAGGGGGAGAGCGAGGGACAGGCAACGAGTTAGAATGTGAGGGACAGAAGGAGAACGAGAGAATACAAGCCAGAGATCGAAGTTGAAATGAAAGTCATGGAAAAGTAAAATTTTAAAAATGTAACGTAATTTCCTCCCTCCTCAACTTCCCCTCGTCTCTCGCTCTCACTCTCTTGATACTATTAGTGTCTCTGTTCACAGCAGCAGTAATCAGGGCTGCTTGTGGAGGCCCATCCAGTGGAGCACTGTCCCTAATAATGTCTGTTTGAACACAAGGACACATTGTGTGTCCTGATTATAATTTCCATCTTTTGAGTGTCAAACATAATCCAATACGGTGTTGGACGGTAGTGTATTACGTGGATATGAAACTAGTACTGTGTCAATCAGTCTGCATAGTGACAGACCAACACCGTTGTTTCCCATAGTGACAGACCAACACCATCGTTTCCCATAGTGACAGACCCAACACCATTGTTTCCCATAGTGACAGACCCAACACCATCACTTCCAATAGTGAAAGACCCAACACCAATGTTTCTCATAGTGACAGACCCAACACCATTGTTTCCCATAGTGACAGACCCAACACCATTGTTTCCCATGGTGATAGACCCAACACCATTGTTTCTCATAGTGACAGACCCAACACCATCGTTTCCCATAGTGACAGACCCAACACCGTTGTTTCCCATCGTGACAGACCCAACACCGTTGTTTCCCATAGTGACAGACCCAACACCATTGTTTCCCATGGTGACAGACCCAACACCATTGTTTCTCATAGTGACAGATCCAACACCGTTGTTTCCCATAGTGACAGACCCAACACCATTGTTTCCCATCGTGATAGACCCAACACCGTTGTTTCCCATAGTGACAGGCTGACACCTCCAGTTTCAGTTGATACACTCAGACAACAGTTTCCATAGTTACAATCCAACACCACCTGATTTTAACTGTGTACACTTCAGGGCAATCCCAGGTTAACCCGATATTTGACAAACCAAATTATCTTGTTAGATTTGAATTCGGACATTAGAACATTATTCAAAGAATTCAATACAACTTTGAGACTTTCCGTGTCAAAGTTGTATAAGACTGACAGAGCTGATGTCAAAATGTTGAAGATACCATCTGTATGGGAGCACTGTAAACAAACTGCTGATGATAATAATAGTAATAGTATTTTTCGAGGGTCCTCTCTGGGATTTCTTTATTCACATTTTGTCTCGCCCACTGAGTTGCGGCTATAGCAATTTGTTGTGGTGATCAGGCATTTTAATGATGAATGGTTTTCATAATGAATTAATTTAGCAGATAATAAAACAAGGCCAAAAGATTAGAAAAAAGCTCTTCCTATTAATATTAACAAGTTGGTAATTTGTAATGAATGGATGAACATGAATGGAACAATACGGTGTTTTCTGTTTGCTTTGTGCTTGTGAATTGCGCTAGTGCTCTGCAAAACTTTTCACAATGGTCATACCAATTTTGGTTTTGTCATCATTGGAAATACTCTGACTCTGGAAGCCGTGTGTCTTCGGAAGCCTTAACACAAGTTTTCTTGTGGGGTTTCAGTTTTCTTGTGCGGTTCACAGCTTGCGCACGCAATACCAGATGTCAAACACGGCGGATGCAACGTAAGAAGTCTGAACTGAATGCATGCACTGATCTTGGAGAAGTTTTCAACCAATGATTTTATATCCAGTTGTATTTAGTTTCCAATTCTATCAGGCATGAGCTCTGGCTTTGTCTCTGTCTACATGGCGCCATTTCATTCGCCAGAATACTATAACCTAGCCTACTATTACATAGCTGATCATGATTTCAAATAATGAATACATAGGCTTGATACGTAGGATAAATATAGAGAGCTCCAAATAACTGGCAGCCTTTAAAATTCTGACAGAGAAGGCTCGAGCAGCCTCATTGGTTCAGGTAGCTCATCTGATGCAGGTAGCTCAGTTGGCCAGAACGCCAGCTCTGTGTCATTCAGGCAGGGAATTGTATGGTATGCGCTGGGAATACAGATTTATCCTTGGTTATGTTGATTTTATTTTATGATTTATTGATTTTTTTTTATGCTCCAAAGCCAGTGTTCAGGCCTGCCCTAGTACACATATAGTTGGATACATTGTAAGCACACATTGAGAACACTCACGCTCTTCTTTGTCTGTATTTGTCCCGGATAATCTTTTGTTTCTCAGACGTCGTTTCTGGTGAATGAAATGTGTCTGAGGAGCAGAAAACTGCAGTCGTGTTCTTATAAACTAATCCATGTTAGCTACTGATAAAGCCTGTCAAAGTGGAAGATTGTTATTCTAGTGCTCTGTAACATCCATTCCTAACCCCTCTTTCTCTCTCTTCCCCCATTTCTCTCTGTCTTTCTCTCATCCATTCCTAACCGCTGGAGCACTTTCATTACACAGACAGATGATGGCCAGAGAGCTACTGTTGTTTAACATTAATAACCCCCCCCACACACACACACACACACCCACACACACACAAACACACTGAAACACACACACACACACACACTGAAACAGACACACACACACACTGGAACAGACACACACACTGAAACAGACACACTCCCACTGAAAAAGACACATTCCCCCCCACACACACACATACACACACACACACACTGAAACAGACACACTCTCACCCACTCAAGCAAACATACTCTGAAACACACATGCACACACACAGGCATAGACTGACACACACACACACACACACACATTGAAACACACACGCAGTGCAACTGACACAAACTCACACTGGCACTCAAATATCAGGATAGGCCACTAAAAAAACACTTATGCACACACTACATGTAGCATTGGCAAACGTTGCAGCATTAGAAATTGTAGTATATTAATAGTAACCGTAATGGGTAGTGCAAGGGAATGTAACGTGAGATAGACTACTGTAGATGGAATGAGGTGGAGAGAGAGGGGAAGACTAAATGGTAAGTGGAACGAGTTGGATAGAGTGGTTGAATAAACTGTAGGTGGAGAGATCGGGTGGACTATAGGTTGAGAGATCTGGATAGACTAGAGATGGGTGAAAGATGGAGACAGAGCGAAGTAGACTATAGGGGTAAGAGATGGAGACAGAGTGAGGTAGAAGTTATTGTTTCTGATTCAGTTCACCAGGTGATCGAGACAGCATACAAGCATTGGGTGTGGCTGGATGTGTGTGTGTGTGTGGCAACTGGCTGGGCTAGAAGAGATGCTAAATAGGCCATAATACCAATATGTGTGTCTGGGAACGTGTAGCCCTTCCCCTTGCCTGTTAACCTGGTGTCCATCAACTCGGTGAAGAGAAGGGAGAGCCGGGGCGGGAGTTAGGATGCTTACCATGCTACCTTTTTGTTGAACCCCGTCAGTCTTTTCTAAAAGAAGGATGCTGTTGGCTGATTGGATAGTTCGGTAGGCTAAAACAAACCATCTCCTGTTTCCAACCTGTAATAGGTAAAACGTGTATATTCCACAAGCATTTGAGGTAACAGAAGTTCTTCTCTTATAGGTGCTAGTGCTGATACTGCTAACAGATTGATGTCAATGTGAATGTTGTAATGGTGATCCCATGAATATGTTTTACTGTGTTTACACGCTGGGTGTATGATAGATGAAATGGGAGGCGGTACGGGCTGTGGGCGTGTCCAGTGTGGGAAACGCAACCTTTCCGCTCTGCTGCCCCTTAAACCTCAGAGATACGAGGAAAGTGGAAACGCCACAGCCAATATCTCTGCCTGACTGCTCTAAGAAGGAACTTATTGATGAGAGAAGGGTAGCTATGCACACACACACACACACACACACACACACACACACACACACACACACACACACACAGTTCGTGGGCGTGCAGAGTCTCAAGGCGAGAGCCACCTGTGTGCTCCTCTCCTGGTCCAGCCAGGGCCTAAGCCCCCGGTTCCCTTCAGATATCCACTTAGCTGGATTTCCCCGGGCCGTCTGTAATGGAGCCCGCCAATCGTGAAATGAAAAGCAGGCGAGCCCTAGCCCTCTGACTGGCTCGGGGCGGCAGCCACAGGTGAGCTGCTAATCTGTGATCATTAGTCAGCCTGCAGCCACCAGATACCCCTCCACCCCCAACCCCTCTCTTCTCCTCCCCTCACTTGCCCCCTACTCCTCCTCTTCTCAGCTCTCCCTCCTACCCACCTCTGATCCCTCTCCTCCTCCTCCCCCCTCACATCTCTACTCCTCTCACCTCTCCTCCCCTCCTTTGACCTGCTCTACTCGTCAGATCTCCTCCTCTCCCTTCCCCTCCCGCGCCCGCACACCTCCCTTCCCTTCCTTTAATTTTCTCTTCTGCTCAGCCCTCCTTCCATCACTCACTGCTCCGGCCTTACCTCCCCTCTCCTCCCCCCGTCACACATCTCCTCCCGGACTAATCTCTGTCTTTTGTACATGTTCAATTATTTCTCTATGTCTGTGACTCGCTCTCGCTTTTGCTCCCTCTCTCTCCATCTCTGTCTCTATACTCTCTGTCTCTGTCTCTTTTCTCTATCTTTTTGTCTTTCTGTCTGTTGGTCTGTCTGTCTGTCTGTCTGTCCGTCTGTCTTTCTCTCTCTGTCTGTCTCTCTCCGTCTGTCTCTCTCTCTCTCTCTCTCTTCAAAAACCTGTTGTGTTGAGCGGTTCTGGGATATGTTTTTCATCCCGATGAGCAAATAATGCAGTGGAAAATTAATAAATTTTCACAACTGCCTGTGCTATTTACATTTTACAGCAATATCTCTCTCTCACACACACACACACACACACACACACTCTGATTCTCCCATGATGTCAGGTATCATGGGGGGGTTCTCGTTTCATGGTCAATCTCCTTTCTTTTGGTTTCTGCCCCCATCTGAAACTATTCTGTAGTAAAATACCACGAGAAACCTGTTCACACTAAATACTATTCACAAACAACCATTTGTTATCTCTGGACACTGGCAGTGTAACACAAAATAACTACACAAAAACACACACACACACAACTCAAGCTTTAACTCTCCATTCTCAGCCCTCCCTCCCTCCCCTATCTGTCCTCCTTCGTCTCCAGTTGTGCCATTGTTATGGTTACCTGGATGCCACTCAGGGAGTCTTTGACAGAAATGTCAGCTGGGAGGGTTGAGCAGGGCACACACACACAGCTACTCTTCTGTTTGGACCCAGCAGCATCTGTCTGTCAAAACGATGAACACACAGAAAGGAAAACAAGAACAAGCTTAAGATTTACATACCCCTCCCGCTCTTCTTCACACCTCTGCCCTGGTCGTTCCTGCTCATCTCTCCTCCGCCTCCCTCCTTCTCACCTCTTCCTCCACCTCCTGCCTCCTCCTTGCTACTCAACCTCCCTGCCCTCCTCTTTCTCACCTCTCCACCACTTCACCTCCCATTCTCACCTCACCCCCTTTCCCATCTCCACGTTATCCTCACTTTCACCTATTTACCTCCCTCTCTCCTCTCAACCTTGCCGTCCTGCGTGGCCTTTGAGATGACCCAGGTCTATACGACCAGCCTCGGGCTATTGGGTCTCTGTCTGATGCCTCATCCTCCCATAGCAGACCTGGTTCACAACATAGTCCACGGCCAGGGTCAGATCTGAATCACTCATTCTCCTTGTTTGGCTACTTTTGCTGCTTGTTCACACATTTACACTTTTCCATATCTCCACGTACACGCAGGGTGCACACTGTGACGCACACACTATCTTCTCATTCTCTACAACTCCTTTCCTTTATCCTTCTCGACTCTTCTTGATCCTATTTTGTCACACCTTCTCTCCTCTCCTTGTCTCCTTGTCTTCTCTCCTTGTCTCCTTCTCTCTTCTCCTTGTCTCTTTCTCTCTGCTCCTTGTCTTCTCCTCTCCTCTCCTTGTCTTCTCCTAATCTCCCCTTGTCTCCTTCCAGCCCAGCTGAACGGATGTTTTTATTAACAGCTTATTCACACAATGAACTGTTGGCAAACATGCTGCCAGGCACACAGCTAAAGACACACATGTGTGACTGCATGTTCTACTTGGCATATAGCGATAGCGAGCACACTGGCACATTAGTTGTGTAACTGTGTGTGTGTGTGTGTGTGTGTGCCTTTATGTTGTACTGGTAGATAGGTTCCTGCAGTGTCACTCATTGCTCATTGCCATCATCGCAATACTATCAGAGTGAGAGTGAATTGTTTATACTCACCATGACGGAGAGAGGGAGAGTTTCCACAATTTGTACTAGTAATGATGGAGAGGGAGAAGTATACTATTCACACTAGCAATGATTGAAAGCTTTTACTATTAATACTAGTAATGATTGGGGGAGAGATCTATAACTTTTTATATGACCTTTTATTTGCTGTTGTCTTTCTTTCTCTACTCAGGGTCTGACTTGACAAGGTCAGTCATAGAAAGTCACGTTGTAGTAAGCAAGTGTTTAACCACACAACCAAATTAGTTGGTGTTAGATTAATAGAAGACATATAAATCACACCAGCACCTTAACACTATGGAACAGCAGAAAAACAAACATGGGAACACGAAGACACAGTCAGTGGGCTGGCATTAATTGAAAACGTTATTAATCATTAAATTAATCATGGAAGACCTGATGATAAGGGTCTGGATCTAGACGCTGCTGATTTGTGAACAAACCTTATTATTTGTTAGGAATTAATATATTTTAACAGCAAGCTAATTAGCCAGGCAAATTTGAATGGTAATTACACAGTGAGATGGAACAGACTTAATATGTTCCTCTGATGTTTTTATTCCTGGGTGCTTGTCCACGAGCACGCATGACGCACGCGCATGAATGCAAACACTCATACCAACTCACTCCCTCAAAAAAATGCACATGCACATACACACACACACTCACTTGTACACATGCACTCACATAGAGCCTTGTTTTATGTATTCTACTAATGAGCCCAACAGCCCAACATAATGTGGTTAAACAGTAAGAATGGTATATCACCTGAGGGAGTTCCCCTTGTGTGCTAGATGTATGGGCTCCGGTGCCCCCTCACACCTATCCTGCCGGATGATTACACCCTTCTTAGTGTTTCGAACGACCTCTAAAGGCTGAGAATAGAAAGTCCCGTATGGGAGCAGGCACCTGAGGGCTCAATTAAACTCCATCAGACTCGTATGGATAGGATGAAGGAGAGGGAGTACCCATGTACCATAAAATAAAGTCTCTCTTCCTTTCTCGCTGTGTCTTGTTCTCCATCAGTCTTTTCCTTCTCTGTCTCCATCTCCATCTTCTCTTTCTCCCCATCCATGTGCCTCCATATATTATTTCTCTCTTTACCGCTGTGTCCCTTGTTCCCTCTCTTTCTGTTTCCCCCTCAATCTCTCTCTCTCTCGCTTACCCTCTCTCACCTTGAATCTCTCTTCCACTCACCTGTTCTACCTTTGCGTCACCCCACTCTCCTTCCTCTCTATATCTCCCTTCCCCTCTGTCTTTCTTCTTCTCCTGCTCTCTCTCTCTCTCTCTCTTTTCTCTGAATTAAATTTAAAGTGCTATATTGGCATGATAAAGGTTGGATTTCATTGTCGAAACACAAAAAGTTGAATAAAATGCTAAAATCTCTCGCTCTCTCTCTTTCTCCCTCCCACCCTGACCACATAGCCACCGTTCTAACCCAACTACAACCCACCAGGATTTTTGTTGCATATGCAACGGAAATGTGAAATAAGTCAAGCTCAAATCAATTAACGTGTGCTGCTATGATAAATATTCCCACAATTATCTGGGTTTGAAGGGCGTATCAATCTTTTGTTTTCCGAACTGTTCAGATGACTATGAATGCTGAACCTGACAGTACCGGGCCGTCTGAAGTAATGAAAATCTAAAATATGTGCTTTTAATGCACCAGTATTTATTTCATGAATGTTTTCCCGTATCAAAAACATTTCCTGAAGCTCGTCCGCCTCTTGCTATATTTACGAAATATGTTACGTACAGTTAAGAGAGATTGTTGTCCTTTTCAAGATATTTTCATATTTTTAATTAACTTGCTATGTCTCATATACTCAAGGAAAAAAACCAATACATTTTCCTGGGTGCACCAGATGACATCATGACGTTATTTTCTCTGATTTAGAATTATGTTTAGGCGGAAGTTAAATGTGGGATTTGTCATAACAAATGTGTATCTTGTATCTACATTCTTCCAGTTATCTCTTTTGGAGCCTTAGGTTATGTATCTGCCCCTTATATTTGTGCAGTTTTTATTAATTGATTTTGGAATAGCATAGTGAAAATGTTTAACAGGCAAAATATTTAAGGCTCTATTTAATTATCTTCATATAAGTAGGGCTGTCTTTATTGTTCAATTGTTTAAAAATGTTTGATGATGGACGGGGAATATAAATTCCACTTTCCACTTTTCCACAATAATTTATCTACATTAAGCAATGGGTGCGGTTGCACGTTTCCCTGAAAAGAAGAGGGAAGGCCGATTTCCTGCTAGCAGAAAGGTTTCTAGTGCTGCTGATTGTTTTTCTGGTGCTCATAGATTTTAAAGGTTGGGAGCACCGTGCCCTAACTAAAAAAAATGAGTCTGGAGGGTTGAGCTACAACTCGCCTGTCCTGCTAGTGTTAGGTCCCAGCAGTGTGTTTAGGGTTCATAGAGGATGGTCATCCAAACAGCCGAACATGGTGGTGGTGGTCGAGTTGGAGGCTTAGTCTGCTACTCATCCATCAGCCCGAGCAGCAGGCTGGGGGGGGGGGGGGGGGGGGGGGGTAGCTACATCTGAGGAGACATGATTTATCAGAGAGTTGAGCGATTATGCCCACAGTCCAATCTGTGAGAGACACGGTTCTTGCTGAACGATGGCTCCTGTATGCTTTCATGAAACATGCAAGGAGCAACCGTGGTGAAAAATGTTCCACGCCAGACACTGTGGATAGATGAGTTACGGCCGCTGTTCAGCGTGAATACGGACCGCTGTGGAACTTTAGCTGGCCAAACTCAACAAAGAGTAGGCTGAAGACACGTTAAGGAATAGGAAAGAAGGGGCTATTTGATATCCTAAAGGGCTGCTCTTTTCTTCTACTTTGGCTAATTAGCATAACCACCGTCCCTGTGAGCTGTCCGTCTGTCACGTCACATTTAGCCGAGTCTTGATGCAAAAAGGACGACAAAATGCAGCACCCGTCTTCAGTTGGCTCTTTAGAGGATAATTATCTGTCTCAGGTTTTAGAGCGACGACATGATGCGCACCAAAATAGATGAGAGGCGCCTGTGATCTTCTTCCTGGCCTCTCCATTAACCACCACACTCCCCATGCAGATGTTTCTTTACACACTGACAGTTCACCATGGTTGACTGCCTGACGACGTTTGTGGCTTTCAGTTACGTCTTTATTTTTATCACTGTGTGTCTCTTTTTCTCCATTTTTCTCCTTAATTCTGAGGAGTTGGATCTTTCAGGTCTATAAGCAGGGTAAAGGAGTTGACACGCTCTTTAGTCTGCTTTAACAAACTCCAAACAGATATGTAAACAGCTGTCAGCATCACCCTCCGTACGGCTTTTACCTGATCTCATGCTGAATACGCACTTATATCAAAGCCTGCAACAATACTGATGTACTGAAAAACGAATAACATACAATAATATAATAATGTGAGCATTAGTGTACTAGTTGTGCCAGTGTATTTTCTTCTCTCAAGACCCATTAAGGTGTGTTCACATCAAAAATCAAGGCCCGGCGCGATAACATACAAAGTCAATGCAAAGCTAACAGAGGTGATTCTTCCGCCGGAAAAACCTACAGGGTGAATTGCTGAATGGTTCATGCGGATTACGCATGATTCTACTCGCTTTCACTCACTTTAACATTTCTACGAATTTCGCTTGATGCTTTGTCGTGACATCCTATCTGTGTTCACTCCCTTAAGTCCAGGTTGAAACGTGAACGTTGAAATGAAGGAGAAACTGACTATTGCCAATTGCGGACTCCCGGCCAAAAACTGTGTGCTCTGTTGGGTACTCCGACGTCTCTGGTGCTTCTAAAACAAGTAATGACTTGCAATGGTGGTTATCCCCTCCATAGTTGAGAATGATATGTTGAACGAAATGTTGGCGTTCACAAGAAAGCCCCCTCTCTTCCAATATCCCTCCAAACACTTGCACTAGTCCAGATGGTTAAAGCAACACACAGTTCATCATGGTTCGAGTCCTTTGTGTTTGTGGTAATCTCTAGTGGTTTTTTAAAATCAAGTCATGGACTAAGTGTTTGACTTTATCTCAATGGTGTTGGCTAATGAGGGTTAACGGTTTAGTGCTCGTTGACTGGAGAAAGTTATGGTGCTGTGATGGTTGACAAAATGGTTAAAAGTTTAGCGTTTGTCTCAATTTCCAATGTCTGCTGAAGATGGTTTATGGTTTGGTGTTTATCTCCACTGTTTTGTCTGAGATGGTTAAAGATGTTGTGAGGGATGTCTAGAAATGATTAAAGGTGCTAGCTTACGCTTGGCGTTTCTGCCCGGCACAGCCTGGAGCTTAGCCTGGAGCTTTGCCTGGGGAGGCAGCTGAGGAAGGTAGGCAGGACCAGAGGAAGTAGCTCAAGGATAGTAGTGCAGAACTGCTGCGAGGGATAGATGGAGTTCAGAGTAAAGACAAATGAAGCAAAGCGTGTTGACAGACATGTGTCTCTCTTGCTCTCCCTTTCTCTGTCCCCCCGCCTTTCCCTTTCCCCTCTCCCGGCTGATGAAATGGCCAGTGATTTATAACAAATGTCAGTTGCAGCCATAGTCGAGTGATGTTTTGTCGCTGTCAGAGTTGAGTAGCGCCTGAGGTAGGGACCTCTGCTTATCAATCACGCCCCGTCTCTCTCTCTCTCTCTCTCTCTCTCTCTCATTCTCCTCTCTTGTGCAACACCGGTGTCACCATGAGCTCGAAGCTTACCGGATCACTCGTTCCCCGAACCCCGGGCCAACATGGTCACCATGGAGATGATGGCAGATGACAGAGGTTCTGTCATTACTGGCGTGTGACACCAGCCGTCTGAGCTATGATTGTGTTTATAGCCGACCTGCCAGACACCCTGGAAGCCAGCTGCTAAGGAACAAAGAAACAGCATCATTAGACCTCTGTACTGCCACCTTGTAGGCCTCCTTAACCATATAGCAATAACCCACTAAAAATACTGCTTTTTTTTATCTTACCACCACTCAAATCCATCAAGCACTAATCATTCTACGTTCTAAAACATACAACACTACTTAATCGACCTAATACCCCCACCTACCCTACCCATTCTCAAACCTAAATGACCATACTATCATCTTAACCATACACTGGGCTGTTCTACCTTCAATTCTCCGATCCCATTGCCAAATTCAATATTTTATGGAACACATCCATATCGTTATCATTTTTTATTTAATTTTTCCATTGCCTGAAGCCTGAAGGCCTACCACCTGCACAAGCACCACCAAGTCTTGTAAAAAGCACAGAGTGGATTATTTCATTCAGCAGACACTGATTGTCCGAAGAATAAAGTGACACAGGTGCTCCTGCTGTTGAGTCACATAACCGAGCGAGATGCAGCGGATGTTGGTATGAGCATGTGACACACGAGAAAGCCAGCGCTCTGCCCTTCAGTTGGTACAATTTTCAGCTCTGAGATGAAGGTACCTCTCTTTGTTTTAATGAAAGCAGTACATCCAGGGTTGACCTGCCCAATGTAAGAATGTCAGTGTATCCATGAAAGGGGGAGCAGAAGTGCACTTGTGTCCTTACTTGAGTTCTTGTGGAACTATGCTCTTACATTTGGTAGTAGCAAGCAGCAGGATAATCAGAGACAAACTTTCAAACATTCTCTGCTCTTCACACTTTTTCTCTTTTTGCACAACCCTGCATGTCTTACAGGGAGACTCTGTCTCAGACTTCACCTAGGGTTCCAAGAAAATTCTTATTTCTGAAAATAGAAACTGTATTCATGGTTGTACATTGTACAAATCAGAGTGAAGCTTCTTAATAGTCCAAATGTATTACATGGAGAACATTCTGGACATGCGGACGGATATGCGGACGAACAAAAGAGACGACTTCAGGCGGTTAACATGGCGGCATGTTGCATAGCAACATGTTGTTTACTCATTCTACATCCACGCATACGCATCCTCTCTTCTCCCCTCTTTCAGACAGTAATACTTAACTTCCTGTCCTGCACCAGTAGATTAATTAGATAATGGCCTCCTACTCACCGCGCCTTTCATTCTACCGCTCCTCCACCCTGTTCTCAACAATTAGCGCCATGTCAGGTGGCTGATTGTCCAGGCGGCTGCACTCTGCCACCAGGAAATCCTTACTTCTATACTTTCAATTCCACTTTTTTAACAAGCTCATCCACCACAAGGCCAACAGACCAGAGTCCTCCTAATTACACTGCAGTCAACCTACAAGAGAGTCAATCTCTCTCTCTCTCTCTCTCTCTCTCTCTCTCTCTCTCTCTCTCTCTCTCTCTCTCTCTCTCTCTCTCTCTCGTAGCTGTCTCCTCTTCATCCTCTGTGTGTTTAGTTTGCAAGTTAAACATTGCATTATGTTTTATTTCTTTGCCATCCCCAGTATGACATTTAAAGGTCTTTTTGACCCTGTTTCCAACACACTGTAGAGAAGGATCAAGTGGACACAAGCGTTGGTTCGTTTTGCCTAGTTTGGCTGATGAAACCCAGAGCTCCAATTAAAAGTAGACACACACAGACACTGCCTCTGCAGTTGCAGAGATAACAGTAGGACCGTTCTTTATAGAGCATGTGTTCAGTTCACATAATTGAACGGGAGGAATAGAAAATATTGGCTCAATACACATCGATTTGTCAGAACCCTAATACACACCAGCATGCATGCACACACGCTTCTTACACACACATTCACTCACATAAAAAAATTACACATAAACGTCTTTTTCTGGTTAACATGCACAACAATGGAATATTAATACAACTATTTCTGCATTTCATAGCCCAGCCGTATTTGTAGCATGTAATTAATTATCTCTGTTCACACCTCATGAAGCTTTATAATTATGAGGAAAATACGTATATGTTTTTAGATCCTTCTCTGGTTTCAACTGGCTTAAAATGAACTATTAATAATTCCCTTAAACGGATGCATTGAATCAACTGCTTTTATGTCACATTGTCATTTTAACGCAACTCTGATTGCACATTTTATAATGGAATATGTTATAGCCCCTAAATCAATCTAATCAGATAAAAGGCAGCATGAAAATGTTGTTGTCTTGTTAACTAATTTATGTTTAACGTGAATAAACAGGCCCTAAATCAATACGTTAAATCTGCTGATAAAGAATGATTACTTATGCAGTCGCAGGGATATTTATGTAGCCCTTCACATTTTGTGCCTAATGAAATGTTTTTTTTATTCAGTTCATAGTCTGGTATGTGTTATCTGTAAATCAAAGAATTATTTGAATATAAATACACTATTATTTACAATATTCTTTAGATTATGACTGAAATTATTATAGATTTAACTGAATAGACAAATTCCTTATAGAATCATATCTTTGGAATTTTGTTTGACGGCTGCCACACATCTAGTATTTGCTTGCAGAGTTGGCCGCACACTATAGCCGTGAACGTTTTCAAATCATGAATTCATCTTGTCTTTAAGGTGCAATTGCTGCAGAATAAAACCAGCCCAGAGTAAAGAACAAGTTAACGTTTCTAACTTTCTCACAGGATTGATGGCCATGTTGCAGTCTGGCTCTTAACAGTCTTTCCACTCATCATCATAAATATGTCATAAATATGCACATAGTAGCAACTTACGTCAATTACCTCTGTACTAGATGAATGATTAAATGTCTGCCTTTATCTTTATATTGTAGTACAGTAGGAAATTCATTTTAAAGCCAGGTTAGGCCAGAGTAACCTAGATTAAATTAAATATTTTTCACAATCAGAAAAAAAATGCTTCTAAGCATATTCCCTATTCTATATATAAATTGCTACTTAAAGGCACTGTAAGTGATGTGTATTGTATAAAATAGATGTTAAATGCCGCCACTGATACAGTGTTTTGTCAGTAACATTGATCGCCCAGTCCCTCAGGGAAAAGAGACAGGAGTCATGCAAGACGTGGGAAGGAGGGAGGGGAGCGCTAACTGCAAAAACTTAAAGTAAGTTAGCCAAAACAACGAGATTGCTTACAGCTTCTTTAAGTAACCGCTTGAGTTGACATGTCTCCGTGCTGCTCTGAAATCCACTGCTAACATCTTCTGCCTCTTTACCCAACATGTGAAGCATCAAGGAGGGTGTGCTGAGCACGGTGTGAACTATGTGTTCATCATCTTTGTATCACTAGACCTCTCGGGCAAGTTCTCCACTGCCTGATCACAAAGCACCTTTTCAGGTCTTCGACCTGAAGAGGAGTGAGTCAGGACTGGTAAACTCACCGATGCCATTCGTCACTTGTCTATGTACTTAACCTTTAGAGGAAACATTAAGCTATACCACTACGCTAAGAAGAAGCCTTTTAAACTTTCTGACAGCAATTACCAAAGCTTTTCCCTGAAGCGAGAAGCGTGGAGCACGATAATATTTTTCCCACTCATGGTGAGCTTATAGTCACCTGAGAATCTCAAAGATGTTTGAAGTCAAGCATAAGTCTTGGTAATGAGCTTCTCTGAGACCCCTTTAACATAACACTTCAGATTATCAGGGACATTATTTTGGTCATTTGCTTAAACGTCTCGATTTAACTCCAGACGGGAAAACCATTTGCCAACACGTGTGACATTTGCGTCACAACTCTTTCCTTCAATGTTTCCCTCGTTGATCTACTTCTTAACTACGATTCTGGTTGGTTCTCCGTCCCTTGTTAAGGTCAATAAGTCGTCAGTGACAGAAGTGGTTGTACTATTCAAATTCTGGCACATTAGTGCATTACACACATGCCATTGGTGTGCCACTGGTTGGACTGGTAATGGTAGGAATCAGGTAAAGTTGCTCTGGTGTTATATGTCCATATTATCCCTAAGTCCCATCCTGATATGTAGAGACCCAGGTCTCTACTGGAGGGCCGGGTGGATAGATTAGAGGCCGGAGAGATGGGAATGAGAGATGTGAGCGGAGATGGGAAGAGAGATGAGAAGAGAGAAATGGAATGAGAGAACAAGAGGCAGGATAGGATACGATAGTCATTTATTATTTCCAGACGGGAATTCTGGAAGAGAGATGGAGAGATAACCTGAGAGAACAGGAGAATGGAAAGGGATAGAGAATAACGATGACGAAAAAGTGAGATAAATAAATTGAGAGAGAAGATGAGGTGAAGCAAGGGTGGCGAAGGTTTCCCCTGCTGTGTAAAGGAGTCTGTGTTTGTGGGGGGCTCTTTAGCTCTTTATCTGCAGAGTTCTTTTGTGTGTCCTTGCTGTGTGTCCTAATGGAAGCCCTGCTTAATTGAAATATGTTAAGCTGCTAATCAAGAGCAGCCCTTAGCTCCTCTCACCTCACTCCTCCGTACTGGAGAGATGGATAACCTAACGCACCCGCTGCTCACTGTTACTTACCAAACACCCTGAGGCTCTGACTATAGTGTGTTACCCATGACACCCTGCTGTGTGTGTGTGTGTGTGTGTGTGTGTGTGTGTGTGTGTGTGTGTGTGTGTGTGTGTGTGTGTGTGTGTGTGTCCGCAATCGCCTGTAGAAGAACGAGAGGCACCCGACCAACGTGCATGCTAGAGTCTTGCAGTTTATTTCATCATCTAAATATCTGCGAGTCACCATTACTATGTGTATGGCATCTGGACATCCGTAGTTCTTCCTTAACTAGTGTGGTGCTCAAGAGAAGAACAATTTTCTACGTATGAAGCTTATCAAAACTGACCAAAAAAAGGCCTGTTATAGAAAAGAATTATCTATTGCTTACATAAGTGTAATTGGGGTGTGCTCTGAAGGTTTATTTATCCCCACTTAAAATAACAGAAATTGAAAACTTCCCCCTGCTATGGCTCGCGGGGCTTACTCACAGATGTAGATTCTCTGTGTTGCCATATTCCTTAAAGGTTTTAATCAAACAAATAATTCATTTTTTTCAGTTTGTTCTGCTGTCTGTATTTCTGGAATCCAGGGTGCTGGATTCAGATGGTTGGCCATGGTAGGGGTTAGGGTAGACCTGGTCTATGTTAGGGGAAAGGGTAGACCTGCTCTATGGTCGACCATGGTAGGGGTTAGGAAGTAAGGGTTGTCCTGGTCTTTGATGGACTATGTTGAGGGTTAATGGTTTTCCTGGTCTGTGTTGGAGGCTTGGTAGATGGTTAGGGGTTGAGGTTAGTCCTGGGCTTTGTTGGCCCATGCTAGGGTAACAGTAGTCCAGGGCTACTGGTTTATCTTAGTTTATCTAGTTTTTGGGGTAAGGAAACTCCTGGTCTATGGTGGACTAAGGGATAGGGATTACGAGGTCATGGTAGTCCTGGTCTTTGGTTGACCATTGCAGGGGTTTGAGGGTTAGCAAAGTCCTTGTTTATGGTGAACTATGGTAGAGGTGAGTGTAGTCCTGGTCAATGATGGACCCCTGGTAAGGGCTCTAAGGGTTAGCGGTTTGGGGTGGTCCTGGTCTATGGTGGACTGTGGTAAAGGGTAGTAGAAGACCATAGTGGCCCCCTGGTAGGCAGTTAGTGGTGGCCCTGGTCAATGGTGCACACCTGGGAGAGGGTGAAGGGTACAAGGTTTAGGGTTATCGCTGGTGTATGATTGCCCCCTGGTAAGGGGCCTAAGGGTTCATGGTAAGGTGATGTTTGACCCTAGATAGGGGGGTTAGTGGAGGCTCTAGGATGTTAAGTTGAGGGGTTCAAGGTTTAGGGTAGGTCTCGGTCCATGGACCATGGACCGAGACCTACCCTAAACCTTGAACCCCTCACCCCTGGTAAGGGGTTAGGGTAGACCTGGACCATGGTAGGGGTTAGGGTAGACCTGGACCATGGTAGGGGTTAGAGGAGACCTGGACCATGATAGTGGTTAGGGTAGACCTGGTCTATGGTAGAGGTTAGGGTAGACCTGGTCTATGGTGGACCATGGTAGGGGTTAGGGTAGACCTGGACCATGGTAGGGGTTAGGGGAGACCTGGGCTACCCTAACCTCTAACCCCTACCATAGTCCAGGTCTACCCTAACCCCTACCATAGTCCAGGTCTCCCCTAACCCCTACCATGGTCCACCATAGACCAGGTCTACCCTAACCCCTACCATGGTCCAGGTCTACCCTAAGGTGTCTAAGGGTTTCTTGGTAGGGGTCGTCCAGGTCCATGTTGGATCCTTAGTAGGGGGGTTCCAGGGCTCAGGGGGTTAGGCTGTTTGGGGTGCCCAGTCTTAGCCTTCACCTCAGACAATCTTCAGAAAGCTGCAGGGTCAGCATGTATCTGTCCAGTGTTTAATCATGCTGTATTATCTATCATCCTGTGTTTAATTTTGGTCTTATTGGACTAGCGGGAGGGAAGACTGCAGCTCAGACGCTTTCCACAGTGATGCTCAACTTAGATTTCTTTGAATTGGCATTCATCTCACGGGTAGGAAAAGGCTGAGCAATAAACTTTTACCTCAATGTGTCACATAGGAGCATCTGTGTGTGTGTGTGAGATTTATTTTTTTTGTCTGTAATAAGCGTGTATTGTATACATTGTGTTCGTGTTAGTATCGTTTCCATGAATCCCTCCGCAAAGATCTACCACAATTGGGGTCCAGCCAACCTTAACCTTTTCTTCTGGGGTTGTATTATAACTTGATAGACCCATGGTGTACAAGGAAAGAAACCAGAAAAATAATTTACAACCAGCTGCTTTCATCTGAACTAGAGTGTAGTGCATGCGGTAATTCATCTCTGTGTGTGTGTTTGGAGCAGGCAGCCATAACTTCACGTCAAAATCGATAATATTGATTATGAATAATATTGACGACATCGTACTCCCCGCTATCACAAATCAAAGCTTGTCTGATCCATCTTGTGTTTAGATCATGACATGTTTAGTTATGGAAGACCTACCCTGACAGTGAAGGTCCTTTTTTATAGTTGTTCTGTACGCAACTAGAGACTTTAGCAAAGCCAGTGTGCAAGTACCACTGCGTGTGAACATGATGCCCTGTATGTGGCACACACTCAGCGTCTACTGATTAAAATTTGCTGGGTAGGCATGGTAACAAATCATTGTTGAGTTGAATGTAGTCCTGACAGAGAGAGTGAGAGAGACAGGGAGAGTGTCCCATGCAGTAGGAGAGCGAGAGAGATAATGAGAGGTAGAGTAAGGGATACCGACCCAGGATATATGAGAGGGAGACAGAGAGGGGAAGCATGAGACAGACAGGGAATAAGTGAGAGAGAGGTCTTGTATTATCTGGTACATTGTCTCCTCCCTGTCTTCCTACAGAGGCAACCTATGAGTTTTCTGTTTAAAAATCAAAGACTATCCTTTGCCTGTTACTGTTGACAACCAGCCCTCTGTCAGAAGAACAGGGTAATGTCAGAGGAGAGAGAGAAAGAGGGTATCTTCTCCTGGGAAGAAAGAGATGTTGGAAGTGGCGTCCTGAGGAATTAGAGGAGAATGAGGGAAACAACAGACAGCAGAGGAATCAGGGGAGAGGAGATTAACAGTGATGGATACTAGGGGAGGGAGTGCAGAGAAAGTTGAAGAAACTTCTGGAAGGATGTGGAGCAGAGATGGAAGATAACGCAGAATGTTCTCACCAGTCAGTATCCAGTATGTTCAGTATCAGCTCTGTGCGTGTGTGTTGGTGTGTCTTTTGGGAAGCCTCTTTGAGAGAAACGCGGTGTGCATGCGTGCCTTTGTGTGCCAGTTTGTGCGTTGTGTGTAGGTGTGGGTTTGTCTATTGGGATGCCTCTTTGGGTATGTGAGGCTGACTGTGTGTGTGTGCGTTTGCACGTAGGTTTCCTTTTGTGTTGGTTTGTGTCCCAGTATGTGTAAGTCGATGTGTGTGTGTGTGTGTGAGTTTGTGTCTATGTGGGTGTTTGCCAGTGTGTGTAGGTTTCTTTTTGTGTGAGTCTGTGTACGTCTATGTGTGACTGGCTCCCCCTGGGTTGTAGCTAATCATCAAACAGCAGAAGTAGCCAGGACTGCTGATTCATAGCCAGGCGATGTTCATTAAACATTTGGCATTAAACTGTCTGTTTGGACATGGGACACTGTGTGTGTGTATGGGTGTCTGGGTTGGGGGATGCATGTGTGGGTGTGGGTGTGTGCGTATGCGTGCGTCCTCACGTGCCAATGTGTGTAGGTGTGTCAATAGGGAAGCCTTTTTCGGGAGTGTGAGGGACTGTTTGTTTGTTTGTTGTGTGTATGTGCCTGCCCGCGTGTGTGTGTGTGCACGTGTGTGTGAGGCAGATGAAGAGGTCCGTGGAGAGCTTTCGGTATTGTGCTCTCCTGCGTAGCACTGATTGGATGATAAAGATTGAGCGAGTGTGTTTTTGGTCCAAACTCCGAGATCATCAGATAAAACTAATGAGATCTCAGCTCTGCACCCAACCTGCACGCTCGCACACAACCCTGACTTCCTGCCTGCAGTGACCCCCACCCGGCTTGCACATTGTCTCCCAAAGCCAGCCTTTCCATTCGGAAAGCCTGGGACACAGTTGATTAACTGTGTCAAGGACCCCCTACTTGTAAGGAAGCAGTCTTGATTGACATGCAAGCATGGCCAACCAGGGGGCGTACGACAGTAAGGTAGCCTATTTCTTGAAAAACAGTCCTGGGGTGAAACAAAAGGTCAATGGACAAAAAAGAGACTTATAGGCTGGGTGAGTAAACAGTGCCTGGATGTAAAATAAGAATAAACCTGATTGTTTCACTCGAGTTACCAATACATTTCTGTGAGGGACAATGCCAACTAGAATATTTTCTTCAGCATATCTAAGACACTTCAAGGCTTGATTGGCTATATGTATCAAAAGTTCGGGGCGGGTTTGCCGTGACGTAGTGCAAATGACCAGTTTGCACCCAACCCGCGGTGGTTCGCTGCAGTGACTTCCAGTGCACCATTAAAGGACTTCTGCTAGTGTATTGATCTGCCGTTATTTGATTTGTGATAGGAAGAGTACTTAGAGGACGCCACGTTGTCGTGATCGATAATATTAGCTGTTGGTATTTTATGCACGCCATGTTCAGTTGAGGTATTGAGATCTGTCGGCGAGGAAGTGCGCTGTGGATGTAGACCGGCCGTTTTAGGATTAAGTTAGGATAGTGTAGTGGTTAGGATGCAACGCCGATTTTGCATCAAAAGCAAAACAATTTTTCAATTTATGTTACAGGCGCAAGTGTTCACTTGCACGAACAATGAGGGGCTTGAGTAAACGCCAACGTTTCTTTCCCTCCAGCCATGGCCGGGATACCCACAATTGCTGAAGTCTCAAAGACGTCCCAAAGACGTAATCTCATGAAAATCAAATTTAGAACTCATGAAAAGCGAATGTTTAACATCTACAATACGGAATTCAGCCCTGATTAGTGTGTACAATTTTGGTGTGTAAAAGTGGGTAGTGGGAAGGAGTTTGATTTCCACCCACTGAAAAAAGTTAGAGATGGTTAGGTTTACGTGTTGATGTAGTAACTAATATAGGAAATGTCTGGATGGGACTGGCCCAGCTGTGATCAGAGGTTGTCCTGTAAAAAGTCATGGTGTCAGTGTCACTAAATCGTGAGCTTTCAGTTGAGTTTTCAATCTCCCTGAAGTCCACCACCTCCCGTGATAGAAACACATCCAAGTGATATCAATTCAGAGTGAAACAACAAATCTCTCGAGATTTGAACTTCATCTGAGCTTGACCTTTTGACCTGGTCATGGTGGTTGGCTTGTGACATTTTGGTTTTCAGGATGTAAAGCTCTCCCTAGCCTGTTAAGATGGAGCGAGGAAGAGAACCAGCAGAGGAGAACAAACGCCAGCAGTCATTTATACACAGGGTGACTTGTTCCTGTGTCACACTGCAATGTGGAGGGAGGCCTCTGGGGGCGATTAGTGTGTGTGTGTGTGTGTGTGTGTGTGTGTGTGTGTGTGTGTGTGTGTGGTAGGGACAGAGGAAACTGTGTTTGTGTTGCAGTATACTGTCTCTGTTTTGTGTTCAGGGGGGAGGGGAGCATGCAAACCCAGGGTAAGCCAAGGACATACCCTCCTTCTTTGGACTGTGTCATCTTGCAGTATCTTAAAATTGACACAAACTGATGAAACAGTCTCTCCGAGAGAGAAATGTTCTGTCACTTCTATGTCACTTCCTGTCTGCTCGGAAGAGCTTTCCAATGTAGGATCTGGATCTGCTAATTGGGCGGAGCTATTACCTCACTTTTACTTTCACTTTCTTAAGCAGAAGCTGGGCTGAAGAACAGCTGCAGGAATAGTTTGCCTGCTTTGAAGACCTCATTCCTACCACACTCTGGTTGCTCATCGATTGGTTTCCTGTTATGATAACCTGCTTTATCTGATGCATGATTCAGAATGTGCACAACAGTCTCAATATATATATGAAATGTCTGTTTGTGTGTGTGTGTGTGTGTGTGTGTGTGTGTGTGTGTGTGTGTGTGTGTGCGTGCGTAAGCTTGACTATGATGCTACCTGTGCCGCAGATTGCTTCTAGCAAGGAAAGCGTTTCAGGTAGGAGAGGTTAGCTTTCTCATATTCCTGAGCCGTATGCAAACACACACACACAAACACTTCTGATTACAAACCAAGATTGCATACCTCTGTTCCTCTCCTCTGAGTGTTTTGCCCCCACCTAAACACTAAAGGCATTTTTTTTTATTTTTCATGTTTTTATTTGAATGTTGTTTGGATAGGACCACATTGTAGTTAACATTTGTCCTCTGACTCAACCAAACATCACAATTCTGTCTTCTCTCTGTCCGCCTCTCTCTTCCTCTTTCTCTTGCTCTCAAGAATCAAGGAGCTTTATTCGCATGGAAAATTTACGTTTACGTTGCCAAAGAACCGAATCTTAAATGAGGTATAGCTTAGAAGAGCAATTGTATTTCTTTTCATATACTAATTAAAATGTTGTATATGGTGTAAACGTAAGACTCTGATATATGATAATAGACTAATGTTCGGGATAGGGCTGAGTAAGACTAAATATTACTACTAGGCCATGGAATGCCTGTCTCTCTATCTGTGTCACCTCCAATTTTTCTCTGTCCTCCTCCCTCACTTTTTTCTCTTTCTGGAAAAAGTGCACGCTCTGTCTCTGTGAGTTTTTGTCTGTCTACCACTGTTTTCCTTTTGTGTCCGCCTGCACTCTTCCTTCCTGCCTTGAAAACAGCGTAGGGCCAGAGGGTTTGCTTCTCATTGATTGGAGCACAAGTTATTTTTGTGGAGAGTCTTGATCTCAACTGATCTTTCCTTCGCTCCTTCTCTCTCCTTGTCTGTTGTACTCTTCCCTGACTCTGTCCGCTGCGTCTGTTGTTGACAGAGATGAGAGCAGAAAAGACTGTCTGACTGGCTGTCACTCAGCCGTCCGCTGCTGTGTCCGTCTCCGTCCGTCTCCTACTCACCCTCTCCTTCCTTTGTCTCCCCCAATACACTTCCCTGGGAGGTTGCTTAGAGGTCAACAGGCCGAATCAATCATTACAATAAGGCCGGATGCAAAGCAGAAAAATTATAACCTCAAGACTAAATCCAGTTTACATCGTGAAACACATACACACACACATATATATGGAGATGTGTGGGCAGATGTGTTGTCCTGCAGCAGAAAAGTGAGAGAGGACAGAGTCTTCATTGTTAATTCAGTGAGAAGTTGTTCTGGGGTCGCTGATGTCTTGCTTGGCTTCAGATTGACGTGCCGCTTGGGGGCCTTCTAGCCAGTTTTTAATTTAAATGTCTCATCTTTTATCATCTCTCTGCTACT
The DNA here is from genome assembly GCF_949987615.1 of Pollachius pollachius. Classification (NCBI taxonomy): domain Eukaryota; kingdom Metazoa; phylum Chordata; class Actinopteri; order Gadiformes; family Gadidae; genus Pollachius; species Pollachius pollachius. Next base: position 12,389,269 of record NC_136938.1, on the reverse strand, counting down.
ACGTTTTTTATTGTGATGATGGCATTCATGACTAAAATATTGTTCTGTGTCTTTGTGCAGTCGGATCAATGAATAATAAAGTTTCTGGTCACGAAAGAGAAAATAAGAGTGTGTGCCAAACAAAAGGACCATTTAATGTGTCTGTGAAACTGAAGGTGACTGGAGAAAGAGAAATACGAGGGCAGAATGGATGGATGAATAAGATATGAGATGAGCAAGAGGAGGGTAAACGGATAAGGAGGCGGAGGTGGAGGAGAGGGAAGGGATGAGGTGGATTATGATTATGTTAAAGGAATAAGGAAGATGGAAAGGGTGGAGGAGGATAGAAGGAGAATGAAGAGGAGAGAAACAAGGGTGAGGTGGAAGAACAGGAGAGGAAAAGGAAGATGATGATGATTGGGAGGAGGTTGAGGGTTGGGATGAGGGAAAGGAAGAAGAGAAGAGAGGTCTGGAAAGGAATGATGAAGAGCAGTGGGGGGGTAGTGGGATGAGGAGGAAAAGCGGGGTGAGAGGAAGAGAAGAATAATGTTCAAGGGCCAGTCACGCCCCAGTAGCTCTGTTAATCATGCATACAAGGTCACAACCAGAATACACACTGGCAGGCCATATGTACATGCCCCCCTCTCTCTCTGTCTCCCTCCTCCCCCTCTCTCTGTCTCTCCCCCCTCTCTGACTCTATCTCTCTACCCTCTGTCTCTTTTTCTCTTGTCCATATGTGCCTTGGTCATCTTCTTCTCAACACGCATACTACTTAGAAATGTATCCAAGTAATAAACATGTGTCCATTGATCTGTATCAGAATCCTGAAAAAGAGACAAAGATCCCTCTGATCTTGTTCCAGAGTCTACTTTACCTTACATTTATTTCAGACGCTTTTGTCCAAAGCGACATAAAGTAAGTGCATTCAACAATGAAGATATAACCCAATAAGGCAAAAATCCTTTGAGTACATACACATTTATAAAATAAGCAAAGTGCTACAATATTGAATCAAGATATATATTTATTTATTTTATGTTCAGACTGCATCCACCAGGATGCAGTCTGAACAGATGAGTTTTCAGCCTAGAATCTGGTCTCTAGTCTCTCTTGGTCTCTGGTCTCTGCTGGTCTTTAAACCAGACTGCTTCAGGAAGGAACCAATCCCTTCAACTAATGTTAGATCCACAGTTACTGCATGGCTGAATAAATATGGGGAATAAATACATTATGTCCCTGAGAAGTGCAAGAGAAGGCAGATATATGAGTTGTATAATCCAACCGATAGATGTTTTACGGTGCAGCTGCACCCTATTTTTGCTGCTCTATTTTTGTCGCTTTTAGTGATATTTTTTCTGAATGGGGCTCATCAAATTAAGATCTACTAAGTATATAGTGCCATAAATATAGAACAAGAACATCGACTGATGCTGATCAATAAGCCTATGGAGTGGAGATGCTACGAATAATTATGCAAAACTGCGAAAAAATAAGTGAATATATATTGTTTTACATACATGGTGCATATCAACACCTGCTACTTACGTAGGCATCTAGGTAGGTAGACAGTAGGCGTCTGTCTACCTACCTACCCACTAATTGCCTAAAACAATGTCTGCCTAGTCTTCCACAAGACTAGGCAGACCTACTGCTTACGCCAGCGAGCTAGTCATGTATTTTGGGGGAGCAGCTTTAGAGGAGGGCCTTTCAAAATCTATTTTACTCAAATTTTTCTACCCTATTTAGTGTGTGCAACACAAGTGGGTGCAACCCAATCTATATGAAGACATTGCATAAGATTTATTTTACGTTCAAACTAGCCTACTTTTGAATTTACGGTGGTGCAACCGGCAGCAGGTGTTCTCCACTGGTTCAGTACTTCAGCGACAGAATAAACGAGAATAAAAAGCCCATTCTATGAGCTCCTTGTAAGAAACCATTACACAGAAAGCAGAAAAGGCGGGAACAAGGGGGCCATGATGGCATTCAGACCTTCCCAGAATGTTTTATATTCATTTCAGCACCTGTGTTCTTGTTTCCCTGTATCTAACCCCGTCATTTTCTGTTCCCCCTCACAAAGCTCTTACTGCAGTATTTAGAGGATGTTATTGATATTGCTACTTATATTGTTAGCCTGCTGAATTTTATAATGAGTTGACTAGATTTCGTTTGATTTGCTGTCAGATTGAGGTTTCCATCTGGAGTTGAACCAGGTAGAAAACCTCTCTCTCACTCTCTCTTCCCCCCCCAGATTGGATTCAGTTTGTAACCTGACATTATCACTTCCTCTCTACCCTCCTCTCGAGTATACTGTGTCTGGCAAACTCCAACCCTCTGAGCTCTGTACAGACAACATTTATGTTAGTGAGTGTTTTCTGTACAGTGAACACACTCACAGCCGTTCCTAAAGTGGACTGCCAGCCCCCTAGCCAGTAGAAACCTTAGACGTAGTGACAGTAGAATCCTGCCTCTCCTGGCTTTCCCCCCACCCACAACAAAACCACTTCCTCCACATGTCGCTCTCCCTCATCCTCTCCTCCAGCTCCTTTCCTTCTCCTCATCCTTTCTCTCTTCCTCATCCTCCTCATTTCACTCATCCACCTCCTCTTCCTCCTCAGGGACCCATCGTTTCCCTTCTCCTTTTTCTCCTTGATCTCCTTTTCCTTCCCCTCCTCCTCCTTTACCCCTCTCGATTCTCCCCGCTGGAGGGGGGTGGGGCCTAGGGTAGCATTGTCAGGGTTTGTTACCGCGGTAACGGCGTAGCAGAATGCCACAGGCGTTTTCAGAAGGAGGCCACGGAGGTGGAGACGTATTAGCATTCTGTCTGTCCTTGGATGTTGCAGCTCGCGTCTTGGGATGGTTGTTCCAGATATAGCTTGTGGTACATGGAGTGTGTGGGGATAATCCTGTTAACCGTGCGCATGGATCCTATATAGTCATATGGTTAACGTGTGGCTGCGGTGTTTTAGTCATTCTGCAAGATCTCATGTTACTGTCAAGGTTTAAAATGTGGGAACCGTATATTTTGGAGGTAACGTCTGTTATTCTGCTTTAGTTTAGCTTAGTTTTGTACTATAGATACAGGTTACTTTGATAATCCCAACGGAATTTGTTTAGTTAAGCTTTGCTCAGTTTAGCTTAGTTTAGCATAGTTGAACTTAGTTTAGCTTGTCTTATTTTTGCTTAGTTTAGCTTTGCATATAGCAGACCTGAGGGAAGGAACCCATGTCCATGAGGAACTTTTCTGTCACACTCTCTCTTTCTCTGTAGTTTATCATCTCCATCCATCAGCCCTTGCCCCTTTTTATTTATTATAAAAACAAAACAACAGCTCTTGTCTTTCTGCAAGGCATTCACCACTAACACCTGATAGCCTTTAATTCTAGGCTAGACTGAAAAGTAACACACTTCGACTTTGCCTCGAAACATGTCCAATAAATCCAATGCCTTCTTTTCTTCTCCTTCTAAAACTGCAGATCAGGGATCATTTAGTATAGCCAACAATGTACCAAAGATTTCAACAGACTTACCGTTACCTCAGAAAACTAGTGGCTGTGGAAGCTATCAATGTGCTTAGACTGATCTGCTATGATGAGCAGAGACTTTGATTCACCGTTAACTTGACATTGATCCAGCCATTCATCTTTAACATCACACATTAATACATTAACAGCTCTGTCTTAAGAGAATGGTACCCTGCTGTATCTACTTTCCGTGTGTCATGGCTTGGGGCTGATGGTGGCAGTGAGGGGTTGACATAATGGATGTTTAACAGACATGGTTTGCTTTGGCCCGGCAGTGTGATCTCTGCCTCTCTGTGGTCCTCTGGACTCCCTGTGCTGGCTGGGATATGTCCTTACACAAGGCCTCCGAGCCTCTGCTGTTTGTTGTGTTAGCCTGTGTTATGCTTGTGTTCCAGCCTGGCGGCTCTGGAACATCGTTACATCTAAGCTTCAGTCAGACCAATTGTTAGCTCCAGTACTAGCTCTACTGCCAGCCCCACTGCTAGCCCCACTTCTGCTCCAACGCTACTAACTCCATAAGCGGCTCCAGTGCTCGTTTCACTCTTGGCCCTACTGATAGCTCCAGTGTCAGCTTCCACAAAGCGCAACTACTAGCTCCACTTCTAGCTCTACTACTAGCTTCCTTGCTTGCTTCAATCCTAGCCCCTCAGTAGCTCCACTACTTGCTCCCCTGCTAGCTTCAATCCTAGCCCCTCAGTAGCTCCACTAGTAGCTCCCCTGCTAGCTACACACCTAGCCCCACAGTAGCACCACTACTTGCTCCCCTGCTAGCTTCAATCCTAGCCCCTCAGTAGCTCCCCTGCTAGCTACACACCTAGCCCTTCAGTAGCTCCACTAGTAGCTCTACTGCTAGCTTCACTCCTAGCCCCACAGGAGCTCCACTACTAGCTCCCCTGCTAGCTTCACTCCTAGCCCCACAGGAGCTCCACTACTAGCTCCCCTGCTAGCTTCACTACTAGCTCCCCTGCTAGCTTCACTACTAGCTCCCCTGCTAGCTTCACTCCTAGCTCAACAGTAGCTCCACTGCTTGCTCCCCTCCTTGCCCCATTACTAGTTCCAATAGTTATTCCACTCCTCGCCCATTGCCTAGCTCCACTTCTGTCATTGACTTGGTTGATGTACCAGCTGCTCAAATACGAAGAGTCGGAAACAGCAGTCTTAGTACCAGGTTGATTTTGGTACAATTGTAAGTGGAACCGACAGTATTCAGCTGAAATGAATCAAACCCTTTGTGTTCTGTTCACATCCCACCTGAAGAATGAAACCAAATTGTTTGACTTCAAAGCCCAATATAACAATTTCAGTTTTAACAAAGTAAAAGTGGTGGCTAACATTTTCACATTTCTCTTTTAAAGTCTGCAAAACTACCTGTTTCAGAAGGGGGTATTAATTGCTATCGGGGCGATCCGTTTAGCAGAGGTAATTATAGCCAGTCACATTCTCACTGCTATGACTTTCAATCCGGCCCGCTAAGTATCTGCAGCGTGCTAGGGCTAGGGGTATATTTAGCCTTACCGTCTGCAAAAAAGAAAAAAGCAAGTGGTGAAACCAATTGAATTCCTCTCCACATTAAGGGGTAATTGCTTTTTTGCAGAGTCCTGTTGTTCCATTTATTAGTTTGACGTGTTGTTTGTAGCACGGCTGCAGTCTCCAGCAGGAGCGGCGTCTCAGCAGTAAATAGCCTGTTTTATTTGCCAGTCCCAGCCACCCATCTCCCCACACAGCACGTGAAGCAGTGGCGCTCATTATGCGCACGGGCCCCGCGCAACCATCACACGCTCCTCAACCCAAGCATGCTCCCTTTTCATGTGGCTTTTTTTCCTTTGCGGTTGTGTTTTTTATTTTTCTTAGTATTTAACGTGTGTAGGTGTGTGCGTTTGTGTGAACATGTCCTGTCATCGTCGTTAGGCCGCAGGCATGTCATTTCAGGTGAATTTCCCGAGTTTGTTTAGTTTCTTGCGAGACCAGCGCCTAGCGAGTTTTTAAGGATAATGAGGCAACTACAGTCAAAATAAAAGTGCATCCGACGCAACTTTCCAGAGCGGTTGCAAGATGTATACAAATGATCTCCCGCTCACACACACACACACACACCATGTTGTATCGTTGAGATCAATGCTTGCGGTGCCCACAGCAAAAAAGTTGTGCGCTCGTTCCCTCAGGCGCTTGGCTGTCCGCTGCTCCACGTTGGGCCGCCTTCCTCGTAATATATTGCCTCCCTCCTATTGCCCCCTTTATTTTCAAGTTTGTTGTTCAGATCCATGCTGGGAATATTTATTACAGGTAGTAGGATTACTACTTCCAGTCCAGCTATTGTACAAGCCTAGGTTGTTTAGACACACCAACATTTAACTGTTCTTTTTATTGATCCGAAAGACAGAAACCTTCAGCTCTTCTCCTATTAGCTGATTGGACTCACAGAAACATTGGGCTGTTGAACATTGGGCCTATAAACACAAGCGGTTGTTCTGTAGATTTGACAGCTGAGTCAGCTCTTGTACAATGTATATCTCAATTTATTTTCCCCGCTTTGATGTTGTTGTTGAATGAGTTGTTTGTACTGAAGGAGCAGATTGTTGACCCTGCACAAAATTATCTGTGACACACGCCGTCAGCGGTCATTGCTGAGGTCGCTAAGGTCTCAGCTGAGGCCAGCTCTTTTTCTACTACAACCTCCACTAAATGTTTCCTCCTCAGTAAGCCACGCCCTGCTCTAACCATAGCTCAGAAATCTGGACACACGTCAAAGGAACTAGTTGGTGAGGTAGCTAGTTAGTTAGGTTTGTTTTAAAGGGACTAATACAGAACAAACATTATACAATATGCCTGCATGCATTATATTTTAGACCTTTAAGCATACCTGCTCCCAATAAATTACACATAATTCCTTTGTCTCAGCGTGCCTAAATGTTTAATTAATTAACTCATAATTATAACATTGTCTATATTGTAGATTTGACATATGCATACAGGGATTGTATTACTGTTGTCCACAACCCTGGTTTTGTTTTGGGTTTTGGACACATGCATCCTCTGACTTCTTTGACATCATCCCTTTCTCCTGAGACATTCTTTGCTTGCGCCTAATCTCTCGCTTTGCATAGCTCCATCTTGTTTCGCGATACTCAGCAAGGGACGGTTTTTGTGGGGAACAATCAGAATCCATTATCATGATAAATGGAACGGCTCCTCGTCCGACCCAGCCCCGCGGCTTCCGGCCGCGTGTGATGCAGATGGGACAGCAGTGCTGGCTTTGGCCCAGCGCTGTGCTGTGTTTAGATAGCTAATAGTATTCAGGCCTTTATCCACGCTCACATCCACCGCCAGCAGCACTGGGCCATGGAATGTGCTTTTCTCCACGCTGTAATCTCTGCCGTCAACGGCAGACAGCCCTGTCCCGTTGGCCCACGCCCACGTTATGTTTGTACAATTCACACTGTTCCATCTCCAGCTCTCCGTAATGCACATGCTTCAGCAAAGTTCCAGTTTCCGGGACCGTGGAGTTGGCCTTGTTTATTCTCTTCTCGTCTCCTTTTCGTTATGCTTACTGCAGCGTTCAGACTGTAGCTGATGTCCACCCCGCTGTCCATCTCATCAAACCAGGCCTGAGCCCAGACACACAAAAGCATGAACACTCGCCTACTCATACATACACATACACACATGCACATAGGCACACATTAACATACATTCATAAATGCACACACAAACATGTACACAAACACACCTTCATACACACACACTCACTCCTAGCCCCCATATAGTTTTTCCGATTTAAATCACTCAGTAGGTGAAGATAATCATCTTTATTCCTCCCTGACATAGAGAATCTCTTATAATTTGCTCTATGGTCCGACAGCCATTAGCTCCAGCCCTCTCCTCTCCCTGTAGTTTGGTCTAGGTCCATGTTTCAAACCTACTGGTGGGCGCCGCTTTACCAGAAAGGGGTCACTGCATGGTGAGGACGCAGCTTCACCTGGTCTGCTGGTCATGTGATCAGGCCATGTGCGCAGGATAAAGGATATATAGTATGAGATATTAACCGCCGAGTCCCTACACTCGCCCCTCATTGCTCCGGCGTACATTTCCTCTGCTGTCCACGTCCGGTCACCAAATTAGTATACTAGCTTTCAGACCATTGTGCTAACGGAAAACACATGCTACAGCTTTGGTGACCTGGAAGTCGTATGATGGGAGTTAGCTCACTAATAACTGACAGAAGGAGCTGTGTATCCAGTATAATACATCCATGCTTACCTCACCAATCTCTCCCCTCCCCCTGCCTCCCTTAAGACTGCTATACACTGGCCCAACCGTTGGCCATCTGAAACATTTGGGGAGACTCGGATAAGTTCGGGAACAAATCTGTTCCGTGTCGTCAGCAATAGTGGAAGCTTTAGGAACCGCGCGGACCCTGTGGTCCTCTTCAACATGCAAAGTCTGAATATGCCTGTCTTATCAACTTTCTTATTAACTTATCAATAGTTAATCGCGTTTGTAGCCTACACTCAGATGTAGTCTACTCATTCTTGCATGCGAGTGGCTTGAATAAAAAACAAATAAGAAAGTAAACATTCAGAGTATGCCAATTATTCTTAAGGGGTCTTCGTGCGTCCCGCCTGCTCCAATGAACCAAGGACCTTGGTTGTACACAGGCAAGACAGTGATATTGTAACATCTGCCAAGCAGCGAGCGTACCTGTTTGGCAGCCTTCTGATTGGTTATGTGGTGCTAGCACACGCGGACTAGCGCCACGAGACTAGCGCCACCCGATTGCATCTCGCCCAGGCGCAGTGCGTACACGCTTCTGTGTAGTAGGCACTAGTTTTTGCTGTGTGTTTTAACGCAACTTTTCTTCGGAACGGACGAGAGGCAACAGAGTGGTCGGATAAAGGCAGTTGGCCGTTGGTTTGAGTCTGGACCGAGTGTAGGCCCCTTTATTTTCCCTCGAGAAAGACTGCTCTTTTTGGGAGTGTTTGCACATGAATCAACACTCACGCATGCACACAATAAAAAAAACATCCAAACACAGCCTACACACATTATTACACAATAAAAATGCACAGTGAGAACCCATGAGAAGTGCCACTCAATATGAGTAGAATAATTGTTTTTTCACAATAAAACAAACACACACACACACACGCAAACACACACACACACACACAGACATGTACATGACAGCTGCTGGCTCCGATAGGCTGCAGCAGTGCATTCTGGGACCACTAGGGAGGGATATGCACACTTGGATAAAATCCTGCTCTTTGCAGGAGGCCACGCCACCACTCTAAATCAATACCATTTCCTCCAATCAGATCCCTGTCCTTGGAACACAGAGGGGGCCGTCTTTTGTGATTAACCTCCTTGTTGAGTTATTATGAGGGTGGGGACTCTTATTGTGGAGTCTCGATGTACAGAGATGTTATGAGGTTAGGTACTGTTATTTTCTAGCCTACATGTACCGAGTTATTATGAGGCTAGGGAATCGTATTGTTGAGTCTCCATTTTCTTAGTTATTATGAGGGTGAGGACTTGGAATGGGGAGTTCCCATGTACTGGGGTATTATGAGGTTGGGGACTCTTATTGTGGAGTTTCCATGGTTTAAGTTATTATAGTGGGGGTTATTGTTGAGTTCCAATGTTCTGAGTTATTTTGTGTGGGGAAGTCTTATTTTGAAGCCTTCAAATCATAAGATGATTAAAGGTCCCCTATTTTACCACCAGGTGTGATGTTGGTAAGCCATCACATACCATTTCACAATGTACCCTCCAGTGGTATCACACATGGGAGTTTCCAACCGGATGTGGGATGGATAGATCAAGCTCCCAGACCACCCAATAGACTGAAGCAAATGGTAGGCTGATTAATTGATCTTCCATCATTGGGGGTCACTCCCACATGTTTATATTGGTTAGATTGTGAAATGGCTTGTAATGGCTGATCTACATCGCTCTTGGTGGTTAATTGGGAACCTTTATCTGGACATCAGCTAGATAGCACCCTGAGCTTTGCCGTGCTGTCATTGATGCTCTCTCTCTCTCTGTCAATCTCTCTATCTTTCTCTTCTAAATTCAATAGTGGGTCTAAGTATGTGACCCTCTGTGTGTGTATATTGTATATTTTCAGTGAGGTACACTATGGCCCCCTCTGAGAAGTTCTTCTAATTGTGTGGCAGACTCAGCAAGCTCCAGTGTCTCCACACAGAACAATATACCCACGATTCCTCTGGGAAGAAACCTTCTATTTAGCTTGTCTGCTTAACCACGTCCCACAGAGCGGCTCTGACAGCAGACACATACACCCCATCTCGTCAGTACATGACAGGGACAGACCATGCTCCTATAGAAGCTAAAGGCCCCGGTATACTTCATACTCAATTAAAATTGGTGTGTTTGCACAGACAAAATGGCGGTTTTGCGACACATTGGCATTGGATAGCTGCAGGGTGCTCAGCTTAACCAGTCGAAGTATATCGGAGTCTTAATACACTCCAGCTCTGTTTGTAGAGGACAGAACAACAAAGCCAGCCAGCAGACACTAGATGAATTTGTGAATGTAAGTGTGTGTGTGTGTGTGTTTTTGTTTCCTTGTTGGCATACACCGCTTCATTATATGTGGTGGACGGGTACTTGCGTCCACAGTCAATCAAGCAACCGTGTGTGAACTTTTTCTGGCCATTTTCGCTAAATCTTTGTGTTTGTATGTGTGTGTGCGTGCGTGCGTTTGCGCATGTCCGTTTTTTTTCATGCCACCAATACAGTTTAAAGTCAAGTGGAAGCTTAACATTAGCATATTATAAATGTCACTGGGTGGTTGGAAGGATTGTGTCTGTGGTAGTTCTGTATGCAGATACAGTCCCACCTCTCACTTTCTCAACTCCTCTCCTTTCTCCTCTCCCTCCTCTGTCCTTATGTCCCTTACTCTCTGCTTGCCTCTCTACTCTCATTTCCCAACTCCTCTCCCCTTTCTCCTATCCTATTATTTCCCTTCTCCTCCTTTCTCACTCCTTTCTCCTCTCTCTGATTTCCCCAACTCATCTCTCCTCTCTTCATCTTAACTCATCTTTCTTTCAGTCCCATTTTTTCCCTCCCATCTCAAACCAGCAACCAACAAAACTGACAAAACAAAAAGGTACAGAGAAAGAAACAAATTGAGAAGAGAGCAATAATTGGATTGAATTGAATTGAGGGAAAGTTGAGACAGAGTGGAATTGGTGAGAGTGGAAGTGAAAGAGAGAAAAAAAACGAATACGTTTAAGATGACAAACAGTATGTACTTGACAAATGTATAATTTAAAAGGTTTGAACGGTCTCATGATGGTCCTGTTTGCTCAAATAATGAGCCATAGCCACAAGCGATTGTGTCCCCAGGCACATAAGTTCACATGGACATGGATATGAAAGGTAGATTTGATTAAAACCATGAAGCAGATGCGCAAGTATGTAAGAAAGAACTCATAGTTCCAAAAATGTTGAGATGTTTCAACATGTTGGAATGTTGAAACGTTGGCCCTGTTCACACCTTGCATTGACCTGTGTCTTGGTTGATCCGATCACAAGTGGACGACTCTAGTACACCAGTTTGCACTTGCTCTATATGCAATAAAACTCCTACATAATTTCCGTTGGCAATACCAAATGCAGAAGAAGAACAAATGAGAAAACACAACAATACAGACTAGGTCTATCCCTTCCGATAGTGTGTTTCTTGTCTACTTCTTCCACCAGAATCAATTTCACCTGCTTTTGTTTATGATATATTTGTTTCTGTCCATTATCACTTTGTTGTTGTTCTTCATATTTTCTGTGTCGCACTTCAATGACACAGAAATGAGAACGCACTTCCGGTTACAAAGAGGACGTCATTTGAGTAGGCGGTCCTTCAGTCTAGCCAAAGTACACACTGTTAAAAGATTGTGGCAATATAGAACCCAGACCAGCTCAGGATGGGGTCTGAGCGATTGCAACTCAATGAGTCCCGGGTGCATTCATACCTTCACCCAGTGCTGTCCACTTAAGATCGGATCGCCTAATATTGCCATGTTAATGCCAGGTGGGAACAGGGCATCAGTGTCACGGGCCAATAGAGGTTGTGAACCTCTGTACTGAACCCTGTCCTGCCTCAGAGGCATCAGACTATACGTGTGTGTGTGTGGGTGTGTGTGTGTGTGTGCGCGCGTGCGCGCACAGTGTTAAAGTTTCTGCATGTGGGCAAGTCCTAGGCTTCCCAGTTACTTGTTGCATAACAAACGCGGACACTTAGTTGACATGATAGTTTTTTCCCATTTCATTTCTGAAACGGCTTCACAAATCTGATCCACTCTGAGTCTGAGCCCGACTTATCGCAGACGTGGTTTGACTTCATGAACCAGGGGTACCGGCGGAGCGGTTTGTGTGGACGTGTGGAGCTCTGTCTGGGCAGCAGTTGACTGCGATGTCTGCGAGAGAGAGCTTTTCGGACACCTGTATTTATATGTATTTAATGTCTGTGTCCAAGTGAGGGTTTAGGCTTCCCGCACAACTATAGTATAACGTGTGTGTCGCATCTCATATGCAACATCGCTTAGTATAACAGTTACACAGCGACGGTGCCAAAAAAGTATCAAAGTTGGCGTGTCACCACCATGGATAATATGCCTTCTTTTTTTTCTTTTTTTTTCTTTTTGTAAATGACATAATGTTCGAATCCATCTGAAACAGTGGGCTCACTGGCTCTTTAATAAAAAAAAAACAGATAGTTGACTGTGTGGAAGAGAAGCAACAGTATTTTGAAATCCAGAAAGTGGGATGACTATGTATCACAGAATGAAAACTGTATTTTCATGAACATAAATGCCAAAGAAATGTGGCTTGCAAACGTGCACGCGTCACATCAACATAGTGCACCTCGCACACATCTTCACTGCTGCTGGAAAACATCTTTGGGGAAACACTACGTTGTTCTTTCATTCCTCTATCAAACAGCAAGCCTGCCGAGGTCAAATACTGTCATGTATGATTAGCCCCTACACACTTAAACACAGACACACAAACAAACTCAGACTCGCATACACACACACGCATGTAAACACACACAAACGCACATGAACCCACAAACAACCACATACACACTCTTCAAAAGGCTGATGAAGGATGCAGTGCCGGTGAGATATTTATTTAGTAGATTTGTTTATATATTTCGGATACTGGGAGCTGTGAGTCATTTGATGTCGTCCCTCTCTTTGATTCGGTTTCATCTCAGTGAATCCACGCACGGAGGAGACAACAGCAGGCGTGCACAATCTTTCCCTTCTGCCGCTTCTTTTTATGGTTTTATTGTGCTTGGTTATCTGTCTTCACAACTTTATTGTGAGGGTTCCTCTGTCCCCATGTTTTTATTGTGCTTCAATGTCAGTCTGTTGTCTTCTGCTCCGTCGCCGTCTGGCCTTTTTGACTGTGTTTCCGGCTTGTTAATATTATTATGCGTCAACTCACTGTGATACATTGTGGAGGAGGCAGTTCCCTTTCTTCCTTTTTGTTTTCTATCACTCCACCACTTCTGTCCTCCCCTTCTTTCTCAAAGGATCATCTAAGTGCCATGATCTAATATAAATGTGTGTGTGTGTGTATGTGTGTGTGTGTGTGTGTGTGTATAGGGTGGAGCTTCTGAGTGTAACTTGGAGCTCTATAATTTAATGTGTGTTGCTGTTGCTGTCCAGACACATGAAAACACATTAGAACGTAAACGTGCTGCTGTAATGGATCAAACCTTGATTAATTTAGAGGTGCAAACAGAGTGCAATTCTGACTGATGGTCCTTATGTAGGTAGGTAGGAGGATATAAAAACCTTTTCATCCTCACAGCTTGGACAAAGCATAGCTCACAACACAAGACTAGAGAGAAACACAAAGGGAGAGAGACAGATGGATAGGAAGAGAAACACAGGGAGAGAGGTAGTGAGACCCAAAGTATGACAAAGGAAGAGAGACTGACCGATAGATAGAAAGAGGGGGTGGAAGACCGATATAGATTAAGGGAGAGAGGAGGACGGTGAGAGAAACCGAGGACGAAAGGCTGATAGAGACAGCCAGGTAGACAAACAGAGGAAGACCGGTAAAGGGGAAGACAACCTGAATGCAGGAAGGCAGACAGAACAGAGGAAGACAGAAAGAACAGAGCAAGACAGACCAAACCGAGGAGGACAGACCAAACCGAGGAGGACAGACCATACCGAGGAAGACGGACAGAACAGAGCCAGACAGATGGATGAGAGAAAGACAGGCCAAACAGAGGAAGACACGACAGACATAACAGAGCAAGACAGACAAAACAGAGGAAGACAGAGCAAGACAGGCCAAACAGAGGAAGACACAACAGACATAACAGAGCAAGACAGACAAAACAGAGGAAGACAGAGCAAGACAGGCCAAACAGAGGAAGACACGACAGACATAACAGAGCAAGACAGACAAAACAGAGGAAGACAGAGCAAGACAGGCCAAACAGAGCAAGACTGACAGAACAGTGCAAGACAGACAGATGAGAGGAAGCCATAACAGAAGAAGAGAGACAGAAGGGAGGAAGATGATCAGTGAGGAGCAAGGAGGGGTGACATGCCTGTCTGTAATGCAATATGGCAGATCCCATTTTATGTGTAGGACCAGAGGGCCAAGAACGGTGGGTTTATAGGGTTGGAGTGGGTTGATCTTTTAAAATATTCAACTTCAATGAAATATGAAGCATGACTCCAGGCTGTTGGGAATGCATAAGTCTGTTTGGAAGCGCTGGGCCTGCATACTGAGTGTTACACATAATCACACTCACTCTCACTGACACACACACACATGATCACGTACACACACACAATATCATACACATTATCAAACATAGTCTCAAACACATAATCGTACGCACAAAAAGGTTCCTCTTTTGGGTGAATAAAGTACAATATCACACACACACACACACATACACGCACACACTGCCCTGATTGGCGATATTCTACAGTGCTCCTTCGCGGACATATATACAGGAATAATACAGGCTAAAACGCTTTGACTTATAAAATGCCCTACATTGATTCCCTAATCATTCAAGGTTACATTTTTCTAATTGTACAATCATTATTCGCAATTTATCAGTTGTTGTCATGTCAGGCTTCCCGGGATCTGCTCCAGTGGGCGGTTTTCCTACATTTCCCAGAATCACTTTATCTACCCCCTCTCAACATCATAGGCAACATTCTGTAAATTATACATTTAATAAATGAATCAAATGTATGATAATGATATGTAGAACAGGCTTTATTATTAATTGTGATAGCTGGCTTGACATTTGGCAGTATGCTATGAGCTGGGAACTGTAGACTTTTGAGATGAGTAAGGACATTCTCTCCGGCAGCAAACGATCCAGTGATGATCCCAGTACGACACAATCCTGTGTGTAGCTTTGAAAATGTAACTTTGACATACTTACCTTAAAGGAACACGCCAAAATATCCATGCATTGCCGTTTGCCTGTCTTACACAGACTCAGAGCTTTTTTGTCCAAATCCATCATTGTGCGTCCAGAATGGTAGTTTTTACTTCTTTTTTTTACGTAGCATTTGCTTTCCATTCAACATTTCCATTTACCTGCAGAGTAACAGTAGCATAGCTCTTGTTCATGTGAGAAGAATACGCAAAAATAGTGCTGAATTATCAATGTGTTTGTAAAATAGTGATGACTCAATTATCTAAATTGAACTGTTACGTAGACATGGGCCTGATAAATAATTGGTGTAAGAATTTGTATGCGTTACAACAGCCTGCAAGGTTTTTGTCTCCCACCATCAAGCCATATATATAGGCTCCAGGCTGGTATCTCTACGTTGAGGAAATGTGAACCCCTACAGTTTCATTACTTATATCTTCTGTGGGAATTGAACTCTTTGACCATTCTTTCCCTAAATTAAATATAATATAATAGGACTAACCATGTTTATTGAATATAAATCTGTAATTACTGAACAAATCGTAGATTTCGAACATACCATTGTCCGCTTAAAATCTTCTGTGTCCACTTTTACTATAAGACTTGTCTTGGACTGTCACTTGCACCCAAAAAACTTTAGATTTGACTAGGACTTGTGCCCTAAAGTCTTGACCTAACCTGAACTTGGACTTGCACCCAAAAGACTTGAGATTTGACTGGGACTTGTGCCCTAAAGACTTGACCTAACCTGGACTTGCACCTAAAGAACTGAAAACTATTGAAAAAACATAGAAAGCTAATAACTTGGCTGGGAGAGCTAGCCTGGCAAAACTTAGGTTAGTGGTGACTGAGCTTGCCATGCCTTACTTTAGCTTAGCCAAGTTATAGCCAATACTTTGGTGAACATTTCGGAATGCAGCTATGGCTGAGCTTTTGCAAGTTGATGCTCTGAAGAATGACTAAATAACGCTTTTTTTTTTCAAACAAAGCCTGCAAAAGTGTTTGTGTCCTCATACCAAATTGCTTATTTTGTGCCATAGAAACGCTGCAACTATATATCATGCAGTGATCCTGAGCCTGAACCCCTCATGTGTGTTGGGTCAAAGCAAGATGTGATACTGAGGGTTGATGCTACAGCAATTTGAAGAGATACTCTTCTATCTGTCCCCATTTTAACTACCGCAGCTCTGTCTACGTGGAGCAGGAGCGTGTACAGAAATTCAGTCTAGCCGCAGCAAGGTGGAATATTAAACAAAACGGTAGAGGAGGACCTGGGGTGACTTGTACTTTACTAATAGACATATTTTAACTATGTCAAAGTGTTTTAGGCTGGAGTTTTACTTGAACTTATTAGCCATCCATATTTAACCTTAATCTCCAGGCGTGTTAGTAGTGGAGTAATTACCAGTGAAATAAAGAGCGGCGTGACAAGAATATACTTAAAGCTTGTCATACTGTCAACATTTTGGCATAAGAATTTTATTTTTTATTTTTATTCTGAAAGGGTGATCGATACAGGTTTACAGTTACATGGTTTTGATTGCTCAACGGGTTGTCTACGCTTGGACACAAAAGTAGTGTAATACCTGCACATGTTTAAGTCATAGCAGAAACCCAGCTACACTCAGCCCATCAATGGAGTCACAAGCATTATTAGAGAGGGGAGAGAGGGTGGGTGGATGTTTTGGTATGTAGGAATGTTAATTGTGTGTTTTGGGAAGGGGGCTTGGGGGGTCCCTGTGTGTGTCTGTATGTGGCAGCTCACCAGACAGGGAGACATGGGTACACCCAGCAAGGCGTGCTGATGTGATGTCAAGCTCCAGTGCAGCTCAGAGTGGGTTGGGGGAGGGGGGGAGAACACAGTTAGGGCGCTAGCACATCTCAATTGGGCTCCATCTGCCATAACTTTACATCACCCTAGTTTTGACAACCGCCTACCTTTGCAAGTGCAAAGGTAGGTAAAACGCCCAGCCTCAGTCTCCAGCTACCTATTAGCATATACCTTAGCCTGTACCTTAATCCAGGCCTCTACTTCAGCAGTTGCTGGCAAGGTATGAGACTTTCCTTAAATGAACAATTTCTGTTCATATTACACAATGTAAACATGTAGTGCTTTGCAAAAGTCACAAGAAACCTTTCCATTAATACATATGTGCTATTTCACAAGCCACGATTAATGATTGCAGAAGGCAAGCCCATTGGCTGGAGTGTTGCCAGGTAGGGATGCTTAATTACGGAAGTATAAAGAAGACAGCAGGCTGTAGAATTGGGCCACCCTCCCTGACACACTTTACCACACAGCCGCGGGACTTACCCTGCACCCTCACCTCGCTGCTCAAGGACAAACCGCTGAACATTGTATATACCAAGCATCATCATACATACCCAACCACATGCTGCATATACATATAAACTCTGTGTGTGTGTGTGTATATATATATATATATATTCTCTGCACCGATACACACAAACACACACACCATCACCCCCACACACACCGACAGACACCCAAATCAATATGGCTGACCCCAGTGTGGTGTTATAATGTAATATATAAGGGGCATTACTAAAAATTACAGTTTTTTGTCTAATCCATGCCTTGATAATTACACACTGGTACCAACTCTAATACTAAATGCACCACACACACTGACACACATATACGTATATACACACACACACACATATTTATGCACAAACATGCCCTGCTTACACTCTCCTTCATTGTGTCCTGAATATTAAATGTAGGAGATGATGAATAAATGAGAGTACTGGGCTACAGACCTTTAAAACAGCCCACCACTGTTCTGTCTCATCATTTGTCTTCCCATGTTGTCCCAGTTAGGTTGGTTTGTTAAGTGTATTTTTTATTACTGGGGAATTTTCATTTAAATATTAAAAAAATAAATTATTGTTGCATTATTCAACCTTTCCTGATTGATGCATTGGAACTGCCACTTAATGGTAAATTCTTTGTGAAGCACGGATTTTTCCCCACAACTAATATTTTTAAGCATTTGAGTATCTTCCGGCAACCCTCGGTCCTCATAAGGCTGACGGTGGACATAACCTTCCTGTGTTGTGGCACGCACACTGAAATCACATGACCTACACAATAAAAGCCCCCCGCCCCTGTCCTCCTAGAATAAAATGTGGAAGGACCAATGGAGTTCTTCCTGAACAAACTCCCACTCCCTTAATGTTTTATGGCCTGTTGAAACGACAGCTGTCACATGGGAACGCTTTTATTCCACGACTTCACAGATGGTTTGAATAGCGTTCCGTTTTGGAAAATATACGAGCGGCAGGGAGATGATGTTGTAAACAAGGGACGCCAGGGGACCGTTTTCCACCGCACAAACTGCATCTGCCATCTTTAACAGCTCCGCATCAGACAGGTATTTTATGGTATTCAGTTATGCGGGTGCCTTGTAGATACCTAACCCCTAGATTCTCCTCAATACTGGAATCCGTAGCGACTTGTGCAGTCACTTTGAATTTGAAAACTGACTGATGGAGTGGATATTAAGGTGGCAGGAGTGTGTAAAGATTACCTGGTTTGTGTTGCTGGGGTTGGTTTATTGGGCTTCTGTAACAGATCCAACGAGGTCATGGCAGCATTATCCATATTCCTTTCTGTCAGTGTGCCCTTGAGCAAGGCGCATCCTGCCATCTGGAAGGTTACCAGAAGCGTGTCATCCTCTGTGCTGCTCATCTATCACAGGTTTACGTCCAGCCAGTCTAATTACCATACAGGACTTTATGTCCACCATCAGCATAAGAACACAGCAGCCCACCACATATGGAATCATCTACAGATCAATCATTTACATACCCATACATACCAATATACTATAAACTAATCCAATTATCTTTAAACTCATAAAGAACAATAGTTTTTAAATCCTGATACAAAGCAATTATCTATAAACTCGCTTGCAATACAATAACTTTATACAAGGGTCATCAAGGTGTGCTTTAAGCATCAGAAAATGATGTTTTACCAAATCCCTTTCAATGTCCTGTCATTTCTGTCTAGCCATTTCCTTTTATTCCTTCTACCCAATTTAATGAGCAACCTTGAGGCATTTATTTAAACCTTGAGGCAAGATATCTTGACGTGTGTATTGGATATTATTTAAAGACTCATATTATGCTTCTTTGGTTTTACCCTTCCCATTGGTGTGTTATACAGCTTATAGTTCAGGAATATTGTATGCTAAACTACAAAGCTTAAAGTCTGCACCACCACTCTCACCCACAGAAAACCCCTTTCCTGAACGGCCTGAAACTGGCCTGAAACTCAGCATTTACTTCCATGATTTGGTGACATCACAGAAGCACAGAGGTGCCGCCTCATGGCTAGTTTTAGGCACCCTCAAACAAAACTGGTTGAAGAGGTGGTTGGTAAAGTTTGGTTCTGTTATCACCATGCTGAGGAGAAGCTGTTGTCATCAGTGCGAAGGGCAAATTCCCGTTTGTATGGAATTCCAATGGACGACAAATTTCAGAATCTGTGGTTCCAATTTAGTTGCAATGTTCCCTTCATTTTAAAGATCACAACCTGTACGTATGCTTTATTAGTTAATTTGTTCTATTTACAACAAACAAGGTAGCTGCTAGCGAGTATTCAAGTGAGTAGTTGTTGGTTGAGGTGTAGACCCAGTTGAAAGCTACCTAGTGTTAATGTGTTCAAATGTTTAGGTTTATCGGATGTAGGCTTTAGCTAACTTGCCAGCGCACATTATTATTTTCTAATGTATCGGTTAGTCAGCTGTAGTACCCCTCGGCCAATTTACTAGATCATGTTATTGGGTTGAGATGTTTTGTGAGTCTGCTCTTAGGCCTTGGCTAACTTGATGCCTAACATTGTAGTGTAAGAAATGGTTTTGCTAATCAGTCAAGTGGGAAGTTTGATTTATGATTATACAAGCTGTAAGGTTACAGCAGCAAAAACACTTATTTATTAGTATTTCTTGTGCTCTGTTCAACTGCTCTCCCTTTCATTTTGTGCCTTTTGCTTAGCTCTGTTACATGGAGGTCGTTCTCTATATACCCAACAGTTATGTGTTTCCAGAGTTCCACAGGCTGTATCTAATACAAAAACATTGTGTGAGTGTGTGGACTTATGTTTACATGAGTATGTGTTGTCAGGCTGTCTTCTAGGGTCATGTTCCCCAAGACCAAGAAGGATGGATGCACCGTCAAACTTAAAACAGGCCCTACTTCGGCTTTGCATATTTTAAATAATTATGGGCACACTTTACACATGTACAATTTAGATGGATTCAGAAAAGTTCTATCGCTAAATTTAAATGCAATATTTTACAGATTATGTGGAAGACCCGATGAGGCTAGTCTTTGATGAGGCTTGTCTTTTGATGAGGTGTTTGAGGACCCAGCGCCATTTGTTGAGTTTAAGAAATCCCAATACCGGAGCCAACATACTGTCCAGCCAGATGAGGAATCTTCCTGCATATGTTGGGTACCACACAAAATGAGGATGACAATCCTGACATATCTAAGTAGCTCCGGCTCCCAGCTAGTTAGCTCCAGCTGCCAATGTTTCCAAAAAATAGTTGTTTTTTTTTAAAGATTTTATACTATTTTCTTCACTAATTACTTTGGTCCTGTAATATATTGAAACCTCACTGTTCTGTATTTATTTTAGGCAAGGGAAATCTGCTTTATAAATGTTGATGTTCTGCAAGGTGTCAAACAAGGCTTAGGCTCTAGGCCTGGATGTGTATGGTGTACCATTCCTGTAGGGGGGACTCGGTCGTGGTTCCTTCATCTTTCAACCGTCTAAAAAATATAGAATGATTTACATAAAATACTGTAATAATATACCAAACTAGGCATTGTCTCTGGAGGCAACATCACTGATCGGGCTAATATTGATCCAGGAAGCAAAATGTCTAGGCTCTTAAAAGTTTGGATGAACCGAAGCCATTGTGTCTGTGTCTGCCAACACACGTTAAGGATTGGACCTATCACAACATACTGGCCAGCTGACCAATCAGAGCTGACTGGGCATATTTGGGCGGGAGCCCTAAAGAGACAGGAGTCAGAACAGAGCATTCCTGACACATGTTTAAGTGGTTCTGCAGCAGTGAACAGTTTGAGAATAATAAGGTGTATTTTTAATATTAAACCATCTAACCTAATCGTAGTAGCACCTCTAAATGAATGCATTATACAACTTTATATTTATATTTACAATTATATGAACATATATTTTGTCAATAAACTACGGAAAAAGGCTTAACAGCATCTCTACACCTTAAACCTTATTAGAAAAATTTGGGACTATGAATAGGCAAATAGAAAACTTCTCAGGGAAACACTCCTCGCCATTATATATATTCCAAGCGTGGATGAACCATACAACCCTATGCAGAGAACGCCTGTCAGTCATAACACTGTGTGTCATTATAAATGGCAAACAACATTGGCGATATTCAATCAGTGATAGATTAAAACATATTCAGCTTCAATGATATAGGTTATACTTTGGAATATCAACATAATCACCAGTTTAATATTTTGCCTTCAACACACAAGCTTAATCGAAATTACCTAAACATTCCAATCTTCCAGTTATATATTTTGTGAGTAAAATACGTATCAGGTTATGGAGGAGTTACATATTTTCCAATTAGTTATAGCTCCAACGCTAGTCAGAAATTATAGATTCACTAAAAGTGCCTATTGAATTGCAGAAGCTCGTACTGTGTCAACAGAAAGAGCTGTCATGTTAATATGTAGTTTGAAAAACAATATCACTAGATACCATACAATACACTAGCCATTTCAATCCACATCTGCCGTCATGATGCTAATGTTATTTTAATATTGGCAGCCACAACACCACACCTATTGACCAGATTGGTTGGCGTCCGACATTGCTCTATGGCATCTGAATGTCTTTCAGAGCTTCTAGTTGGTATACAGAAGTGACAAAGCTGTTTTATGTTGTTAAGTTCATTTTGCACTTGAACTGATTTATATTTGAACATAAATATTACATGGACATGTAAATATTTCTCCAGAGGGCATCTTAAATTCACTTACAACCAACTATTGATAAACTCCCGTACAAAAAAATGACATACAAACTTAGCCCCTATGAACTTGGTCAGTGGCTCAGGTTTCAACAGCCCGGAGTTGTGCCAACATGTATTTTCCCTGGTCTTGGCAGCATTTGTGACGCTGCTATGTTGTGTTATCTCCCCCGCCCCCCAAGCCAAGCCCCTGTCAACTACATATACTTTACAATAAAAAAAAACAATCAGAAAACACAAAACCACCATGGGACCTTGGTTAATCTGCTGAGCCAGTCTGGCTCATTTAGGCTCCAAGTAATGAGCACGGTCAGATGTTTTTCTTACTTGATGGGGCATTCATGCAGTGTAGAAAATAAGTCACTTGCCTGTCTGTGTGCTGGCAGCACTGCCCGTCCTCTCCCTTTCCAGTTAGAATGATCAAATGCTTTATCGTTTACAAGCAGGGATCAAGGGAGGGAAGAGATGAATGAAGGCTTATTGGAAATATTCCAAGTGGTAAATTGACCAAATTATCAGCCATGGGAGATGGTGGCTTTCCCTCCTTAGGGATTTTCAGATGAAGAAAAATAACAGCCTTTTGCTCTCCCTCCATTGGACAGCACCTTTTTATGGTTGGACGTATGCCATCACATTGCACATTTTTATAGTCTTATGTGCTTCCATTTTAGGTAATCTCTAT
Source organism: Pollachius pollachius (assembly GCF_949987615.1). Classification (NCBI taxonomy): domain Eukaryota; kingdom Metazoa; phylum Chordata; class Actinopteri; order Gadiformes; family Gadidae; genus Pollachius; species Pollachius pollachius. The sequence goes on along the minus strand of NC_136938.1, from coordinate 12,366,568 downwards.
ATTCTCCCTAGATACAGAGCAGCCATTAAAGCTGTTTCATAGGAAAAGACCTCATGCTATGTCATGTGATTACTCATGTTACCTCATGTTTTACCTATTGTCGGATTAATGAACCTCATGGAATATAAATCATGTGATTACTTCAATTCAACAGTCCTGCTTGGTTGGCAGGGGCCTGCAGACTTCTTTCAACGCTGTTATCTAGAAGGAACCTTCTTTCTTTAGGCATCTATCCATTGCATAACATTCCCCTGCATCACCCAACATTATCCAGGATGACCCTGCTTGACCCTTTGATTACCCTTACATTACTCAGTATGACCCTGCTGGACCCTTTCATTACTCAGTATGACCCTGCTGGACCCTTTCATTACTCAGTATGATCCTGCTGGACCCAGAATGACCCTGCATGACCCAGCATGACCCTGCTTCACCCAGAATGACCCTGCATGACCCAGATTTAACCAGAATGACCCTGCATGACCCAGATTTAACCAGAATGACCCTGCATGACCCAGATTTAACCAGAATGACCCTGCTTCACCCAGAATGACCCTGCATGACCCAGATTTAACCAGAATGACCCTGCTTCACCCAGAATGAGCCATCATGACCCTGCTTCACCCATCATGATCTGGCTTCACCCAGAATGACCCTGCATGACCCAGATTTAACCAGAATGACCCTGCTTCACCCAGAATGAGCCTGCATGACCCTGCTTCACCCATCATGATCTGGCTTCACCCAGAATGAGCCTGCATGACCCTGCTTCACCCATCATGCCCCCCCACCCTTGCTCTCATTTTATTACAGGGTCATGGTAATTCCCTTCTATTTTCCTGGTCCTCTAGTGAGACCTTTTAGCTAATTCATCTGCTGCAGTTGCCAATATGTCCTTGGATGCTTCTGTCATACATCGTGAAGTGCTTATCACTCGACTTGGCGTGAAGTTTACATTTTCATGGAGAGAAAATCTCTCCAAACTAATTTGACAAACAAATCACTAGCAAATAAACACTGGTACCATGTAAATATTATAAGCCAATGCTGCTGTCCCTCTGCAGGTTGAGTGATGTGTTAATTCAGACAAAATCGGCATCACATCAATAGCACACTGCTGTACATCCAGTTGTAGTCCTAGTGATTGGTCTCCCGGTGGACTGTCCTCAGAATTATCAAATGAACTTCTCCAGAGGACGGGTGGGATGTAAGAGATGAAGTGATGCATATCAGCTTCATTTGAAACCACAGATGTAAATGGAATGAATGATCTCACAAGAGGGAATATGAATTATTAAAATGTTCTTCCTCTCTATTTACAAGTAAAATTAACTCTTGAATTAACACTCCTCATATCAGATACGAGGATCCCCCCACTCCTGTTTCACTGCCGCTGTGTTAAGCAGAACTCAAAATATCTTAACAATACTGTCAAACGGAAAAGTGGTTATTAAGCGATTTAGAATTGAGAGGATGCTCCCAAGCCGACGGTTCAGCAGTGCAAGTGTCGAAGCCTGAGCTAAAGCAGGGGAGGGAGGCCTCGTGGCTGGGGACGAGGCTTGTTTTACATCTTGTAGACGTGTTCAACAGCTCTGGCTGAAGGCTAAAGCTGAGGAGTGGGCCGATGGCAGAGAGAGCGGGCGTAGGGCGGCCAAGGTGGATCTGCCAGCTCTCATCATAGCCGTAGGCAAAGTTCTGTAGCCTGTTAAGAAGGAGCAGGGCGTCTGCTCCTTGATGAGGTGTCTTGTTAAAGTATGGTGAGCGTTATGTTATGTTCGCCTGGGACTCTCGGGCCAGACATTGTGCCGCTGCTCAGAGCCTTGTGGATCAGGCCCTGCCGAACTGCTAAGCATAACCACTCGTCGCAATAAGAAGTCACCAGGGCCTCTGAAATTCTGCCCTGTAACGTGAATACCGGATTTCAAAAGGTTCAGACACTCCTGCTTGTTCTCACCTGGCTACCTCCGTTGTCACTGGTCTATTTCACCTGCTTTACTCTCATCATCCGGCTCACTCTTTTGTGACCTGGTCCATTCTCTTGTCATTTGTGTCTCGTTCCCACCAAGCGGTGCCATATGGTTCGGTGCGGCTCGGAGCGAGACTGCTCGGTTACGCTGAATCTGACTCGCGGTTTCACCGCCGGCACCACCCTTATGGTAGGGCGGGGTTTAAGCTGGATGGCAGATGGCAAAAATGCAGCTCTATGCTGCGCCCCTTATTTCTCATGTATTCCCCTCCCGAAGAGACGTGTGTCTGACTGGGATGTGATGCATGATCCAGTGATGGGCCCCCCTCCCATTCAGGGTGACCTCTGTCTTGGGACGCCGAGATGGATGAGAGGCCGGGAGAATAGATGGATGGATGGATGGATTGATGATGAGGGCTATGTTTGGGCTCTCTGTGTGCGGGGTTGTGATGTCTTACTCGTCAGAACGTACTTTGCAGTGCGTCTTTGCATGGAGTGTTCTGGTGTTTCTGTGTGTCCGTGTGCATGTGTTGGTCCCTCTTTAACCTCTCATGAATTAGTTAGGTCTTAAATTGTTTTGAATCCAGTTTTCAAAGGTTGTAAAGAAGTTGTGGGATTCTGTTTGCCTGCTACTTGGTATTCTGCTTCTGTTTGCGCCGTGCTTGTGGGGCGGAGGTGAAGAAAAGAGGGTGATTGGATGGACACAACATTTAGCAACCCTTATCTTTGTTTACTGTCCATTACGTTTTAGGTACATTAATTGATATATATTAGTGCAATGCAGTTTTTTACTTTGGCCAGTCATTTTTCTGGTTGTGAAACTGGTCATGCATTTAAAGTGGCATCAAAAAAGTCCTAAATGTAACTAACTTAAACCTTTAGACAGTGGGACAGTGGGAGACGGAACCCACAACCTTTGGACTGGGAGCCAGACACCCGAACCAGTACACAGTGTGGCTCTGGTTTCAGTGTGAGAGCAGTCCCTGATGAAATCAGAGCGTATGGTTAGCCTCTGAACCCCCCAGCCCTGGGATCTTCTCAGGACTTAAGTCTGGAAGCAAAATGTTTTTTCAGTGTGTGTGTGTGTGTGTGTGTGTGTGTGTGCACAAAAGTGCACAAACCTTTTGGGTAAGTACTGGTTCTTTCTCTCTGTCATATTTATGTGTTGGAGTGTGTGTTTATGCACCATTGGAATTTTATGTTGCCTTTCCTTGAGTGTGTGTCCGTGGATTTGTCTGTTGATTAAATGTTACCTTTCTTGTTTTGTGTGTTTGTGTGTGTGTATTCCTGCCTCTCTTATTTATTTGTCAGAGGTTATGTTCAGGGACGTCCCCTGTCAGCCAGACCCATAAAACACACTGTCATGTCACACTGGCCCCGCTCCAAACTCATTACCTATGGGCTGGCTCTCCCTCTCTCTCACTCTCTCCTTCTCTCTCTCCTCCCCGATCCCCCCACCCCCATCAGGACTAGGGTTCAGTCAAACTGTAAATGCGATGGCATATCCCCACAAGGTCACATGAATATGGATCCACCCTCTGTCTCTCTCCATAGCTCTTTGTCTCTCTCTCTTTCTCTCTATTGTGTCTCTCTCTATAACTCTGTCTTTCTCGATGCTCTCTGTCTTAATATATCTACCCTCCATTTCACTTTAACACACAGTCCTCTCGCTCTCTCTCTAACTCACTCACTCACACACACAATCCTTAAATCCCACACACTTGAACACAAATATTCAGTACAGACACCCTCACACACTAATACACAAACACACACGTTAATTGATACAAATTTTGAATTTCTTTGAATTATTGAAAGGATGTAAACAAATATGTAATAACTGAATAGTAAAGCATTGTGCTGGTGTTTAAGGAGTGGCTAGCCATATTCAAATAATACAGTGTGAGATGTCACTTTGAGAAAAATCATGGAGAAAAATAATACAATATGCCATTTGCGGAGAAAGCCGCAACATCACAGGAGTTGCAAGCTAACATGCTTAAACACCAAGGACTTGTTGACATTACCGTTGAATCCTGGGTTATTGTCACTAAAGCTAGTGATGTGCTGCCCCATAAGAAGCAAAAAACACATCAAGCCATTCTTCTAGGGAGAATTCATCAAATAATTTGGTGTACAACCATAATTTGTCCTGCAAAGAATTAGCAGTTGCTAAACACAGAGCAACATATATATTCATTTTTTAAGAGCATCTCTATCAGGCATCAGCTCCCTTTAAAAGTCCCTATCTGTGCTTGGTGCGACAAATGCGTCTAATGGTCCGTTTAACATTATAATCTTATCTTTACAATCTAGGTAACCCAGCAATCCTATGGAGAATGGAAATTCAGGGTGTCAGATGCATGGAAAAGAGACGGCAAAGTGGTTTCATAATCACTCGTCACTCGTGCTGATTAACGAGACTAAGCGGGTGGGCATTCTGCCCAACCAGAAACATCTCTAAATGCACAATAGGGTGCAGATCGTGGAGATTATCTTAGTTCTGATATAGCTCCATAGCAGAGAGCATGTAGTCTCTGTCTAAATGTGGCGCTCCACATTTTCACCACTCACTGATACGACAACAACGACCTAGCAGCTGTATTCACAGAGTATTCTGCCAAGCAGGAGATTTTGCGCATCTTTAGAGTGGTATGTTGAAGGAGTTAGGTAAATACCTAAAATCATCCCCAAATCATCCCTTCAATATTCAAGATATGATCTGAATGCAAATTAGCAGAAGCCTAGGTTATTTTGTAATAGTATGAACTTACCATGTTCAAAATACAATTAATGCCTTTTTTACTTTTATTCTGATCAATGTTGATGACGATTACTTTTTGTCATTGTTTTATATACCGCACTGATGTGAAAAAATAAAATAAGAAATGAACATACAATATAATGTCCCCCACTGCAGTAGAACACAAAACATTACTCTCAGCCAACATGGTTTTTGCTAAGAAAAGTATATGCGGGCCAGAAGACATTGAAGATTCTTAATGTGCCCCAAATGAAAAATATTTGCACAGATGTTTGGAGAATCTCATGAGGTTGTTCTTCACAAAATGGAGATGGAGTGGGATGTGTACGTGGGGGGGGGGCAATGATTTCATTGAGTTTCTTTTGAAGCTTCATCAGCACATCTATTTAATTATTGACTGCATGTCACTCCATGGGCACAATAGATTCACGTGTGTGTGTGTGTGTGTGTGTGTGTGTAGGAGATGGGTTACTCGCTTGCTTCCTTTATTTTATTTGTTGCTTGATTTTTTTCCCACCATTTTCCTTTTCCTAGTATCTCTCTCGCTCTCGCTCTACATACAGCGTGAGGGCTAGTCTCTGTCTTTTCCATGCATATCTATTATAGATTTGATCCATTCCTGGCTCAACTTTCTGATGCTGATTTTGTTTTCCCCTCCTCTGACTCACTCCTCCCTCCCCCTTCCCCCCTCTCTCTCCCTCAATCCTCCCTTCCTCTCTCCACCTCTTCTCCCTCTCTCTCCTCTCCTACAGAGAACATCAGACCAGCTGCGCAGGGCTTCATCTCCCCCCTCAGCCGAGGCCCCGGGGGTCCCGGGGCCAGAGGGCCCCCTACTAGGGGCCCCTGCAAGACCACCACCACACACATGGAGAGAGATAGAACAACTGAGAGAGAGAGACCTGTGGAGAGGGAGAGACCGGCCGAGAGAGATAGAGCTGCAGAAAGAGAGAGAAAGGTAGAGAGAGAGATAGATGCAGAGAGAGAGGGACCGGGAGAGCGAGATAGAGCTGCAGAGAGAGAGAGGCTGGTTGAGAGACATAGACCTGCCGAGAGAGAGAGACCACGAGAGAGAGATAATCAGAGAGAGCGGCTGGGAGAGAGAGGGAGGATGGCTGAGAGACATAGGCCTGCAGAGAGAGAGATGGAAAGCAAGACGGAGAGTAATATGGTGGTTGAATCTTTGGCAACAGGTTGTAAACAGTCGTCTTCATCTTCCTCGCCTAAAGGAGATTCTGATGTGGATGCCCTGCTGGCAAGACTCAGAGCTCTGTAGGAGGAACACACGCATGTTCACATAATCACACAACACACAGACTACTCGTAGCATGCCTCTAGCATTAGGCTACTAGCAGTGGTTACTAGCACGCTTAAAGCCCTGCAAACACATGTCTTGAAAGACATTCCACGGATGGCCAATCGTTCTCTAGGACTAATAAAAGCATTGGATTATGATAAAGTCTCACAGTGGCGTGGTCTTGGCAGTCCGGTGTGATTGTACCCAATTAACCAGCTAGTGGAAGATCCAGCAGATACTGAGATATCGCTGAGCACGTACTCATCGAAAACTTTGTCTGTAGCACAGCCTCAATTATAGACTTTAGTGTTGCCTTATATATGTACGCATTCCGCTTTTCGATTGGTCCTATTTATCTTTAATCATAAACACCACAGGTATAATCGTCATTTATCGTTGTCAACTGTGTCTTTAAGTACAAAAGAGAAAAATATAATTCATGTTTATGTTTTCAAACTTTATTTCTAACAAGGGTACAATTGTCTCAAAGTTCTTGTGTTCGTGATTTTTTTTTTGTTTTGGTTTGTATTTTGTCCTGTTGTCTATTTTAAATCTCTTCCATCCACACCGGACTAAGAATGTCTGTGCGCAACTTTTGTATTTAACGTAGGTCACACGTAGATTTGTATTTTCTATATTACTATAAAAATGAAGATTTTTTCACTTTTCTAAGGAGAACAGCGAGAGAGCTTTGTGTTTGTGCTGTCCTTTGTTTTGATGTCTTTCCAGAGTTGAGTGTATGTTTTTGTGTATGTATGTGTATATATATACACACTCTGAATGGGTCTGACTCTTATGTTTGCTTAAGAGCAGACTTCCATGAATGGAAACGCTTGGAGAGGAGATGTTTAATCATATAAGCTTCTCCAACGTTTGGATAAACAGTGAAACTCTGCTCTGTTGTACAGCCTTTTCATCTTGAGTTTTGTAGACATATTTACAATAAAACAAGGTAAAAAATATCCATGCATGGAATCTCATTTTATTTACTACTTTTGGCGATAACTCTGAAGTATCAAACTAGATGGAAGAACATCTCTGCTAGATGAAATAAATCATTAAAGGAAAATTTAGGGTTTCTTCAACCTGGAACCTCTTAGGATTATTTTGGGTCCAAGAGACAATATTTTAAATTGGCCCACTTCAGAGTGAGACTTGGTTGTTGTCCCACTTCAGAGCAGACTTTGTTGGACACTAAACAAACCAAACAGAATCAAGCAAAAGGGCAACAAAAAAGTATTTTATCCTTAGATTAGAGCCCGCCACTTTGGCATAATTATTCTGGAGCTACAGTTTAATCTTTTGTACTAACACAGCACCAGTACGGTGCGTCCCCATACTAGTACGCAAGTACTGGGTTACAAGATAAAAAAGTTATGGAAACGGGTTAACTTCAGAAAAGTACTGGAATAACAGTGTGCATCGATAAATGTGCCACGTTCATCTAGTTAAACCAGCAGTGGCAACGGTAACAATCTTTTTACCTAGTTAAAAATACTCAAATTACTCTGCTCTGCTCCCAGAGCTCTGGTCCTCTCTCCTCCCTCTTCCTCTCCTCTTTCTCAACCTCTCTCCCCCTATCTATCTAAATAACCCTATTGTTGAAATTATTGCATTTTGGGAGCTTCTGACAAGACAGTGCAGTGTCTTAAGGAGCTTGAAAAAGAGGTGTGTGAGGTGCCATCATAGAAGGGAATTTCCTAGCAGAAGAATAGCAGGAGTAGCAGAAGAATAGTGCCAAAAATATCAAATTATTTGTCTGATTTTTGATTCCTTGAGAGACCTCTCTGTCTCAAGCTCCTCCTTCTCATCCTCCTTTATTCCTGCTCCACCTCCTCACTCTCTTACACATCAACTTCCTCGCTCTTCTCATCCACTTCATCAACATCCACCTCATCCTCCCTCTCCACCTTCTACTGCATATCCTACTCCACTCCCACCTACTCATTCGCCTCTTCCTCCTTCTCTTCCTCACCCTCCACAAAGTCACTCTCCTCCCCATCGTCCTGATACTCAATAATCTTAACCCTGGTCGCAGGCAAGCTCAAATCTGGGTTCACTTTATTCAACTTCATTAAAGTGAACATAAACTCGGCCAGCTCTAGGTAGTAGCAGCAGCACTAGTAGGCTTTTCCCAACAGGGATCAACCTGACACATCCTGCCGCTCACTGACGGTCTTAGAGTGGCTGTGAAGGTTTCAAATCAACACTGTGAAAAGGTCCTGCTATAGCAAAGAAGAGATGAGATACTCTGTAAATAAATTTGGAAAGACTTTATATAACGTCATTCATAAGCCTTAAGTTAATTAGGAACTAATCAATAACAAAACATTTCATTTGTAGATGATTAATAAGCTTTTACTTAATGATGACCCATCAATAACAAAAATACATTTGTAGATGATTAATAAGTGCTATGTTAAAGGAACCCTATTTCAACTCAGGTGTGATGGTGACTAGCCATTACAAGCCATGTCAAAATATTCCCTCTAGTGACATCACATTTGGGAGTGTCCACCATGATGTAGGATTGATATAGATCACCCCCCTAGATGGTACAGTCCGCTGGATATGCTGGTAGGCAGAGCAATCAATCATTTATCATCTACAAATGTATATTAATCTTTTGCTAATGATTAGTTCATCATTAACTAAAAGTGTATTAATAGCTCATGACTGAAAGCTATTATAAAGTGGCACCCAAAGTTCTCTATACTAATAGAGTGCAACCAAAGAAACTGTAAACTCTGAAACTAGCTTTACTTTTAGAAGGAAGTCTGTCTCTCAGCTTCACTGATTAGAGCTTCAGCGAGTGTGTGTTTGTGTGTATTGATTTTTCGCTCAACGGCACAGCTGTGTGAATGTGTGTGTGTTTTTAGTTACTTTATCTGACCTCCTGTTGTTCAACCCTTTGTGTTTGTTGCAAATGAAGCGCGAACACGCCTCATCTTGGCGCACGTGAAACAATGAGAGTGCACGTGAAACAACGAGCGCGCACGTGAAAACATCATAGGAGACGCTGTTTCCCCGCAGCGCACAGCTCGGTCCCCAGCAGTTTGTTTTGTTTGTTTTGAATCCAAATGACTCCCTTTGTTTTTTAATTGGTCTGTGTGTGTGTGTGTGTGTGTGTCTGTGTGTGTGTGTGTGTGTGTGTGTGTGTGTGTGTGTGTGTTCTAGTAAAGGTAGTAGCAAGGTCTTTGCTTTGTAGTGTGGTTGTTATAGTAAGGAACTAGTTTGAAATATGTGTAAAGAATATAGTTTCTTTAGTATATGTAACATAACACACATCTCAAAAGCATTTCCTTTGTTCATTAAAGGACAATACCGGTCTGGCTGATCAGAACATCATAACTACCTTTCTCTATTAGCCTCACCAAAACATCCGTTACCAACATTTTTGTCAAAATAAGCCTTAGTGTTCCTGCCAAGACTACTACGACCCCTAACTCTATGCAAGGTGTGTGTGTGTTAGTGTATATATATACGGGGCCTTCTGCTGTGTCAGGGGAGCCTCAAGAGGCTTGTCCACCTGGCTTTGATCAACATGGAAACAGTCGCAGGGAGGGATAGACAGGCAAGGGAGAGAAAGACAGACAGGGGAGAGAGGGAAGGGTCCCCAGGGGAGTGATTAAGGTGTTTAGTTCACTCTAATGAGGTAGGCCGTCACGCCACACACTCACCACTGGACTACTTTAAACCACAAGAATACACCAGAGAGAGCACACTCATTCAGACGCACTGATATCCCATGACATGGCCCGGTCCAGCCGTAGCGTCACCTTGACAACAGAGCAAAACATCTGTGCCACCGAGTCGAAGTTTCAACAGTTTGGGAAGAAGAAGTGGCGGAAAACAAAGAAGCGAAGCCTCTGTAAATAAAAAAAGGCCTCTCTATCACCATGCTGCGCGCCGGCAGTTTGACAGACCGCCGTCGTAGTTAAGTTGAAAGTCAGTAACTAAAAATAACAGGAGTAACAACAAGGCGGCTGTCACCGCCTTGACACTCATTAGATAGACGCCTATTAATCTGGCTAGCTGCGCGGCACCTCACAGGTGCGTCACGGCGGGGGGGCACGGCGGGTTCGGAACCGTGGCTTTTGATCGAGATCCCGCCGGTACCCGTCTTCATTCACGCAATTAGCGACAGCTGAGCACAATCCAGCCGCACACCCGCGTTTATTCCCCGCTTTGATGCCGTACACAAACACAACAAGTCAACAGTTCTTTTGCTTGGTGTCTGTGACATGCTCAGAGATTCTCTCTCGCGACCGCTACCTGCGCGTCGCCTCTGTTCGTGTGCCTTGTGTTTTCTGTGTTCCCGTCTCATTGATTCTTTAACCGTTTACGAACATCGTGGGATTTAATCCAAATTGAACACGCTACAGCCTGACTCCTAACTGAAAGCGTGTCGTTATCATCAAGGCCCCCCCCCCCCCCACCATGTTATCAGAGATATGTTCTAGTGTTTCAGCCGGGCCCTCTCGATGCGAACAGCGGACCTCAGGCGACTCTTCTGTTCCATCCTGACCCCAAGTTCTGGAGAACCAGCTCATCACACTGAAGACTAAAGATAGCCCATGATCAGGTTGCTGCCGCCATCTCCCAAACACACACACTCACACACACACGCACACACCAACGCACACACCAACACACAGGTGCATCAGGCACACTCATTTCATGACGCTGCTGCATGTGTCATGTGTGCACGCGGCCCGTTGTGTACCTCTAAAGCCCCCCTCATCATTGATACCTGGCCCAGGACCGGCTGGCCTGTACTATGATGGTGTCATCAGCGCTTCGGAAAAAACAACAGCTTGGACGTACGTGACCGGGATCGCACCCAGAACACGGGAACGCCATTAGTGTGTGCCTCTTAAGCACACATTCACAGTCACACACACAAACACACGCACACCGGAGGTGTGTGTGTGTGTGTGCGAGCGTGCGTGCGAGCGTGAGTGCGTGCGTGCGTGCGGATGCGTACGTGTGTGTGGATGAACTTGGGTGTTCCAGGCATCCATGACAGGATTATGTTAACCCGGCAGAGAAGTGAGGAACGGAGATGAGAGGAACAGAGAAGATCAGGGAGAGAACAGAACACACTGACTCTGTCATTCTGAGCGCGACGCCTGGCTCATTACTCGCACAGAGCTCATCCGACTCCTGAAGGACGGCTACAACAACTGTTGAATTGGGGCACGTCCATTTAAACTGAGCTTATACATTATGTATTCAAATAATCACCCGGGATGAGGGTGTCACGACACCACCCAATCACTGAATGCCTCGCGAACGAATGCTCAGTAATTCCATTATCTTTATTAAAAAAGATAACCAGAGTGACAGATGCGTGCGTGTGGAGCGCAAGTCCTGCCAGAGACGAGGTTTGGAGTGTGTGTCAGTGTGAGGCTGCTGGCAGGCCGTACTGCCACCCAGCCGTGTTCAGAAGACTCAGAGAGACGGGACGCTTCTGGAGGGACCTCTCTCCTCTGAACAAAGGAACAAAACATGGAGCTCTTCAGTCCTCCTGATGAAACTGAGATCCCCGACATGCAGGGGGCTGGTCTGAGGGGAGAAGCTCAATGGAGTCCTTTCCTCTTGAAAAGAGCTCCGCCGGGAGACATCCGGAGATAAACCCAGACCCTAATAACTTCAGATTTTTCTTTTAGGAAGTTAATGTTATGCTCATCATTTAAATACAGAACCCTGCTTACAATGCTAGCACTTTTCTTTCTATGAGGTCTTAGTTGAGCCCTTTTTCATGTATATACATTCTTTAATTTTGATTGTATTGTGTTTCTGGTGATCATTTCTTATTGCCATTTTCATTATGTATCGTATTTAGCTTTGGCTTTATGTGCTTATGTGCTTTAGCGATGTAAATTAATGTTCCCCAATGCAAATGAAGCCCTTTGAATTTAATTGATACCCGGACAGAGAGAAAACAGCGAGAACTAGAACGGAAAGAGAGGGAGAGACCTTGAAAGAGAAACCCCAAAAGAGGAAATAAAAAAAGATACACCCTGAGAGAAAGAGAGAGAGAGAGAGAGAGGGAGAGAGGGAGAGAGGGAGAGAGAGAGAGAGAGAGAGAGAGAGAGAGAATAGAAGCTGACTGGCCCGTCGCCAGCGAGAGTGTCTGATAACTCGACAGAGAAATGATGAATGGAATATTTCCCCGCACACAAAGCCCAGAATAAAGCCATTTAGGGGACACTGGAGCGCATAACAACCCCAGCTTAGGACACGTTCCAGGGAAGGGCTGGCTGTCTCCTCCCCTACTCCTCCTCTTCAACCTCCTCCCCCTCTTCCTCGCCCTCCCTCCTTCTCTTCCTTATCCCCCTCTTTCTCTGTCTCCTCCTCACCTCGGGGTCTAAATGTATGCCACCACTGTGACACATACGCTCCAGACTGGGGGGAGGGGCTTGGGGGGTGAGTGTGCTGCTTCTGGGAGGGGCTGGGTCCTTCTGTCCTGGTGACGGCTAGCCTCACCGTGCATATGGTCGCCGCAGGAACCCACTGAACACCCACACTTTAAGACACACACACACACACACACACACTCTTAAACACACTAACACACACACACATAAACTCGACCACACACACACACTCACACATGCACACTCTCTCTAACACACAGGCACTAACACACACACAGACTAACACACACACACACACTCTAACACCCATTGTACGACACAAATACACACACACACACACACTCTTAGGCACAAATACACTTTAGCACACACACAAAAAAACACCAAAACCCCCCAGAAAGATACACAAACGCACACACACTCTAACATATACGAAGTACGGACATGCGCACTCTGACACACACTGTAACACACATGGTTGTACATCTTGAGTCCTCGCCCGTCCGCAGTCGGGGGGGCTGATCTCAGGCGACAGCGGCAGACGCACCCCAGCTGGTCTTCAGACCGGAGGACAGCTTCCTCCATGACAAGTAGGTCACACATGCTCGTCAACGTCTCCACACACACACACACAGACAGATAGACACATCAGACCACTGCCGTTATCTTTAAATGGATCCTTTTCTCTTAACGTACCTCTTTTCCTGACCTTTCTGTATGTACTCTTTCTTAGACCCTTCTCTTTGGACTGTTCTCTCTTCTGTTCTCAATCCCTCCGTCTATACAAACTGAGTTCTAGATATTTCTCTCTCAACATCCTTCTCTTCACATTCTCTGATGTGGGCACTTCTTTCTTCTAGTGTTCTGTTCCACATGCTTCTCTTTCTGTTTACTGTTCCAGACCCGTTTCTATCTCCGTTTCCACAGTTAAAGAGGCAGCAATGGTGAGCCAAGCTACTCTCTGACTGTTCTAAAGTTTTCAGTTTTCACCAAGAATTAACACTCACCCATATGATTATGGGTCTGTACATGTGACAAATATATCAGAACTATGATGGGAAAAAAACGCTGAAAGAACTTCAGATCATTTGGCTGACTTTCGGCTGCAGCTGAAGTGTGCGTCTGTGTGTTTTTCTCGGACTGATAATCTCTATTTTCTGCTTGTTTTGACAGTCGGACATGAAATGGGCTCCAGAGAGAGAGAGGAAGAGATGGACGAGCTCGCTCCTCATTCTTCAAAGGGAGCGTCTTCCCTGCCAGACGGTTGGGAGTGAGTATAAAACCTCTAATCTGCCGCTCCGCGCTTTGCCAGCCAGCCTGTGATACACAGAGTCAAGAGGGGTCTTGGATATGTAGCAGAGATCCTATCTAAACAGGATCGATGCTGAACCCCCCGCCCCGCTGGCAGAGGAACTCTTCCTATCTTCTGGGGGGGGGGGGGGGGGGGGGGGGGCTTTGGTGGGAATGAGTCAAATTGCCCTCCATCTCTCCATCTCTCTTCTTCTCTCTCCTTCTATCTCTCTCCGCCTCCCTCTGTCACTATCTCCCTCCCTTACTCCCTCTCTAAATCTCTTTCTCTCTCCCTCTTTGATTAGAAAGCAAGGTCAAACCCACACACGCACACAGCACTCATGCTTGACAATAACACACACCACATACACATGCAGTGATATTTCTCATGTGTACACACCCAAAGGTGAGAAGTTTGCAGTTTTCTGTCCCATTTGAACCCACACACACACTTGCTCTGTGGTGTAAAACTCGCCTGGCTGTCAGAGCTATAGTAGTGCTAAACCTAGCGCTAGCATCTGTTTTTTAGCGCTATTGGTAGTTAGTGTAGCTTGTCTCTCTCACTGTGCCTCTAATGGTCTTTCTCTTTCTCTCTAATATCATGCTTTAGATATTTCTTTGAGAACCTTGATGTCTGTGTATTATGGTAAATCTAAGTGATTGACTGTGTACATTTCTGTCTGTATGTGTGTCTGTGTATGTGTGTGCGTGCGTGTGTGTGTGTCTGTGTCTGTGTGTGTGTGTTTGTGGGTCTATTTTGCTGCTTCAGGCACATGAATGACAGGGGAGGTAATTGCTGTGCATAAAGCTGATGTTTCCTAGCACCCATTTTCAAACACATCCTTCTCACCCTCTGCGTCTCTTTTATGGAGAACCATCAGCTCGTAGAAAAAGGAGAAGAAAGAGGTTCAGTGCATGGGCCACTGCTGAGTCTAAGCCATGATCCTATTCCTAGGAAGACAGTGTTCGGGCCCCTTACACCGCCACCATGACATCCAGACCAGCAGGATCCCCGGCCCCCCACAGGCCAATCTGCAGGCCCAGGTGGGGACCTAATGCGCTTTAATCTGCAGGGTGATTGAATATGAATCCTTTCTCTGTTAAAACGGAAAGGTCCAGAACAAAAAGACGAGGCGAGACAGGATCTTTACATGGTAATATGTCTTCTTCCTTAAATAAGGCCGTCGTTTAGAGAAAACGAGAGTCAAATCCTTTGATCTTTCCACTCTCTGCCTGTCAGTTTGTGACGTTCAACTCTGCTTCAAGCGCCGGAGGCGTTCTTATGGAGACGTCTAAGTGCCTCGGATAAGGCACGACCACATCACGACCAAGGGTTACCGGTAGCGAGGTGTGTGTGGACGTGTGGAGCTCCGTCAGTGCAGCGGTTGTTGATATCCTTGTCTGAAGAAGGGTTATGCTTCTTGGACACTTAGTGTGTGTGTTCTTAGAAGTGTGTGTGGAAGTGTGGAGCTCCTTCTAGGCATTGGTTTGTTTTGATGTCGACGTCCAAATATAATGCCACAGTGTATGCGTCATTTTTATGGGTGGGAACCATGAGGAACCATGAGGATAACCCCTTCTTAATGTAACTCTGAGCCATAAAATAATTGTAAAATAATAATGTTACTACAGACACGCAAAAAACTCCTTAGATAAAAAAATTAAGATTTCTAGACGTCTTCAATACACACAGAATTCTAGAGGTCTTCAATATGGACAGTCTTCAATGTGGAAAGTATTTTATAGGTCTTCAATATGGATGGGCTTGTAGAGGTCTTCAATATGGATAGTCTCCTGGGGTCTTCAATTTGGTCAGCTTTCCAGAACTCTTTATAATGACCAGTCTTCTGTGTCCTAATTCTTCTCAGCTCCAACATGGTCAGCCTTCTAGAAGCCTTCTATTCAGACACTTCTCACTTCTTCTTCGTCTTCTAAGGGCTTCAAATTGGCCAGTCTTCTAGACGTCTTCAATATAGAAAGTCTTCTAGAGGTTTGCAATTTGGATGGTGTTCCTGAACTATTAAAAAATGGTCTGCTGTGTCTTCATTCTTCTCAGCTCCTCCAATATGGACAGGGTTGAGTGCCGCCTGGGCCTTTGAAAGAAAGCAGAAGGAAGTCATTAAACATACATTACCTCTTCCTCCCACAAGATCTTCCGTCGTACTGTAATTTGTTGTGTTAGCCTGCAGTCTGTCAGCGACTGTCATTGCTGCGTTCACTATGAAATGACGACTTGTTATATGGTGTAATTTCCCCCCTTTTTTTAAATTCATATATCATATCAACATACAGCGCTAACCCTAACCCTAACCCTAACCCTAACCGTAAGCCACAATGCTCCAACAAAGGGAAACCTGCTCATTCCAGAAATATTTTTTTGGAGCCACAGAACTACAACTAAACCAAAATAAACGGCAATGTTTTTCGGAAGCTGATTTAGATGTGGCAACATTATTTTCTGTAAATATGATATATTTATTTGTTTTACATATTGTTATATAAATATGTAAAACGTTAACAACAATTTCTTTGATTTTTTCGGTTGCTAGAATTGTAGCCGAGTGAAATGCACACTCAAACACATACATACACACACACACACACACACACACAAACATACACAAACCCACAGCTCCAGTCCAACAGCCCGGAGCCCTACAGAGAACCCTGCTGTTCCTGGGCCGCCACCTCCACATCCCCTCCACGTCCACCAGGCGCTTGCATCCAAGAACATCGTGACCTCCGACCCCGCTCTGCCTCTCAGCGCTGTGGAATCCTGCTCACGCTCCTCAGTCAGTGTGAGGACACCTCCTTCTGTCTGCTCGGTAGAGAACACTGGAACCCGAGCTCAACCCGACTCTATTTGCTGCATTTATGGGCCCATGCTGGGTTTAAAACCAAAATCCTGTTTATAAGCAAACTAATTTGTTAGTTTTAGTTCTTTCCAAAAACGGTTCAGAATTACGTACAGGATCGTACATTATAGCCTATTTACTCTCGCAAAGAACTCGCAAAACGAGTGTGGTGGCGTAGGCAGCGAGAATCTGACACTTACATTTCAATCATAAATGTTCATTGACTGGTGATAAAACATAATGGACACAAGGAATTAAAAATCAGACCTGGGCCTTACAGATCAAAGTGATTGATACATGGTTTAAGGTTACAATGTTCAATTTCATATAACACCATTATCACACCAAATACCTAAGATTTTGTATCTCTGGCCGCTCTTAATTCTCACATTTAACTCTCTGCTGCTGACTTGAACTCCCAGAGCAGCATGAATAGGAGGCCATAGTGGGGGAGGAGTAGGTAAGAAAGGAGAAGGAGAGGAAGGAAAATAAGCAGGATGAGGAGGTGGTGTTGGTGGAGGAGCAGCAGGAGGCGAGGACGTATAGGAGGAGAATAATGAGAAGGAGGCTGTTGGGTGGTCATCTGTTCCCCATCTTGCTTCACCCATTTCTCCTGGCGTGCACCACCATTACCAAACTCATCTTCATCGTGATCACCATCACACTCTCTCTGTTTGGGCATTCAGGCATCGTATTCCTCGCTGAACGACCCCAAACACTGTCTCGGGGTGGGCTGAATGGATGTATACGGTATTTCTACATGCACTATCTCTCTCTGCCTTCCCTCGTGGGGTCGCCATATCATTACATGTGGAATTCTGCGTGGAACTCGAATACGCATGCTTTTGAGGGCTTTTCTCTCGGCAGCACCCTTTCATCATCTGGCCCTCGCTGTGTGGCTCCACAGAAAAACACTCCAGGAACATAAACATGTTGATGATTTAACCGGTGTAAAGTTCAACTTTACGTCGAATAGAGAGTATGCAGGATTATTTCCAGAAAAAGATATGCATCCATTTCTCCCTCTAGCCTTGAACATACAAACACACACACACACACACACACACTCACACTAAGAGAAGCTTATGCAAAGCTTGCATAAGCAGTTGCTCTCAAACACACGGTAAGGCAGACCAACACGTCCTGCTTATACAACCGTGCATAAGGTATACCAACGGTCATATCTCAGCCATAGAGAAATATCCACTTCACCACTCACCCACACATACATACAAACCCTCACAGAAACGCACACAGAAAGACACCCACCGTATCACACACACAGCATGGCTGGCTGCGTCCATGCGAGTTGTTGTGAAGTGTGTCCGATTTACGACCACACACTCATTATCACCCCAAGGTCTGGGATCTAAAACGGTTAACGGGCATAAATAAAGTATGAGCGTGATAGCGCTGTGCCGCAGCAGAAGACACAGCAACCCAGTTAGCCGGTCGCTGCATCGATGCATCTGACGAGCCTATATGCATCCCTGCATCCATCAGGAGCAATGACAATACAACGGAGCCCTGCTCAGCCTGCTTTGGTCCTACTGCACCGCAGGGGGAGGCTGGTACCTACCGCAGGGGGAGGCTGGTACCTACCGCAGGGGGAGGCTGGTACCTACCGCAGGGGGAGGCTGGTACCTACCGCAGGGGGAGGCTGGTACCTACCGCAGGGGGAGGCTGGTACCTTCCGCAGGGGGAGGCTGGTACCTACTGCAGGGGGAGACTGGGTCCTACTGCAGGGGGAGGCTGGTACCTACCGCAGGGGGAGGCTGGTACCTACTGCAGGGGGAGACTGGGTCCTACTGCAGGGGGAAGCTGGGTCCTACTGTACAGCAGGGGGAGGCTGGGTCCTACCGCAGGGGGAGACTGGGTCCTACCGCAGGGGGAGGCTGGGTCCTACCGCAGGGGGAGGCTGGTACCTACCGCAGGGGGAGGCTGGTACCTACCGCAGGGGGAGGCTGGTACCTACCGCAGGGGGAGGCTGGTACCTCCTGCAGGGGGAGGCTGGGTCCTACTGTACAGCAGGGGGAGGCTGGGTCCTACTGTACAGCAGGGGGAGGCTGGTACCTACCGCAGGGGGAGGCTGGGTCCTCCTGCAGGGGGAGGCTGGGTCCTCCTGCAGGTGGGAGGCTGGGTCCTCCTGCAGGTGGGAGGCTGGGTCCTACTGTACATCAGGGGGAGGCTGGGTCCTCCTGCAGGGGGAGGCTGGGTCCTCCTGCAGGGGGAGGCTGGGTCCTCCTGCAGGTGGGAGGCTGGGTCCTCCTGCAGGTGGGAGGCTGGGTCCTACTGTACATCAGGGGGAGGCTGGGTCCTCCTGCAGGGGGAGGCTGGGTCCTCCTGTACATCAGGGGGAGGCTGGGTCCTCCTGTACATCAGGGGGAGGCTGGGTCCTCCTGTACAGCAGGGGGAGGCTGGGTCCTCCTGCAGGGGGAGGCTGGGTCCTCCTGCACCCCAGGGGGGGAGGCTGGATAATGCAGATGGTTGGTTCACAATACTGGGGAGAGGGCTTTTAAACTTAACTTTGTGTTATTTTGTCCCTTCCTGTCGGCCTGTTGGTGCGGTACATCACCGGCTCGGTGAGCTTTGTGAGATATTGTGAGATAAGATGATAAGGTGAGATAGTTCAATTCCTGGTTTATTATTGCTTCACTCATTTCTCCTGACGTGCACCATCAACATCATCGTCATCGTCATCACCATCACCACCACATTGTCTCTGTTTGAACGACCTGACCCCCGTCTAGGACAGTGGTTCCCAAACTTTGACTTTAGGTGTGGGACTATATTTTCATTTAGAGCTTCGCAGACCACCTTATACAGTAAAGAAAATATAAAGCACATGCAGTGGATGAACAATGAGTGCCAGCACCCCTTTTATACATAATTATTACTGCAAGACGGCCATGGCCAGTGGGAAACACCGGCCACTATTTATCTGAAACAAATTATTGCAAAGCATTGCAATTGAAAAAAACATCATGGAATGCACAAAAAGAAAAATCTTAATAAAAACAAGCCATAATACTAAATAATGTATATATTGTACGTAAATATACTGACATACTGAACAATATAATATATTTATTTTCAATTGTTAATCTATTTTATCTTTCTATTATTGTAAATTTGTCTATTTCAAGATAAAAATTCCATGTACCACCTGCAGTTCCCTCACGTACCGCCTTTCACACGTACCGTGTACACATACCGCGTCCACGTACCGAGTACACATACCCTGTACACGTACCGCGTACAGGTACCCTGTACACATACGGCATACACGTAACGCGTACAGGTACCCTGTACACGTACTGCGTACACATACCACGTACAGGTACCCTGTACACATACGGCATACACGTACCGCGTACAGGTACCCTGTACACATACGGCATACACGTACCGCGTACAGGTACCGCGTCCACGTACCACAGGTTGAAACACACGGCTGTAGAGAGCTCCCTCCCCTTCCACAGTTCGCCTGCTGTGCAGGCCGGCACCAGGGCCACATTTAGTTGTAACTGTGCTTTGCAAAACAGCGAGTGCAGGGGATACCGTCGTTATTGCGGCGGTAATGTTCTAACGACCCTTTAGAGACGTACAAGCACACAACACACACATCCAATCGTGAATACACATTGCATTGGTCAACCAAATAAAGTCCCCATTTTCACTGAATGGGTGTAGACCTAGAGCTGTAGATCTTTAGATGTGGGTGGTCCTGGGTCTGTGGCTTATGTCCAGGTGGTGTCCGCTGATTATACAGAGAAGATATATCAGCACTCATCCCAGACTGGAATGTGGGTATTACAGCAGAAAGTACAGGACATAAGTTAAATAGTGTCACAAGTGTCTAAGGGACTTAAAGTTACACTATGTCACATTGACACCGAGCTTTTAAAATGGGAACTGACGTCCAAATTCACAATGTTGGAGAGTAGTCTCCACCCGCCCCCTCCTCCCCAGACTGGAAACTCACACAGGTTGCCAGGTTGAGAACACTGAACGAACACGGGCGCAGGGCAGGCCGAGTGCCACATTACATTTTTTAAACGAGCGCAATTACTCTATTTTGACAATGACTAGCGACGACAAGTTCTAATGTATACACATTTGCATTTGCAACTGATTTAATTATAGACCAGCTCTGGTGGAATCCGTCTTTAAATCCTTTTGAACATGTTTTAACACGGCTCTGGTCAAGGAGCTTTTATCGAAGAGGATGAGGCTTTTTAGGTCGCAAAGAATCAAGTAAAATCCCAGTTGATCCAGTTTGTTCGCTTGCTTCCATGGTTGCAACATGCTGCTTTGGTGTGCCAATTTGTTTCATTCTGGCAAACCGAGTAACACTGAGAAAATGTTATCACAACAAGCACACAAACAAAAATGAATGTTCCGATCCGGAATGGAGACGATACTGGCTAGCATTGTTATCGGAGAAGCCAGTAATAGAACATGGTTTCCTTCATCTCTGATGACATATGGTCATTTTTGATTAAGTACAGTCAATTAGTTACATATCTTTAAGCGTACACTACGACTTGCTCTGTGATCTGCGAGGCAGGCAAGGCTACCTGCTGAAACCTACATTAGTTATTAAAGTGTGTATCTCCACTCATCCATTGTTAAAAGTTTTCCCAGAGTCCGTGTTGGTTAATCATGACGGGGAAGTGGAACGATATAAATGTAATAGAATGAATCCACCGTTCCTCTCTGATATAAATGTAATAGAATGAATCCACCGTTCCTCTCTGTTACCTTCCTCTCACGTCCTCCAGTGTGTTGACCTATAAAATGATTAAGAGAACGTGTTGCGTTTCAACATCGGCATCTCCCAGTCACGCACCTCTCCGGCGAAGGTCAAAGACCAAATAGCACTCAAGTACCACTGAGGCACCAAGGCAGCGTAGTTTCATCTCCAAACATTGTTTCACTCATCTCCTGCAAATCTGCTCCTGATTGCTAACTCTCCCTGTGCTACCCCCACTCTTCTCCCACTGTCAGAAAGAGACTACAGCTGTTAAAACCAGGCTTCCAAACTGTCAGCTTTTGAATAAAAACAAAAAACTTTACACATAAAAAAAGAACAGAAACAAACTCAGTTTTACCCAAAAGCCTGAGTTTCAAACCACTTTTTGATTGAATGTCCCCAGTCCACATTCTGTATGGGTAATGGGCCAGTCACATCATGTTGAAGTAATTGTGATTACCACCTTTCCGCGTGGGAGAAAGCATTTATGTCAGCTTCCAGGTTATATTTCCAGGTCTGAGTAGGGTCAAACTAATTATTTCTCATATATGTCATATATTTTTTTATCTCCTGTTTTTACTTAGTTTATTGTTAATTTGACAAATAGTTCATATTATTAACAACCATATACCATCCGACAGTTTAGATTTTTATCTTGCAGCATATAATCATAGCAATAGTTTAGCATATTTTCAACAATGTTGTGCAAAGTCACCCTCCCTCCTTCTGAAGTATCCCATGTGTTTGTGTGTGCGTGAACGTGATCAAATAGATGAATTGGGAATCCTGCACAATATCAGATTCATCCCATATGTCGTATATGAAGCATAAAGGAAAAACGTTCCAGAGCCTAAGTGAGCCACTTTCCCAACGGTACCAACGGCTCCTGTTTTAAAACAAGTTGGAGGAGTGGATAGAATGTGCTGGTCAGGGGACAGTAGGATCTAAAGCTGCCAGCTTCCCAAACGGTCAATTGAAGCGTCCCAATCCACATGTGAACTTCCCAATGTATGCCATAGCAGCCGCTGGAAGGTGTGTAATGACCAGATACATTCCAAGGCTAATGCCGTTCGCGGCCAAATGGTGCGACTAAAAGGTCAAGGCTGGCAGAACAATACATCCCCTCTCACTGCTCTTCAGCAGCACTGTCATCGGGTGGAAGCACAAGCCTGGAGCCTGGAGACACTAGAGAGGAGCTGAGGCGGAGGAGGCCTTTTGTCCACTATAGCGCCTCCTTACCTGTAAGGTCAGAGGTCAGACCTCACACTGTTATTGAGTTAGGAAACTAAGGTCCTCTATTAATCCTTGACGGGGAAATTTTGGGGGTATTTCCCAAAAAACACGAACAAAACACTTTTCAGCAGTCCAAAGGTACACACACACACACACACACACACACACACACACACACACACACACACACACACACGGTACTATACTAGATACTACAATCAACAATCAACTCCTCCTGGGCACTAACGGGTTAAGTGCCTTGCTAAATAACACCGTAAATCTCCAGCCTTGAACTAGCTGCAACACTCTCCCCCTAGCTGCCATAATAACCTGCCCATTCTCCGGAGAAACCATGATTCTATTTATAGCGTTTATGTGGTTTCCGTCTCGCTCCACTAGAACCTGGTGTTACGGTCCCAGAAGTGACTCTGTTCTAATGTAATTATGCCGTTGTTCTGTTTAGTATTAATAACATCGGTGCCGCGGGGCCGCGACGCAAGGCCAGGGAAACAAAGTCACTCATGCTAACATCACATGCTAGCTCCCCCGCTATCATTAGCTGTAGCGCTGCACCAGACAAAGATAATGATCTCTTCAATTAAGAGAGGCCATTACTAGTTTAATAGCCGTTAAGGACAATTACCTCAAGTTTCCCTGTGCATCGCTCAAACTCAATGAGAGGACCACTGTTGCTATGGCGATGTGCATGTACAACATGACGTTTCATTGATTTCAATTGTTGTTGTTCCTGAGACTGTGTTGCTGTCAAGCATAAGGGCTGCGGATTTGTTTCGTTTCCTTAAACACATCGTTTATCAAACATACAAGTTGTTGGAAATAGCATGCAGGCCAAGAAAAGCAATGTTTATAAAGAAGGCTTTGTTTAAAGCTGTCTCTTTAAAGGTTTGGTATATTTCTGCGTCGAATAGGCATCATAGGTTTCTACATCATCGGGATAGCAGCTCTCCAAAGATGCAAAATGCACGACCCGCTCTGTCTTTCTGCTGCGTTTTCTATTTCATTCATGAAGGACTAGATGATGACGAGCCTCACATAAATGTTAACTTTTACGATGTCTTAAGACATTTACTGACACAGAACCATAAATACCGTTGCTCAGCGCCACCTCTTCGCTTTATGCTTCATGCATGTGTGTTGACCTGCTGCCAGACTATTTAGCAACACTTTAAATACTATTTCAGACACTCCAGCTAATAATTATGATGCAGAGATAAGTATAATTATGCTGTTGTTTTTTTGCTGGGCTGAAAATTCTTTGTTGTTAGGCTGACCTTTCATGTTTTTGTCGACATTCTCTCTTTTCTGGAAATCTCTGAAGGAGTGTCTCTGCCCTTTAAGTCCCTGCTTTTGTTGAATTTTAATTTATTTTCTCAGAGTCAGAGTCAGAGTGTGCTTGTCTTTTTGGTATTCAAAACTAATCAAACTAATGAACACAACCACAAGATGCACATGGAAGTAATTTTGACAAATTATATTGGTTACGGATGTTTTTCAAGTTCTGCTTAGACAATTACCCAAACACACATACACACATTCTCACATACACACCCACACACACGCACCCACGCATGCACACACGCACAAGCACACACAAACACACACACACACAAACACACACACACACACACACACACACGCACACAAACACACAGACACACACACACACACACACACACACACACACACACACACACACATGCATTCACTTACAACTTTTAGAATCAGCGTGGTCTGTCAATACAGAGTTTGTGGACCAAATGTATGTGTGAGGGTGATTGGATGTGTGTATGCGTGTGTCCATATGAGAGTTTACCGTGGTAATGGATTGTGTTTATCCTTCCCTTTTCACATCCTTCCTTCCTCTGCTCTTTCCTCTGTAATAGAGGGTGATTTTCTGTCTCTCTCTCTCTATCAACAGCGGTTTTATTCTTCTTTTCAACACTGGGACTTGAATGTGGTCGGTAATTTTGATACCACTTAATGGTAGCATTACCACTGCAGCCTCAAAAGTATGTCTTTGCTTTAAAAGGTGACACTGAGTGTGCGCGTGTGTGTGTGCATGCGTGCGCGTGTGTGTGATGGTTCCCTTTATTTAAGAAACACATGCATGGAGAGCAGTCAACTCTCTGCCTGGTTCTCTGAACCACAACATATGACTGGTTTACTGGAGCAAACCATAGAGTTACACAGTTATAATATACAATATATAATATTTACAGTTACCATACAATTTTAGTATACAATATCAAATATAGTCAGATACCATAGAGTTATAATATACAATAACTAATACAGTTACAATACTGTCAAATTATACAATATCTAATATATATAGTTAACATACAGTCAACATATCCATATGTCCTGCCAGGAGATGTCTGAATTATAGGTATAGATATATAGGTTTTAGAGGTGGCTATAAGACCCCATATATATGAACAGACTTATGATTCATGCGCCAAGAAGAAATGCAACTCATCATTAAGTGAGGCGGACATTTGGGGTTGGGAATTGAACCCCTGCTACTTTTAATGCCTTGCTCTACAAGCTGATGACATGGATGATATACAGTTGTACAAGGATAATACAAAAGGATAATATACGGATGAAATGATATACAAGGATAATACACACAGTAAATATATACACAGATAATATTCACATGTAATAAATACACACATAATATACAAAGATAATATATACACATATAATATAAATAGATAATATATTCACAGATAATATATACAAAGAGAATTGACACAGATAATATCCACAGATAATAACAGATGATGTACAAAGATAATATACAAATCATATATACAGATAAGATACACACAGATAATATACACTGATAATATTCACAGATATTATGCACAGATAATATATATACACAAATAATTTATGCACACCTAATATACACAGATAATATATGCACAGATAATATATATATAGATAAAATATACACAGATTATATATACCCAGATAATATACCCAGATAATGTACACACAGAAAATAAAAACAGATATTAACACACAGATAATATATACACAAATAATATACACAGAAAATATACACAGATAATATATACACAGATAACATAATATGACAGATAATATACGTACAGCTGTGTGTTTGAACCAGGCTATCCAGTTCCTATTTTAGTTTTTGGCCAGCAGTCAAACACAACAGCTGCACAGGTTTCAGGGTTCACGGCGGCCCGCACCAGTCTGTCAGGAAGCTGCGTCCCGAGAGGGAGGGGCAGGGGCAGATGGAGGCGGGGCTTCGTAATTAAAAACACCCTAGGTCACCTGGGGAACCAGGGCAGAGGACGTACAGAGAGGCAGAAGAGAACGAGAGGTGCTCCGTGTGGACACTGGACGCCAAGGCCCTTCTGTAGAGCTGTGGAGGAAGGGAAAGGCTGAAGGGCGCTGGCTTCACTCACAGGGTTTTCCCAGGGGCCTTCAGACCAAGGTGGAACCGTATGTGGTCGCTCGTGTATAAGGTCTAGCACTAAACGCAACCCACCTCCGAGCAATCGTTGGGAGGAGTGCAGTCAAGCGACCGGCGACATACCACGGAACCAACGCCCCACCCCGACATTTTGTGCGGCGAAGTCTCTGAGGTCTGACGGAGCACGCGGTGCAGGCGTCCGGGGAGCTCCCCCCCCCTTCCCTCATCCGACGGATGTTTCGTCTGCCCTTATTAGCATTCACAAACAACTATGTATTAGCACTCACACACACACACACAGTCACACACAAGATGCATGTTAGCACAGACACTCACAAACACACAAACACACACACACACAAAAACTACGGCACGTTTTAGTACTGTACACACAGCACCACATATGAGCACACACACCACCCTCTATTAGCAAACACACGGCCTTGTGTTCGCGCCAGGGTGTGTGTGTGTATGTTTGCCTGTCTGCTTGTGTGTGTGTGTACATGACAGCACCCCCCCTGTCGGAGGAGCTTTCATGTGGCCTGGAAGTGACTCGTCGCCCGGGGGCCCACTAACCACCCAGACATCACAGTGGACGTCAGTCATCACTCTCTCCCCCTCTCTCTCGCTCTCTCTGTTTCTCGTCTCTCTCTCTCTTTCTCTGTATCTATCTATTTATTCCCCCTCTCTCTCATCCACTCTCTCCATCTCTCTTTCCAAAAGTGTATTTTTCTCGCCCCTCTATCGCTCCCTCCCCCTGTCTCTTTGTTCTGTCTGTCTGTAGCTTTACCTCTCTTCTTCTTTGTCTATCTCTCTGTCTCCACTCTGCTTCTCTCTCTGTCTATTCCTCTCGCTCTCCCTCTCTCCCTCTATCCTTTCTGTATGTATCACTCTGCTCCCCTCTCTGTCTATCCCTCTCTCTCCCTCTCTCTCTCTCTCTCTCTCTCTCTCTCTCTCTCTCTCTCTCTCTCTCTCTCTCTCTCTCTCTCTCTCTCTCCCTTTCACCCCGTAGCGATCCTCTACATGGCCTCAGGCTTTGCTAGATGATCCTTCAGAAACAAACTTTCCAACCTGTCTTTCAGGGAACAACTGTGGCCAACTATCAAATGAATCCTCTACAAAATAGGTGCAGGTAGCACAACCAGAAAGTTGTGGCGCTCACACCTATTCTATTTAACCTTGTTGAATGTTTCTCCTTCAAGTTCCAATGAAATCCAATGAGTGAGAGCCAGCGTTACATTTTTCAGTGTACTTTTGAGAAGACTTCATCTTCTCATGTTGGACAGAGGGCAGCCTGGATGCCCTCTGAGTTGCCTATAGGCCGGCACCAACTTGGCTAGCTGCTAAATTACAAAACAAATATCACTGCAACAAAAAACATAGACATTGTTATTTCTTCACATTCTGTTGATAATTGTATTTTTTTTTATCTATAGTTTCAAACAATTGAATCGTCAGGTGCACCTTTAAGCAATGTACATTGTATTGTATATTATACATTTACCATTAAAAAATGAGTTTTATTTAATAATGAAATAAAATGAACTGCTGAAAGTTAGATTTTTCATATTTTCACATATCTCTTCCAGGTCTTTTCCTTGTTACACAACCAGTGTGTACAACCTGGCCAAGAAGAAATAACAAGAAAGGTGGATTTTGTAGTACATAGGCACGGTTGTGCGTAGACAGGGTTGTGCTGTCCATGTTCCTAAGAAGGGCTCCATTGTTAAAGAAACATAATTTCGTATTGAGCCTTCAACTGTACTTGTCCTCAACTGCACTTGAAAACTGAGGCAGTGTTGCCTTCGTTTCACAGAAAAAATTCATGTGAATTCACGTTACCACCCTCAAAATAGCTATTTTGAGAGTGATCTGTCCCATGGACTCCCTTCCTCCACCTGTAAAAGGAATGTTTCTTAAATATAAATCGTATTTATTTATTGTTCCGCTACTTTATGTGCAACCTCTGAAAACATTCGGCATGATTCCCTGAGCCCTCATTATAAACTTTGAGGATTTTCAGATTATTGATTTGAATGCTTTATATTCACTTCCTGGCACAAAGGTTTGGCTTGACCCGGCCTGATAATCTGCTATGAGCCAGCCTTAGGTCTGAGGACCAGAGAGAAGCCTGTCCTGGGTGGTTTCAGATCACCACCACTGCCCCTGGGCTGCAGGGGCACTAACCAAAACATTTTAGGCAAGTCTAACTCAAAAGGCCAATTTAAATCCATTCTCGCTTCTATACACGCTTTCAGGAGAACTAAGGAAGGAATAATGAATTACCAAGATAAGTTAATTTTCCTTCCTATTGATATGGGGGCATTTTGTAAAGTTGGAGGTTTAATGAAATGTCCCAACTGAAATTCACTTTCACCCGAACCTGAAAAACATCAGTTTTATGCAATACATTGAAATGTTTCAATTGAACATCAGTGTGAAATATTGTAAATCCTTCCTTGCCAGTACTAGCGCCATGCCTCCCTGTATCCTGAACTAGCTTTCCTTAACAGGCCTAGCTCCAGGCTTCTCCCGTGGGGTGAACCATTCCTTAGCTTCCCTAGCCCCAAGTCTGTTTGTTGAATAGGGATCAACGTTAATTTGCATTACTATACAATTCCCACTGGATCCCTCACACGTGCCCCCATCCCCACTTAACATACAGTATGACTGTACAAAGCCAGACTAACCTGCCATCCGAGGCAGACTAACCCACCATCCAGCCCTGTTTGTGTGGTGCTCCATCCCCGCTGGCTGCACACTAAAGCACGGCAATCATTCAGCGATCTATACCAGATTGGACAGCACCACCAATTGGAGCAGAAAATCACATTTTGCACTGTTTAAATGAGATCGATGAGACTGAACGCTGGGCGGTGTGAGGTAGAAACTGGGGTAACAACTCTCATCCTCCCTCCGGTGGAAAACAACAGATTTAGCTCTGAGGCTCCGGGAAGACCGGAGGAGACCTCCAGGAAACGACGAGGAGACCCATGAAGACAACACGGACCAGACCTCTAACACCCATGTGATTGTGATTGAGACACACTGTGCTCAGGTTTTATCAAACCCAGAACAATCAATACACACAATACACTCTCAGATCCTGCTCTGTGTTTCGTGATGTCTTCCTGTCCTGTCTAACATCAACATTCATCAGATCAGGCAATCAATTTTTTACTCTCTCTACTTAAGTTGCTTATGTGCTGTCACATTATTACCATGCTAGCAACATACATTAGCAACTTGCTAGGAACACACACACTTGGCCACATGCTAGCAACACACACATAAAAGAGCAACATGCTAGCAAAAGTTGGATATCCTCTACCCGAAAGGCAAATTAAGAGAAAGTTGGCCAATCAAATGTAAATTCATGGAAGATTATTTATAGTCGGCCAATCAAACCTATCTTCCTGGTAGTTCATTTAGAGTTAGCCAATCAATAGGGCTATTTTGGGAACGTCTGAGGAGGAAAAAGCTGAGAGGCGGGCGGTGGCAAGCAAACTGCTGAGACAAACGCTTGTGAATCGATGATTGGATGAATAATGTATGGTTATCATGCCATAGCGCAGTTCTCTAGGAGTCCTGGAGACTCTGCTGCCCTCCCCAGAGGTAGAGGTGAATATCTGGACGCATTACCACTCGCCTGGCCATCATCTGTGATGTCACAAATCCCTGGTGTTCTGATGGAATGACCCCTACACGGTGGGGTCATACAGATATATATATATATTCATTTTTCAAACCGGTATATGGGGCCATGATAGTGTGGTTGGTAGGTTGTCCTGCTGAAAGCTTCCAGGTTTGGTTTCCAATTACCACATCCTAAAGCTTCTGCTCTCTAATGACCTGTATCCGCTCTGAATAAAAGAGTTTCCACGCTATCTCCCACACTTCACAGAATAGGTGGATTGTATACGCCATCCAAAACGACCCATATGAGCGTTTAGAATGCAATACTTTTTTACTTCATGTATGTCAAGGTTCTGTCTTTCTATATCATAGTTATGATATTGCCACAGTATATAAGGAATATTACAAAACCTTTGGTATAAAGTAATCACGGAATATGGACTATATTAGTGATGGCAGGTGGAGGACCAGTGGTGTTGGCTGGTTACTGGGAGGTGGAGGACCAGTGGTGTTGGCTGGTTACTGGGAGGTGGAGGACCAGTGGTGTTGGCTGGTTACTGGGAGGTGGAGGACCAGTGGTGTTGGCTGGTTACTGGGGACGGAGGACCAGTGGTGCTGGCTGGGCGCTGGATGTTGGCAGGAGGACCACTTGTTGCAGCAGTAGTTAGTCCAAATGTTTGCATTGCAACCATTAATGCGTATGTAAGCAATTGGAGCTGTTTGGAGGTTGCTGGATGTTGACGCGGCTTGGCTGCTGCTGTTCCTTTCATCTTTTTGAATTTGCTCTTGCTTCCAAGATGGCCATCCTTTAAGGGTCATTTCTTATTTATTTTACATTCTCAACCTAAACCTAATGAATCTTTTCATGATTTTTTCCATGTACTCCACAGCATGACAGAAGCCTGCTTGAGAGGGCCTGAGTTTCTTCCTCCAAGACACCGACTGCGTTGGAGAGTTCCATGAGGGAGGAACCCGTTTTGGTCCAGGAAAGTTCCTCAATTAGGTAAATCAAATCATAGGCTTCTTGGGAGGGACGACAAAGAGCACCAGCCTTGAAGTCTTCAGTTCACTAATATGCTGATTTCTGCAGCAAGACTCTCTTGCAATTTAGCATTTTTCACATATGCTGGCTATGGAATTAAACTAGAGTAAGGACAGGACTTTTAGACCCAATACAGCTGAATGTCTTTTCAAGGCAGTTTACTTCCCACACACAAATCTGTTTTGTCTATATTTTTTCAAGCATTTCCCTGTTCTTTTTAATAAATCAAACACCACGGTTCCCAATGGTGTGGTCTTTGTTTGTGGAAAAAATGCAATTGCAGTGTTTGAATATGACTTCACATTTATTTTCATTGTAATCTTTGATTAGTTAGATCACTTCTGCTGATTATAGCCAACCAATGGCTTCTTCTCCCCGGCTCGGTGGGGAGGAGAACATCCATGCTGCTTTCTCCAAGCGATTGGAGCATATCCTCGTGGAGCGCAGAAAACCGTGGAGGAGACTGTCGATATATAAATAATGAACTGAGGTAAATAAGTGCATAGTAGAAAGACGATATATATATATATATATATACAGGGTGCGATTTGTGAAAAAACCAGAGGGGGGGATAATTTTGAGAAACATTTTAAAATGTTTCAAAATGAAGACGGACCCTGTGTATTTTGGTTGTTAATTATTACGATGTAATGGTGAAAATACTTTGGGTGGGGGGGATAATTTTTATCCCCACCAAGGATAAAAATAATTCAGCAGAGGGTAGGACGTGTAAACCAGAGGGGGGGATAATCCCCACCATCCCCACCGGCAAATCGCACCCTGTATATATATATATATATAGGTTTTATATATATGAATGTGTCTTTGATATAATGTGCCCTTTTGAAATTTCAAATAACAATAAATGTTAGGGGAGCGATAGCTGCTGGACCAAAGATCAGAACACAGAGACTGTACAGGAGTTGGAGTGAAGGTGAACAGGTTCATTTGGTGCAACCCGGAGGCAGGATGGAGAGTGGGGCGCATCAGGCTGGAGGGAGTGAAGCAGGCAGGCTCGAGGTGTAGACCCACAAACTATAAGCAAAGAGAACAAAGGTGAGGCACGAGTTTCAACAGGAGAACTACTGGAAAGTGTATATACTGGAGCCAGGTACCAATCCACGGTGTATCGAAGTACGACCTGGCGACGACTGCAGGTGTATTTGAAGGGGAGTTGATGAGCTGATGCAGGCCAGGTGTGAGCAGTTGAGAGTGGCAGGCAAAGCACAGATACAGACAGGGGGCGTGGCCGTCACAGGGGGAGAACACACAGAACCACTACTGTGGCCATGACAATAAGTCGTTTTGAATTTGAAAATGTAATATATATATATATATGAATTATTGCAGGGCGCTAAGAATTGTAATCAGAAAAATGCATTTAATTCCATTTATTTTCATTGGATTTCCTAAAGCAACACACTCAACGCCATTATGCTGCTGCTATCAATTGGCAATCATTATAGTCCCGTCAGTTTCCTTCTATCCTATTTGGAAGTAATAAATATTGCATTAGTTATCAAGATTAGGTATGCCTTTATGTACCATGGGATTAATGAAACCACCATGAATATTTTTTTTATAGAAAACAAATCTAATCTGAATTTTTCAAAATTCCTTTACTTCCCTCTAGACGCTGGTTTAGAGGGAAGGGTTAGGAAGAGCAAACATCAAGATGTGATTTCTCTTGACTATCATACAAGTTTAGTACAATAATTTAAAATATTCAAAGCAATAAAGAGAAACATGCTTTGCAAACAAGGCAATGTAAAATATGTCAATGAGACAGATGGCTGTTGAAACTAAACCTAAAATATTTGTGAATCTTACAAAAACTAAAAAAAATAAACATATTGATCTATCTAGATACACATGTCAATGGTGGCATATAAATATTGTAAATCAATGCATTAATTGACGTTTAACAAACAGAAATTGCAGGTCTGTCTATATTTACGCCAAGCACCAAGCATTAAAACGTGGGTTTTCATGTGACCGGATGATATTTCTTCTTTGGTACGGACTAGGACGACCTGTTTTTGTGGGGCACAATAGCATTTCGTCCTTATCCGTCCCACAGAAGAATTAATCCCACACTTGAAGTTCTTTATCTGAAAGAACATCATCAGTTACATAAAATAGCACTTAAAACAAGAGCTCAGATGACAACCCAACGCAAAGACATTGACTCAAACAGTATCCAAGCTGAGTGGTTTCAGGGATAGCAGTGTCCATAGGAAATGGCAATGATAGAAAACATTGAATTAATTTACTTACTAAACATTATATACATTCATTTACCAAAGAATACAAAAAACGATTCAGATTTATCACTAGAAATGTTATCAAAACGCATTTAGATGCTGAAGCTATCTTAAAATGTCCATCCATTTTGGCAGGACATAACCTTGGCATACGTCACGTATATTGACCAGCAAAGGTTCAAGTGGTTTCTTACGAACAATTCTTTACCATCAAGCTATTCTGTCGTTTAGGTTGGATTACAGGCTGTTCTTTACTGACTTAGTAGTTGGAAAATGAGCTGCGTTACACCCTTCTCTTAGAGATCAGAGACATGACGGCAAATGTTTATTAAATTACTGGCACACTTGCATGCACACACACACACAAGCACACACAAACACACACACACACACACACACACACACCCCTCCCCCCCACACACACACACGCATACTCACACACACACACACACACACACACACACACACACACACACACACACACACACACACACACACACACACACACACACACACACACCAATAAAGCAGTCTGTATTTGTCATGGGTACTGGTCGTCATCAAGATGATGTCTAAACAGGCGTGAGTTTAAATGCATGTGGATGCTTCCAATAATTAAAACTCAAAAGGCCTTGTTTTATTTATCAATTTATTTGGTCGTCTGTTTTCCCTCTTTCACTTTCACGCTTGTTGAAATCGATTTAACTTTTGAAATTGTCACTGGGAAATAGGTTAGCTGGTGCAATTACAAAAGTTTTAATTAAAAACCAAATGCAAATATATTCATAACTGTGTTGCTGTCTTATCTGTTTTACGCCCTATGTTGCTTCAACACATGGAGGACAATTACCAAAGGGGAGAGAGTGGGGAGGAGAGAGAGAAAACGGGAGGGGAGGAAGGGATGAAAAAGAGGAGGGGTGGATCTGGGGAGAGAAGAGAATAATGGAGGAGATAGGAGGAGGCGAGGAGAGAGTGGAGATGGGAAGGAGAAGAGGAGAGGATGACAGAGTGATGGAGGGATTGGTGAAGGGGGAAGAAGAGATGGGAGAATGTGAAGGAGAGGGCTAGGAGGGGAGGAGTATGTTCAATAGGAGTCAGGAGAGGAGGAGATGGGAGAGCGGGGGAGGAGGGTGTAATAAAGTGTGATCTAATTAGCTTCACCTCATGACACCACCTCCCTGTCACTGCTTCGACTGTTTCACCCAAGCACCGGACACACTCTCTCTCTCTCTCTCTCTCTCTCTCTCTCTCTCTCTCTCTCTCTCTGTCCTGCTTAGAATTCAGATCACGATTCTCTCACAATTTATTTTCAATAAAAATATTTAATTACCTGATAGAGGTAAATGAGGTTACCCAACAAAAATATGATTTAAAGAGATAGGGGTCTCCAGTGAATCAGGTGGTTAGTGGCTCAAGGTATGGATATGTGTCCCAATAAGAAAACATGGAACTGACTTTCCCAGTGTTGTTGCTTTATATTAGACTGTGGTCTGTAACAATGATACAAAAAGAAGGAAATTATATTTATATACTAAAACAAAATACTTTTACTTTACACTTAGAAGACTTTAATTACTAGTTAAACTGTATCAACAACCAACTTACCGCCCTCATACTGGTACTGCTAGCATTTCCCACAAGGCTTTTAAATTAGAGAAATGACCTGCAGAGATATATGTGCAGTTACCAAACCAACACACTAATATATTGTTTGCAAAACAAATATCAGCACACTCACCTTTTAGCATTTACACACAGCAATAAAAAAGGTTGCATAGGTGAATGGAGAAAACAGTAGAAGAAGATGAAAGACAAACAAAAACTGAAAACTTC
This sequence comes from Pollachius pollachius, assembly GCF_949987615.1. Classification (NCBI taxonomy): domain Eukaryota; kingdom Metazoa; phylum Chordata; class Actinopteri; order Gadiformes; family Gadidae; genus Pollachius; species Pollachius pollachius. The sequence continues at coordinate 12,331,780 of NC_136938.1, read as the reverse complement.
ACGGCACAGGCTCATAATACGGCAGCTCCGTATGAAAATCCTTACTTCCTTAAGGATTTAGCCTTTCCCAGTTATTTTTACCGTCTGCTTCTTCAGTACGACCTTGAGTGCAGCCTTCACAGAAGAGGTGAAACAAAAAATAATCTGCTGTTCTTCCAACTGTTCCTTCAGTTAAGGAGCCATAACCTCACGTAGCTCTCAGGCTCTTCAAACAAAATTTAGCCCATGGTTGGAGTTAAAGGTTTTACCTCTTCTGGCATTGAAACGACCCAGAGACATCAAAAAGGCCTTCAGAATCTAGGCTCCCACTAGGTCTAAGTGCACACATTGAGGCGTCAGGCACTTAAAAACTAGACCCTTAATTTCTCTGTTCAACAACCAATGTTCACGGTGAAAGGCCCAAAACAATCCACACCAGTCAAGTAAGCTGGTGGCTTACACAGGCACAGACTGGCGAGCCAGACCTGGCACTGCGTGCGAGTGTTCTGATACCTCTTGATTGCTTCCCTCCCCCGCAGTACTGCATCACCAAAACTGGTGAGGCAGTTCAGCCAGCACTTTCTCTGGTCCAGGATGAAGCATTATCTCATCGAAGTCCTTGATGATAAGCTATTTTGGGATCTAACACAATTGGATGGATAGCACCGACTGTAGATGCTCCACTCTACGTAGTCTCCCTCTGACCCAGGAGTCCTGTCTCCCTATCCTGCTCGTGAGATAAGGACCTTGGGATATGGATTGAGTAGACGAGATGATGAGAGCTTTGACTTCCTCCAGGAACGACTCGAACTGCGCCTGCTTAGATTTTGCCTGCTGGGGTGCAGGCCTTTGTTCGATGCAGCTAGGCCTTGAAGAGACCAGCCGAGCTTGGTGTGGACTGCAATAGGTCTGCCTGGCGGGCCCCAACACATCGGCTCTATAGGTGTCAGGAGGAACCAATAAGCAGCAGAAGTTGGGTGTGTAAAGTCAAGTTGCGGAGGTGTCTGAGTGGACTGGATAGTGAGTGTTAATGCCTGACGTATATGATGCTTTTCTGGTTTCAGTAAGGAGGATACTTGAAAGGTAATTTAAGCATCTTGTAGCCATACTTAATCTGGCCGAACAGTCCTGAGCTTAAGTGTTTCAGGCTCAGAGATGGGGTTCAGGTGATAATGCTTCGCTCTAAGCCATCAGCAAGCACAGCATGAGTCTCTGCTACTCATTCTTCATTGTGAAGTAGGAGTTTCATAACCTTTAGCATCACCTTTAGGAACCGGTTCCGTCTGTCTATGTACACTTTCGTAGTGGGAATGTACACAATGGGCACTTCTGGGTGGACTGCTGGACTGCATCATGCAGTCCAGGCTTGTGAGATCGTCTAGATTTCCAACACCGCTGGCCATCTGGTATCCATGAAACTGAACACAATCATTCCTGTGTTCAGTTTCTTGAACTCTGGGCAAGCATTCAGGAAGTAATATTTATTCTCGCACCTTTGGAGCTTTGGTCATTATTTGGAGCATTGGTCATTGAAAAGCAGTGAGGAAAATCCCAGTAGATATCTCCTTTAGTTATTTGAAACCATGTTGGTCTTTCTTTATTGGCTAGAGCTTCATAGTTGTAGCCTGTTATGCGCTTCGCCTAGGATTTGATCGGCAGCCAGTACCCCAAGTCAGGTTTGGTTTAGGTTTGGTCCGTGTCTGTCCGAAGAATACCTTGGTTAAGGCAGTGTTTCACAAATCCATCGTGGTAGCTTTGGGGCATCATGCTTGATAGTCTGTCAACATGGGATCCATTATAGTAGCCGTTCTGTCCTTCCAGAGTCTTAAGGCGTAATAAGGATTGAATGGAGAGGAAAGGCATTAAATGCCTTTGTGTGTCCAAACTTGATTGCTTGATCATTCAGAATAGCTCCTAGTTGGACAAGCTTTCGGGGTTGGCTGTACTTGCCCTGTAGAGCTTGCATGGCCATGGTGTACGGCCTCTGATCATGCATGTAGGCTTTGGCCAGCTAGAGAGCACTGGGTAGTTTCAGTTCAGCCGTCCTTGAGAGGAGCATTTATGTGATTTGGGTTGGTCCCTGATGAGGGAGAGATGCAACCACGTAGTCATCCAGCTACAATAGGGAAGGTCTTTCTCTCTGTTGCTGAACGCTGCTGTGCAGATTGGGCCTCGGTATTAGTATGTGTAGATTACAATTCCGGCTCGAAGGACCATGAAAGGGAGATAGGGGTGAATCAGGTGGTTAGAGTGGCTCAAGGTATGGATATGTGTCCCAATTAGAAAACATGGAGACAGACTTTCCCAACAATTTTGCTTTATTTTAGGCTATGGTCTGTAACACACAGGGCCGGGAACCTACTTGACCTGATATTCACAAGGTCCTGCGGCACCTCTGCTCTCTCTGTTACCCCGCTCCCCGTGTCTGACCATCACTTTGTTGCTTTTTCTCTCCCCTTGAAGTCCTTTTCCCCCTCCTCTCTAGTCTATCTCTTTCTTCTCTCTGATTTCACCTCCACTGTGTCAACAGCCAAATCTGCGTTCTACCGGACCAAAATCAATCTTCCCTCCTCACACCTCCCTCCCCTCCACCTCCTTCCTGCCTCACTGCTGATGACTTCGTTACCTACTTTACCCAGAAGGTAAAGGATATTAGCTCCTCTTTTATCCCTGCCACCATCCTCCCTCCTCCTATCCCCCCCCCCCTCTGTCTTTACCCAATTTATCCCTCTCACCTCAGACGAGGTCAACAGAATAATAACATCTAACCATGCCACCACCTGCCCCCTTGACACTATTCCTTCCTCTCTCCTCAAGGCTGTCTCAAGCGACATCCTGCCATTTCTCACCGCGCTCATCAACTTCTCCCTCACTTCAGGCATTGTTCCAGCGTCTTTCAAGACTGTCAGAATAAAGCCTCTCCTCAAAAAACTGACCCTTGATACCACCGACATCCAGAACTACACACCGGTATCTCTTTCATTCCTCTCTAAAACACTGGAACGTGCCATCGCTAACCAACTGTCCTCCTATCTCTCATCTAGCAACCTGCTTGACCCTCACCAGTCAGGCTTCAAGAAGGCTACCTCCACGGAGACGGCTCTCCTCGTGGTGACTGAGTCCCTCTGTGCTGCCAGAGCCTCGTCCCTCTCATCGGTTCTCATTCTCCTTGACCTGTCCGCAGCATTTGACACGGTGAACCACCAGATCCTCCTTGCCACTCTCGCCGAACTTGGCACTGCTGAATCTGCCCTTTCCTGGTTCACATCCTATCTGACGAATCGCACTTATCAGGTAACATGGAATAGCTCCTTGTCCAAACCTTGCACGCTTGAAACTGGTGTCCCTCAAGGCTTTGTACTGGGGCCTCTTCTGTTCTCCCTCTAAACCAGATCTCTGGGCTCTGTAATTACATCACACAGCTTTTCAAATCACTGCTACGCTGGTGACACTCAGCTATTTCTCTCTTTCCCCTCATCTGACAAAGCCCTGATTGCAACACGCATATCTGAATGTCTGGCAGACGTTAGCACTGGGACAGCTGCCCATCACCTGAGGCTTAACCTCAACAAGACTGAGCTCCTCCTAATGCCAGGGAAAGATTGCCCACACATGGACTTATTGGTCACTGTTGAGAACATCACTGTATCTCCTTCTCCAACTGCCAGAAACCTCGGTGTGGTACTGGACAATCAGTTATGCTGCACCGCAAACATCACTGCAGTGGCCCGATCCTGCAGGGAAGCAGCTCAGCTTCTAGTCCAATCCCTGGTCATCTCCCGCCTCGACTACTGCAACTCGTTCCTGGACTCCCTGCCACTGCGATTGAACCTTTGCAGCGCATCCAGAATGCAGCAGCGCGCCTCGTGTTCAACCTACCTAAGTTCTCCAATGCGACCCCCCTCTTCCTGGACCTCCACTAGCTCCCTGTAGTAGCTCGCATCAGATACGAGAGGATGGTACTGGCATACAAGGCAGTCAATAGAACTGCCCCTGCCTACCTCCAAGCGTTGGTCAAGCCACACACCCCAGCTCAATCCCTTTGCTCAACTACCTCAGCTGGACGTCTGGTACCGCCATCGCTAAGAGCAAGCAAAGGTTGGTCAGCAAAGTCACAACTTTTCTCTGTTTTGGGACCTCAGTGGTGGAACGAGCTCCCTGTCGATGTCAGGATCGCAGAGTCGCTCACCAGCTTCCGCAAAAGACTCAAAACTCACCTGTTCAGAGTTCACCTTGACTCTGCATAGCCACTCAGCCCCTTCCGGCCACCATTGTATGTTGTACGTCCTGGCACTTAATGTACACACTTATTGTACGCACTTATTTATAGTACTTAATTGTGTAGCATCTGCAGTAGCTGCTATCATTGCTGTACTGAGGGATTGGGTTAGCCTAGCGATTGTTAGTACTTGCACTTGGTTCTATGACCATCTTTACTGTACTGACAGCGATATATTGTTTCACTTCTTATGACAAATGCACTTATTGTAAGTCGCTTTGGATAAATGCTAAATGCCCTAAATGTAAATATATCAATGATACAAACAAAGGAATTTGTATTATTATAATAAAACAATACAAAAAGTATACTCAAATAAGGACTGTAGTTAATTACTAGTCAATACTGTATCACAGTTTTTCTCAATAGTTTAAACACGTTTTCTGAAACTGTGGTAACCCGAGGGTAATGACGCACGCACACTTGGAGCTCAGTTAGGGTACTTTACTGGAAAAACATATCACCGTACAACAGCCCAGCATGGACCATGCATTCCTTAGACGGTGCAACACTAAAACCGGCCGGTAGAGTACACGGGTAAAGGCACAAAGGTTCCGGGGTGCAATATATAAATGAATGCAACATTAATTCAATCTATAACACTTCTCCCCCTTTAAGTAAACACTTAGAATACGGTTAAACAAATAAACTGACTTTGCATGTATGTACCCTTGTAACCAATACATAAATACTATTGCACTTAAACCAACTCCAATTCACATTTCACAACAAGCCATCAACAACATCCGGTATTGCACAACATTTTTCTTTAACACAACAGGCAACAACGACCGATATGGCATAACACTCTTTTTCTTTTAGTTTAACAGTTCAGTCTCTCTGGAGGCTTGTGTTGCCTCTCTGACCTTCTTAGTGAAACATTAGAGTCCACAGCCTGGGCAACAGACGGTGCTCCACTGGGAGGAAGTTGGGCAGGGGCAGGTGAGGCAGTCTGCTCAGACAATTCCTCAGGAGGCAGCAACCGTCCATCAATGCACACCGGTGCCACACAGTCCGTAGAGCCGCTCACACTGTCCTTGTGAGCAACACTCCGAGACCCCTCCCCCTCTGCATCAGTGCGGGCCCGCACGTGATCCTGGTGCCGGCGAACCTGCCTGCCATCCAACAGGTCCACCACAAAAGAAACTGGACCAGACTGGCGGTGAATAACTCCTGGCAGCCATGGTGAGCCAACGGCAAAGTTCTTCACATACACACAGTCCCCCTGCTGCAACAGCCTCTCCCTGGCATGTTGGTCCCATCTCACCTTCTGGTTCTCCTGTGACCGGGCAACTTTTGCCCCCACATCCGGGCGAAGGAGGTCCAGATGAGATTTGGGCTTCCTCCCCAGCAACATCTCTGCTGGAGGCAAGCCAGTGGTTGTGTGTGGAGTAATCCGATACTGGAACAAGAAACGTGCAAGCTTAGTCTCCAGCGTGTTCCCCGACATTTTCCTCAGTCCATCCTTCAGCGTCTCCACAGCACGTTCTGCTAAGCCGTTGGAAGCAGGGTGGTATGGCGCAGACCGTATATGTCGGATTCCATTCTTCTCCACAAACTCTTTGAAAACCTCACTGGTGAAAGTGGGCCCGTTGTCACTGACCACTGTATCCGGTAGCCCGTGGGTGGCAAAGATGCTTCTGAGCGTGTCAGTGGTAACAGGGGCTGTGATATTTGACATGATGTGTGCCTCCATCCACTTTGAATGAGCGTCCACCAGCACAAGGAACATGCGACCCATAAACGGACCAGCAAAATCCAGGTGGAGCCTGGACCAGGGACGGCCCGGCCACTCCCATGGGTGGAGAGGCGCCGGTGCGGGCATCTTCTGGTTACTTTGACACTGTGAACATGCTTTGACCTTTTCTTCCAACGCACCGTCCATCCCTGGCCACCACACAAACGACCTGGCGAGGCTCTTCATCCTTGACACCCCAGGGTGGGCTTCATGCAGCACTTCCATTACCTGAGCACGACCCGCAGGTGGAATAATCACCCTGGAGCCCCAGAGGATACAGCCATCCAGCACACTGAGCTCCAGCTGACGCTGGACATAGGGCTTGAGCTCCTCCCGCTCAACTGTTACCGGCCAGCCCTGCAGTAGCCACTGCTTTACTTGTGACAGTGCCGGGTCTCTTTCAGTCCACTGTTTGATCTGCTCTGCGGACACCGGAGAGTCAGACAGCCTGTCTAACAAAAACACAGTCTCTGGAAGGAGGTTAGCTTGGCTCGGTGACTCATGGAGGGGAAGACGGCTGAATGCGTCTGCATTTGCATTTTCACTTCCTGCTTTATACACAATGTGATACTGGTACGCTGACAAAGTTAATGCCCAGCGCTGCACTCTTGCTGATGCCATGGGTGAAATACCTTTAGTCTCACCAAACAGGCCCAGCAGAGGCTTGTGGTCTGTGAAAATGGTAAATGGGCGACCATAAAGGTACTGGTGGAACCGTTCCACAGCAAAAACTACAGCTAGCCCCTCCTTCTCTAGCTGAGAGTAACCCCGTTCTGCTGATGTGAGAGTACGAGACACGTACCCAATAGGCTTCTCACCTCCGTCGTCCATACGATGCGAAAGGACCGCCCCCACGCCGTAGGGTGATGCATCACAGGACAAAACAACTTCCTTGTCTGGGTCAAAGTGCACAAGCAGCGTTGCAGAGTGCAATAGTCCTTTTACCTGCTGGAACGCTGTCTCCTGATCCTGCTGCCAACTCCAGGAACAGTCTTTGTGCAGAAGCTGATAGAGTGGAGCAAGCACAGTGGACAGTTCAGGCAAGAACTTCCCATAATAGTTCACTAAGCCCAAGAACGACCTGAGTTCTGCCACATTCTTTGGGCTAGGAGCCTCCTTTATCGCCCTCACCTTCTCCGTCATGGGGGAAAGCCCCTGAGCTGAAATCATATGACCCAGGTAGGTGACACTCGGAGCCTGGAAAACGCATTTACTGCGCTTTAACCGCAGCCCGGCCTCCTTCATTCTCTGAAGCACCTGGTCGAGGTTTTGCAGATGCTCCCCTTCGGTCTTACCCGTCACCAAGATGTCGTCTAGGTAGACAGCAACATGGGGAATGTTCTGCAGGAGGTTGTCCATGGTGCGCTGAAAAATGGCTGGGCTGGACGCGACGCCGAACACCAAGCGATTGTACTTGAACAGACCCTTGTGAGTGTTGATGGTCACGTATTGTTTAGAGTCCTCGTCCAGCAGCAGTTGTTGGTACGCGTGACTCATGTCCAGTTTTGTAAACGTTTGTCCTCCTGCCAGTGTGGCGAACAAATCCTCCACTCGTGGCAGGGGATAAGGGTCCAGTTGTGAGGTTTGGTTGATTGTCATCTTGTAATCACCACATAGCCGCACCCCACCATCTTCTTTCAGCACAGGCACAATTGGGGCTGCCCAGTCAGAGAACTCCACCGGTTCAATGACACCTGACCGCTGCAGCCTGTCCAGCTCCGCTTCCACCTTAGCCTTCATAGCGTATGGCACTGTGCGTGGTTTACAAAAACGTGGCTTTGCGTTGGGGTCCACGGTCAACTTCACTGTTGTGCCCCGGAGGGTGCCAAGCTCATCCTTAAAAACGTCTGCATACTTTGATAGGATGTCTCCAACCACCCTCATGTGCATGATCTCCCCCCAATTGAGGCGGATTCTCTGTAGGAGGTCCCGCCCAAGCAGACTAGGTCCCTCCCCGTCTACCACTATCAGCTCCCCTTTAGCTGACTGGCCTTCGTACATAACGTCTACTTCTATAGCTCCAAGTAGAGGAATGCACTCACCAGTGTATTGTCTCAGTTTAATATTAGTCTTTCTTAAAGCGGGCGCCTTTCCAGAGCCCCACAACCTGCAGTAGGTGGTATGACTTATCACTGAAACTGAGGCACCCGTGTCCACCTCCATGGTCATCTCTTTTCCATTTATTTGCAGCGTTGTGCAGATTGGGGCTGCCCGGGGTTTACAGAGGTCCATACTGAACATGTTGAATGAACACTGCTCCTCAGGTCCTTCGCTTTGCAAATGATGCGTTTTCATTTGGGGTTTTGACTCTTCCCACTCCTTTTTCCATTGCTTTTTAGCACCTCTGCACTTCTTGGCTATGTGTCCCTTTTTCTGGCAGTTATGGCAAACAGCATCTATAAAACCACAGTCATTAGCGAGATGCGCTCCCCCACACCGGTAACACTCTAATGACTTCATCGGCTTGCCTCTCCCCTCCTTAAACAGACGGTGAACGGTGCTCTGTGGCACACTGGCATTAGCTGCTTGAATGTCTTTTGAGTTGTTAGCTGCCGTTTCCATCGCATGAGCGATCTCCAACGCCTTCTTGAAAGGTAGTGTAACTTCACCCAGCAATCGGCGTTGAATGCTGTCATTATTGATACCACAGACCAACCTGTCCCGTAGCATGTCGTCAAGCCCCGGTCCAAACTCGCAATATTCCGACAGTTGTCTCAGCTCCGCCACGAATGCAGCAACTGAAACTCCCTCTTTGCGTGAATGGGTGTGGAACTTGAAGCGCTGAACAATCACTAACGGTTTGGGGTTGTGATGCTCCTGCACCAGGGTCACCAATTCCTTGAATGACAAGTCACCTGGCTTCCGTGGGGTTGCTAAGTTGCGTATCAACTTGTACGTCTTGGCACCGCACACACTGAGGAGAATCGATCTCTGCCTTTCCTCCTCCTCAATGCCATTCGCCAGGAAAAAGTGCTCCAGTCTCTCGACATATTCAATCCAGTCACCATCCAGCTCGACGAACTCACTGAGCGTGCCGACCGTAGCCGCAGCCATGCTACAAGCTAAAACTACACGGAACGTCTTCTCCGACCCTAACCACACGACACTCCGTCATATATGTTTTAATCCTCGTCGCCAAAAGTGTGGTAACCCGAGGGTAATGACGCACGCACACTTGGAGCTCAGTTAGGGTACTTTACTGGAAAAACATATCACCGTACAACAGCCCAGCATGGACCATGCATTCCTTAGACGGTGCAACACTAAAACCGGCCGGTAGAGTACACGGGTAAAGGCACAAAGGTTCCGGGGTGCAATATATAAATGAATGCAACATTAATTCAATCTATAACAGAAACTATAGCTCAATTTCTCAAAACTCTAAACAAAAACCTGAGAAGAGTTAATCATTTTGTCAAAATTACACAAATTCTTCTCAAAACAGATATTTTCCCCAAAACAGTAAACCCAGGTATCAAATGAATATCTCTTAGAGAGCATCAATTAAACACTGGTGTGATCAATTCAAAACACTTCCATCAAAATACTATTTACATACGTTTTGGCTTTATGAGGCCATGTTACATATTCCAATGTATACAATTTTTAGAAATAGCTTTCTTTTTTAAAGTTGCAATTAAGTGGTACATATAGTATAAAGACTGTTGCCATATTGTAATAGAATACTGTGAATATATCATATAAATATTGCTTTGACACAATCGTATCAGAATAGGATACAATGCATATTTGTCTATCCAATGAGCTCCAATGGGCTAAACTCACATTCCCAGCTTCCCAGAGTCATACTGTACACCTATAGTTGATGCTGCAACATTCCAAGCCAAGTACAAGTACAAAAGGGTAACAAAGCAAATGTTTATTTTTTTTTACTGTAAAACAGTAAAATGTTCAGCTGAACTGACTGCATAAAAGGCTTTTCGTAGGCCAACAACAAATAAAAATGAGAATATAAATGAGGTAAAACAGATCTACATTTAAATCAGTATGTATCCCACCTCCGACCCTGATCAGGTCAAAGGACCATATCTGCAACACAGTAGAGCTCACGAGTCCTCTTTTATGCTCCGACACATGATTGAAGTCTTTTGCTAATTGAGTTTGAACAGGTGAGAAGTGAGTTAGACTTATTGATAATTAGTTGTTGCGTTTTGAAGGCCAGTGTGATCCAGATGAAACAAGTGTGCTAAATGAGTAGATTTGAGCAAAAATAAGAAAAAAACAGTAGAATTGTGCTTCGAATTTAGCAGTCTGGAGTCTTGTAGTTGATACATGAGCTTCAAGTTTTCAGAATTGTGTGCATAGTTCCATTTTTTGTGTGTATACAATCGAGAAAAACTGTTACAATCAATTTCATACCGGTACCGCTTGCATTTCCGCTTATAAACGGGCAAAATTATCGGCAGAGATATATGTGGTTACCAAATAAACACACTATTATCTGGTTGGCAAAACAAATTTCAGCACACTCGCCTTTTAGCATTTAAACACAAATAAACATATAAAGGTGGTATTGGTGAATGGTGAAAACGGGAGAGGAAAATAAACGCTGTCTTAATATCAGCTAAAACAAACAAAGACCTAAAACCTCACCACACCCACTCAGCAGCTCCGGTGACGTACCTTAGGAGAGATTGCTATCACAACAAACCATAATGACTGTAATGCAATAGACATGCAAACCCAATACACATCGATGTAGGCTTTCAAACAGTGGTGGTGCCTGACAGGGGACTGGCAGATCAACTTTGGACAACAGAAAGGGAACACTCCTGTTCTTTGCTTAAATGCAACATCTTCATGAATCTGATACTGAGCATCAAAACAATCAACTTCAGTCTCTTGTCTTCTCTTACTTACTCAACCTTTGAACACATATTTTTCTGTGTGTTTTCTGGGTGACAATGATGAGAGAGGTGGGTATTCTTCTTAAAATGCAAACCACAGTCAAAACACAAGTCTGTCAAGATTTTGAGGCTTCAGTGAGGAATTTAGAAATGCTACAATGTCCTCCCCTGAACTTAACACCCTTTCTGGTAGCAGAAATTCAGAAGTGTTTCCTTGTGTTTCATCTTCCAATAATAATCACGCTGGGGAAAAAGACAGATGGATTAAACGCTCAAACTATACCCTAATGAAGACAAGTTTATTCTTTGCCTTTTCACCAAAATATCCTTATTTAGAGGATTAAATTATAATGGAGTTTCACTTTTGTGTAGTGTAACAAATGGCCCATCTAGCTCCATGATTTGTAATAATTGTATTGACGTGGGAAGAAATTGCAACAAACAATTGCGTTCAATGTAAAATAACTCTATTCTGTGGTGCTGCTATTAGTAATGTACACAAGTTTGACTTTCAACATATTGCATCGTCACTTTCACACCACAGAATGTGAACCTTTTCGGTAGAGGTGGAGTCTCGTTCACCCTGCCATTATCAGCTGGGTTTTCCTGTTGATTCATTTATCGTTCCTTACACAACTTTTCTAACAACCTGTCTGACTATAATTTGCCAGTGTTTTACTCACTTTATGGGTTTATTTCCTGTGTTTTTCTACTGCTCTGCATCACCTGGTGTAACACGGCGTTGCCCCATTTGATGAGGGAGAAAGAATGAACCCTTGTTTTGAGGCAGCTGAAAATGCTGACAAATCGTAGTCATTTAGAAAGTCGATCGCATAGAGTTATGAATCGAAATCGCAAGTGATTACGATTAATTGTGCAACCCCATCGCACACTCAAACTCACACAAACATACACACACACACAAACTCACACACACATACAAACACACCCACATACACACATTTGGTAAAGAAAGATGAGGAGGAGGGCCTGAACTACACACCACTGTGTGGTGAGAGAGCTCCCTGACTCGAGGCGCACTGAGCAGAAAAGACAGTGGCCTGGATGTTCTCTGTGTGAGCTGCAGCTGTAGTTTGTCATTCAGAGCGCGTTCCCCTTCCACGCCTCTAATTCTACTGATAACAGTCCTACATCCTACACCTCGTTGCACTAGAATCCTGCTATGCACCCCCTACATCTTCAGCTCTCTCATGCACGCACACACACACACACACTCACACACACACACACACACACACACACATACACTCACACATGCACGCACACACACACACACACACACACACACACACACACACACACACACACACACACACACACACATGCAGGAAGGCGGAAACACACAAAAGCTGACAAACAACAACCTGAATTTAAACAGACACAAACACACACACACAGACAACCACCTGCATTAACACGTGTATGTATGAACTGATTAATCAAGAGAAGAGTGTTTCAGGCATTGGAGATACATTTCATTTGAGATAATCCCTCAAACAAAGCAAATGCAAATAAACTCGGAAATCCCCAAATATCTTCTGAAAGGGCTAAGAGGAGAAGCTGTTTTGGTTTCTACAGATTTAGCTGGAAATGCTGAATATGTAAATATTCTCAGAAAGGAAGAAAAACCTTTAATATCCGGTGCATTTCTGAAGGATCTTGTCTTAAACTGATGTCATCAAAGGATTTTTCCATGATGTTGACATTGATTACGTTGAGAAGTAAATTAGCCAAAATTTTGGTTCAACTCACCCCATCTTGTGGTGCATACCCCTTCCGAATTTCGGCAGTTGGCGATTAATTTACATCCATTATGTTCCAAATTAGTATCTTTGTTTCGTCCTACCAAGGTAAGCAAATACGACCTGCCCTAGCTAGATTGCCTTCTTCAATATGCCCACAAACAAACAAGTTTGATTCTGTCTTAACTCGCCACCGTGCAGTCACACGGATGAATCGGAGTGCAGAAATCTCTTTGGCTCAAGGTCAACTAACTACCTGTAATAGCAGTCAAACCAACTACCGTAAAGGTTGTCAGATCAACTAACTACATGTAATAACAGGTCAGCTAAATACCTCTTATTACTGCTAGTCAAACTCCCTGTAATAGCAGGTAAACTAACTACCTGTAATAGTAGGTCAACTAAGCACCTGTAATAAGAGATAGACTAACAACATGTAATAACAGGTAAACCGACAACCTGTAATAGCAGGTTACTAACCTCCTGTAATAACACTTAAAAAAATCGACATGTCACTGACCGATAATAGAAGGTAAATAAGGGGTAGACAGGTTGGTGGAACAAAACTTGTAGGATGTGTGATCTTTTTTATGCAGCTGCCAAGCCTGGTCTTCTAAGGAGCTGGTGTGTTTGAAGAAATGTAATTTAGTCATTTTGTTGTTTGAAGCTGGTCTCTTGTGCTACTCTGCTGTATCCACTCATCTTTTGTTTGTATTTCTTTGTGTGTCAACGATCTATCAATTAATGGATTTCATTACTCCTGATAAGGTAGAGGGAAGCTGGCCCTTCATTAAACTTATTTCAGAACCATTTTTGGGAAAACAGTAGAGGATATAGTACAATATAGAACAGTTCATCTTCAACACAAAGTTAATGTGCACAATTTAACCTAAACATCACATTCAGTATACATTGTGTTATACACAGCCTACAAAATAATACACAATGAATTCTAAAACCACAATTTCCTGTGTATGTATACCCAAACCTCTTCGCTGGTGAATACTTCCAGGCTGTTATTCTGCTGTTCCGAAAATGACGTTCTTAATTTACATTACAGTATATAGCAATTCGATTCATTATCACAGGAGCTAACAATTCAGTGTCCTCATTAAGTACGCACAGTATGCACAATAAACATAATTATTTATTAATTTGATCAGCATCTTAGTTGCTGGATTGAATGTTTGCCTATTTATTTCTCTGTATTCTAATTATTTTCATTATTATTTTGGACATTATACATAGAAATATGTTTTGCAAAAATACAGCAGTGGTGTGCATTCGATAACGTGGAAGTCCGGATCATGACTTTTATGCAGTCACGTGCAGCTTAATGTCTTCCGATTAACACAATCCAGAATAAAACTTTGATGAATGACAACAATGTCTCCAACAGAATTGAGCTCAATACACAATAGAGCAAGGGAAGTAAAAGGGATTTGGATGTTGTTATTTTCTGTTCTATTTAGTTTCCCATGTGCTAAATGTGTTTTTGTACCACAGACTGCACACATACTCCTTCACATCGCAATATAAAATCTTCACAGATGCATCCGTTTTGATTCCACAGGGGAATCTCCTCATCTAGTGATGTAAAGAGGTTATGATGACAGCTCAGCTCAACAAAACAACACATCACTTTCCCTACAATTGAAGAAAATCTCTTTATTCAGGGGCACATCATCGCAAGCGAGACTTCTTATTAGGAAATATGTCCTGTGAGGGTTAGTGATGTGCAGATAGAGACCCGGATGAACACATCTTTCAAATTAATACTTTGGGAATGCAGCGCTTTATTAAGCAGCATGACCGTCTCCATGCGAACACATCTGATCTGAAGTGATTGATGGTGTCATCGTGGGCTCTCATGCATGGTTGAAATACACGTCACATACATTAAAAAAAAATCCAATGCCCCAAGGCTGCAGGCTAAACACTCACTCACTGACACCATATTCAGAGGACATTGTGCATCCTAATCCCCAATTGCAGACTCAAGTCTCCCACAAAGCTGAACTCTCCAGCGATAGTTTTTTACCGCTCACAAGCTATTTTAGCCAATTATGTTTAGCCAACAGCAAGTTATAGAGGCCTTCGGATTGTTGTGGTTCACAGAACCAAACCTTCCAGAGAGTCTAACCTTCCAGAGAATCAAAACGTACAATTCAATTGAATCACACAGACACCCAGAACATCTGTGGTAGGGGACAGCAGCCTTTGGTGTTAGGCTGCTATTCTGAGTGTGCAAGTGGCTGGCCTACCTTCGACCTCAGATGGTGCTCAACAAAGATGTTTCATTGAAATGTCTGATCAGTGAAGCAGTGATGTATGGCGAAGACGTACTCTGATGGCCAATGTGACAGGCCTGCCCTGGGTCTTGTTACGCTGAGCTTTTGTAACATAATTGAGTAGCTGTGATGCAGAAGCCAAGTGTCATTTGAATGACATCAAGCTACTATAGTTAATAATAACATGAAAGGTAGAATTAGGATAGCGTTGGCACTGAATCTTTAACAGATGAATGGGGTGAATGTGAGCAGAGAAAGAAAGATGAGGAGAGAGAGAGAGAGATAAGGTGATGAGGACATGCAGTGAGAAATAAAGGGAGATGAGGATGTGGATAAAGAGTTCGAGAGGGCGATGAGGACAGAGAGAGAGAGAGAGAGAGAGAGAGAGAGAGAGAGAAGGCCATGGAGAAAGGGTTAGAGAGAGAGAGAGAGAGAGAGAGAGAAAGAGAGAGAGAGAGAGAGAGAGAGAGAGAGAGAGAGAGAGATAAGGCCATGGAGAAAGGGTTAGAGAGAGAGAGAGAGAGAGAGAGAGAGAGAGAGAGAGAGAGAGAGAGAGAGAGATATAAGGACATAGAGAAAGAGTGGACGTGCAGAGAGAGAGAGTGAGAGAGAAAAAGAGAAAAAGACACTGTTGTACAGGTTAACAATATTTCACCTCACTTTTTGTCTCTTTTAGTACTTGGCTATTTTGCAATGTTGATTTATTTTTCATGTTAATAAAGCTCTTTTGAATTGAAGGACGTAGAGGGAGATGGTGAAAGAGCTGAAGAGTGTTGAAAAGGTGTTGATTATTGTAGACGGATCCACGTTGTTGACCTCTACAGAGGGGCGAAGACAGTTTAAGAAGAGAGGTTAGTGTTTGTCCCCTCTGTCTCTGTCTCTCTCGTGTGTCTCTATGTTCATATTCTCTGGCTCTCTCTTCAGCTGCATCCTTCTAATCTTTCTCCATTCTTCTTTTCACTCTCTTTCTCTCCATCTTTCAATCCATCCCCATCTTCATATTTCTCCATCCATCCTTAATTTGTTCTCTCCATTCTTGTATCTCCCCCTCTCTCCATCCTCATATCTTATTTCCTCCTCCATCTCTTGTCGCCTCAGTAACCCTCCCAGGACATGTTCTGCTTCAGCAACCATGCAAGAGAGCAGGAAAAGGCTGAGCTGGATGCCGTTCTTTTCAATCAGACACAACAGTTCTGGACATTGGGAAAAACTGACAACCGCTCCCCAGATGGAGAGACGCTAGTGATTAAAAACACTCCAGCGCTCTGTTCCTTCTTGTTCTCCTTCCTTCCCTTTATCTGTATGCTTTTTCTCTTTCTTCTAAAACATTAATTCATCATGGCTCAAATCAGACCTGGGTTCTCTGAAACTACCGGAGAGATAAGCCACTGACGTGGAACAATTACAGTTGGTCTGATTAAGTAAAAACTGTTCATCATCATTCAATAATATCCCATCTAATATAAACCCACCCCTCCCTTCAGGCCCACCTGCTAAGCAATTCCCCCAAAACACATGACTAGAGGGTAGGCCATACAATTATTTAATTCAGGGGAATTAATGATGGACTTTTAGAGGCATGCAATGGCCACAGATTTTTTACACTAATATTTTATCATGACTTCTGACAGGATGCAGAGATTATTATACAAAAAAAGTCAAAAATTGCTTCTCCATATTGCCTATCCAAGTACTACACCGAATACAATACTACACAGCCGCGGTCTCCATTTTTTTGCGATGGAAAATCGTTGCATCTGCAATAGCACACATCATTTTAAACCTAGAAACATCACAACTAACTAAGTGGTTAGGAGAAGCTTGCATTAGGCATTAGTCTGATTAAAGACATGGGGCCTTTTACCTTTCTAACTTCCCAATCATTATTCATCAAAAGTGTCCCATCAAATATAAACAGCTTGTAAGTCACCAACCCCCCCATGGCGTCATATGCATATCACGAGCCTGATGGAGCCCCTGGTAGTGGTTAGGGGTGGGCCAGGGTAAGTGCACGCCAGCAGGCCTGGGTTGACCGCTCCGACAGCAGTGCGTGTGCTGTGTTCAGCCAGGCGCACGTCTCTCCTCCTCTATTTTCTCATTATCCCGCTCTTTCCATTCGTCGGTCTGTCGCTCCTCGTCAGCACTCGGTTTGCATCCCTTATGGCCGCCGGAGTGTGGCTGAAATTATTTTGCAGACTTTATCTGAAAATGGATATTGTACGGTCGCCTGGCAGCAGGCATGAAAATAACTGCTTAGCGACTCCATTACATGTGCTTCTGACTGTTTTCGTGAGGTTGTTTGTGATAAGTGACGTTCACTTATACACGCCGGCCTAGACAGACGAGGTCATCAGCTCGGCTCGTTCTGACAACATTGTGGTGTCCAATTGGTGGAAAATCCAAGAAACCGTCCAATTACTGGCCGCAGTTATTATCACAATAAAAGTGCCACATTGACAAGTGTCGAAATCTCTTTGACTGCTGTTGGGGGGTCTGTGGAGGAGTGACCGTGCATGTGAGAAAGCCCCCAGTCTGACTGCTTACTGTACTGCTTAGCCTACTACTTTATAAACATAAGATTGTGAACATCCTTTTAGCATTAATATTGCCATTATTAATCGTTAACATTATTATTAGAATAATCACTATTATCATCCTTAATATTGTCCATAGTACTATTGTTAATTGGTGAATAATCCTTTGTATCACCATTAGCACTGTAGCGACCAACAGGGGTTATGTTTACGTTCCTAAGGGTCATGGGGGTTGTTAGAGTTGATTTTAGAGGATTTTAGTAGAGTCAAGTCTTATAATTGCATTGTTTGGTTTTAAGGTTACGTGATACAGAACATTGTAAGCTGAAGGACTGACGATGTAGTACCGTGATGCAGACAACTATTATGTGTTTGTAAAGTGCGTTGTATTGGACGCAGGTAGACTTTGAAGAACACCTCTCTTGGCAACTGTAGCATCCAAAGGATTTCCATGGATCCAACCTTCAACATTCGACTTGAACTCCCCTGCTAGCTGCCTCTTACCCAGGTATGGCTTGAAGACGAGAGTCAGGAACAGCTTGCCATCTGCTATCGGCAGTAAGGAGAGAGCCAGCATGTAAACCTTGCTGCACTAAATGAGGCAATACATGAGGCATTGCATGAGGCAGGCCGAGGCGATCTTCCACTTTTGTCCGAGGGACAAGGGTCAGCCTGTCTGCCAGGTGCCAAGGGGGTACTCCCGTCCACCAGGACCCCTACTGCTGTCAGATGAAGATGGTGAGGGGGAAATGGGCTAGTATGGAGGGCACAAAGCCATTGCAAACTTGTCCGAGACTGTGAGACGGTGCATGATTCTGGCTCCTCTACTTCTGCCACCTGCATGGCTGTCCAGGAGTTGACGGAACAGCGCCGCAAGGGTCTCGTCACAGCAGCAGCATCAGAAGTTAAAGGAGTTTCTCAACTAAAACAACCTCTATGCCACCAGGGACCAGGACTACACACAGATAGGACTGGTCCAGCATACCAAGATTCAGGGAATGGCTGCTGCGTGAGGGATCCGGCCATTGGATAGCCCTCGGCCAATGGCAGGCATCCTGGTGCAGAATAAGGATGAAACCTTGTAGTTCTTGTGGAATACAGGTGTCTGAAAAACATATTGGACTCCTACCCAGTAACCCGCATTGGCGATGTGCAAAGGAGTGCTGTTACTCTCAGTATCACGAGGAACGGGACCGGGTGATGCCAATGGTGATGGCCATCCAGACCAGCAGCAACTATGGGTTCCAGGAGTTGCGGCATCATCAGGGAGCAGACACAGAGTTCGGGCAAGTCAGGAGCTGGCTGGGGGAATGACAGCAACAAGTCTGGGCAGGGGTTATTGACCACAGGTCCTGAAGTGAAGGACTACTATTCCCATTGAGCCAACCTCGAGTAGGGGTCGACAACCTTGGCCCCTTCATCATTCCTGATTATTTAACAAAATCAAAAAGTGCAGCTTTTTTGCATTTTGTAGGCATAATTCAGAAATGCGCAAACTTGAACCATTCTTCTTTTGGGATCTTTTATGTGACACTAAATACATCTAAATCTGGCCACAAAGGCACTCTCTCTAACTCCCTCTCTCTCTGTGTCACTCTTTCTCTTCCGCAGAGGAATACTTAGATGAGACTCAAGAAAGATTTGCAAAGATGTACAAGGGCAGCTATTGAAGAGGGCATTGCAGTAATAAAGATGAGGATAATGAATGCGTGGATAATACGTTCTTATTCAGAGGCCGATAGCACTGTTCAGATTTTTGCTATATTTCTGAGTTGAAAGAATCAGGACTTGACCAATTAGTTAACATGGTATTCAATTGATGGTCCACTAGCCCTTGTCAAGCTGCCCTTTTACATCTTCAACTTGTTCAAAATGTAGCTAGGCTAGGACTGGCTGTAAACCTCACATCAATCCTATTTTAGTATCACTGCACTGGCTGCAAGTAAAGTTCAGGATTGATTTTAAGATTATTTTGATTATCTTTAAGGCCTTAAGGACATGGCTTAGCTCCTTCCAACATTTTCCAGCTTCTATACCCTTACATCAAATACCTACTTTTAAGCCATTCATTAAGGAAAACTTTTGGATTTTTCCCCCTGGACCAAATGTTGCTGTAATTTTGGCTTAAATATACATTTTTCTTTACGTTTTGCTTAATCCGGTTTTTAAAAAAAGCTTTCTTTGAGTTTTGTTTGAAATTGGGGGCATGTGGGCCAACCTAGACCCCTTCTTGTAATTTCGGGTCAAGGAGACTTTTTTCTTTTCATTTTGCTTGATCCGGGTTCATGGAGAGCTATGTTTCCTTGAGTTTTGTTTAACATTGGGGGCAAGTGGGCCAATACACTGAAGAATGACATAAGTAGTATCTTCAGATCCAATAGTAAGGATCACTATTTTCTTATAATTTAGTTGAAGGAAGTTGAGTGATATCCAGTCCTTTCTAGCAGCTAATCAGCTGTTGAGATAAACATAGCTGAAGGTTATCAGGGTAATAATGTTAGGATAAACATCCAAAGTAACTGGCCCAAGGGAGGCATGTACATTGAAAAAGGGATAGGACCGAGGATTGACCCCTGGGGGAACCCATACAACATGGTAATGGTGGCCAATTGGGTTAGTTCATTTAAACATTGATAGATAAATCAGATGAGGAGGATGGGGGCACAATTTTCAGTTTAGGTGCCAGAGAAAGCAGTGAGAGCTTGTGGTGCACAAGCTGGTTGATTGTGCTGAGTTAAAGAGTTGTGTTTATTAGTGGTAATTAAGTCTGAGAAGTAAGCCATTCTTGCATGTTAGACTTTCTGATTGAGCAAAGACAGAGGTTATTTCATGTGTAGAAAATCCAGATTTGTATTTTTCCATCTGAGCCAAGCCCTCCTGCTTTTTTGCTTAAGGCTAGGAATAGCATAATAATCCATGACAAGGATTTGGGGGCTTCTTCTGACATGGTTGTAATAGGTGCAGTGGCATCTATCTCCAAGGAACCCTTGTTATTGATATTATTGACCAGAGCCACAATGCAAGGGTTGAATTGTGCTATGATGTAAATCAGCGAAGATAGATAGAGCATATTGGTAATTAAAAATGAGGGAGCATACGGTTCTCTTCTGATTGAGGGAGATGCCAGGATGCCGGAGCCAAACAAAGCACATTTATGAGCAGAAAAAGGTCTTACACTTAGAGGGAGTTTACAGACAGGCCTAGAGTAAATATGAGGTCATGGTTGTGGCCTCGGGTATGAGTCGAACCAGAGACATGCTGTACCGATAAAAAGTAATCTTACTACTATAATAGCAGGCCGGTCGCACAAGTTACTCAAGTTAGTGATGGGAGCATGTGCAAAGCAGCCTGCAGCTCACACACACAAACAGCACGCGCAAACGCAAACATACACATACACGCCGCATACACACACCGCACACACACACCGCACACACACGCACATGCGCACAAACGTACAGGGAAACCCACACACACGTGCAAACACACACACACATACACACACACACACGCACACCCACACACCGCACGTCAAGACAAAGGCAGCAACAGATACACGGAAGCGCACACACACACGTGTGCACACACACGCACGCGCACACACCGCACGTCAAGACAAAGCCAGCGACACACTCGCAGAGGTAAGACGTTATGTTTTTAAACATCACGTCTCCGCCATCGGCACAGGCAGAGGTAAGAACACACACGCACGCGCATACCCCGCAGAGACACTCGCCCTTAAATATAACGGCTCTGCCATCGACACACGCGCAGGTTAGAACACACACACGCACACACCGCAGCGACACTCGCCCAGGTAAGATGTTATGTTTTTAAACATAACGGCTCCGCCATCGACACATGCGCAGGTAAGAACACACATGCACGCGCACACACCGCAGCATCACTCGCCCAGGTAAGACGTTATGTTTTTAAACATAACGGCTCCGCATCGACACAAGTGCACAGGTAAGAAGACACACGCACTCCCCACAGCGACACACTCGCCCAGGTAAGACGTTATATTTTTAAACATAACGGCTCCGCATCGACACACGTGCACAGGTAAGAAGACACACGCACACCCCACAGCGACACACTCGCCCAGGTAAGACGTTATATTTTTAAACATAACGGCTCCGCCGTCGACAAACTGTCAAAGAAGTTCTGTCTATAGACAGAAAATGCGATAAAAGAAGGGAAGCATCGGCAGTTCGTTGATTTTGTCATATAAAAACCGTTACATTCAAACATCGCGCCGACCGGCATATCAACTAGTCAGGTGATCTTAAAGAGACAGTGTCCCTATAACACAATGAAAACATGTCAATAACACAGTACGGTAAATTATGTCTATAGTGTCCACCACAAGACTACACTTTGTTGCTCAAACTTAATATTACCCTCCTCCCGAAATGTCTTGCGATATTGATATCCCCCTTCCCCCCTGCGGACTGTTATAGTTGTTTTATTTTTCTTATGTTTTGTGTGTATGCTATGTGTGACCGTAGGCTTCTGCTGCCTGTCTAAGCCAGGACACTGGAAGAGATGTTTAATCTCAATGATGATTATTATTTTTAGAAATTTGTTACATTATCGACAGGGGTTTCCACATTAATGCTATGGATTTAATTACAACTGTTGCTCGCGCGCGAAAACTCTAGTCCCCTACAATAATAAATATATCATGATGGAGGACAATGGAGAATGGCATTTCTGAAAGTGCTGCTAAAAAGCTATTAATTGGTCTCAGGGGGCAGTTGATTAAAACTAAGAAGACTGGGTTTTGACAGTTGTGTTTAATGTTGAGCCTCTCAAAGCTCTGAAAGTTATCAACAGCAATGCTTTTGCAGTTACAATTGCTGTAGGCAACAGCAAGACCTTTACCACTGCCAGTGCAACTTGGAAAGTTCCAATAACTGTAGCCAGGAGGGCAGAGTTCAACTTCATGGCAGCAGTCTTTGGGCAGGTCTCAGTCAACATTATGAAGTCCAGAATATGGGATGTAATCGAATCCTTCAGGTTGAAGATTTTGTTTGACAGACATATATTGAATAGAGCAAATTTTGCTGTTGTGATGGGTGACACAGACTGCTTATGATTGTAGGTAATATGGATTAAGTTACTACTATCGGCTGTAGTTTTGTTAACAGTGACACATTTCTAAGGCCTAAGTTTGTAATGAAGGAAATCAGTGAGACCAAGTTAATTGATGGAGTACAGGGGTCAGGGGTCTGAACCACAGAGAAGCATTTAATATACCTGATAATAATATTTACACAGTATGTTGCATTTACAATGCATGTATGTCACACCTAAGAGCACATATATTGATGTCATGGAACAGACTCAGCCTATGTCAGTTGCAAAAGGCTTGCATGATTTCAGCTTCAGTGTCATGTTTTTAGCTAGCAGGGGAATTCCATCATGCTTAGATATAATGAGTCTGTCCAGAAATGCAGTGAAATTTTCTACCATAGGAATTCCCAGTTATATGCAGTGCATATGGTAGGAGACTACAAATGTAGTCCTTGAGTCCAGGAGCGTCTTTATGAGGGTCATAAAGTCTGCTTTCAGTATTTCTGACTGCTGTGCTCTAATGTCCTTGTAGCCAAGGGCGTAGGAACCGGGGGGTCCTTTGCTTCTTTTAATTCAGTCCATTGAGCTGAATATGCATAATACACAATAACTACAAGTGTTGTATTAGCAGCATAATATGGCTTTAGGATGCATCAAGTGTATATGTCTCTGGTATGTAAAGAGTCATCACCATAGCAAGAATAACAAGCATTTTGCAAGTCTCTCTGATACATACAAGTTTTTATAGTACTACTGCAGTTCATTCATCAGCTTACTTACACTTATTTAGTCAGGGAATGAAATGTACAATGTCATTCTGGACTTAAACTTAATTAGTAAACTACAAGAATAACTGAACTTATTTAAGTTTTGGCTATGGTGGCACTTGCAACAAATGCATATGTAATTTGTTAAAAAGTATACATTCTCCTCCATAAGGTTAGCAAACGTGTACCAGCTAAAGTTTTAACAGCGTTCTTATTAACCATCTCATTCCGGTTTGTTGACATTAAAGCAGAATTTTTTCATTATGAAATAGGATTGTAGCTAATATACATAATGGTTGTAGTGGTAATTTGAACAGCTAAACATTCTCTTTGGAAACAAACAGAGACGAACCCTAGGAGTCAGGGGTATAGGCGTGCGCTGAAATGAAAGGCATTACAGCAACAAATGATGGGATGTTCATGGTTCCATTTGCAGAATGCATTAGCAGAGGCCAGTAATGTATCCAATCAGAATAGAGCGGACAGCCGAGATAGAGGATAGGATTCCAATGACTGCTCGGGCTGATATTTGTGTATTTTTCTCTCTCCCTCTCTTCTCTCTCTTTCTTATTCCCCCCCTCTCTCCCTCTCCCTATTTCTTTCTGAGTCTCTCCTTCTCTCTCACGCTCTCTTTCTGTCTGATCCCCACTCCCTCTGTCTTTCTGTCATCCTCCCTCTCGCCAAGTTTCTGTCTTGCTCTTTCTCTCTATACTCCCTCTTTCTGTTTCCCTCTCTTCCTCTCTCTCTACCTCACTCTCTCCTGGGTCTTTCGCTCTCGATCTCTAGAGGAACAATACAAAGTCACCACCAGTCATTTTGGTTGTTGGTGAATGAGATCGGAGTGAAATCCAAGCTCTCTTGTCCCCCGGGTGTTGTGTTATATGAAACCAGATAAGGCTCCTGATAACAGACAGCCATCAAGTAACACATCTCACTGGTGTCTGTTTCTCATCGACTAATAAACCTATTTAGCTTGATTGTTGTTTCTTTTTTTATCTGTCAAATGTGCTCACGATTTCGTAACGATGATTATTGAATATTGTGTGTGGGAGGGGGTTTGTGTTTGTTTTTTCCTGGGTCTGCGCAAATGTGTGTGACTGTGTGTTTGTGAGTTTTGGCTATCCATCTGTATTAAGCCTACTGAATGTCATCCTGTTTTAGTAATATTGCAGTGTCGCTTTGATATAATTTTGAAACACCATGCACCTATGCACCTGTGGGCCTTTATCAAGGCTGAGCTCTGTACTTTTTATCTTCAGGTTATGTGAGAGTAGTGATAGCTGTGGTTGTTGGGAATAAAGGTATTCTGAGGGAGCACAACCTCACAGATCCCCTTCTCTCCCAGAGTTCCTCTCTTTTGGCAAAGAAATCAGTTTACACACTTTCAGATAAATGCTTGTTCGTAACCTTAACACGCAACTTATATCAGCCCGTATCAGTCAGAAATTATTCACCCATTCCCAGGTGTCAACTTAGCAATGAAAACCTCTTTGACAGTCCTTTCTGACCTCAGCTGTCAGACGTTGGCATCGGGACGCGAGACCATAGACTGCACAAAAAGATCAGTGGGGTTATACTACCTTAGAAGTTTTGTTAAGAAGTGAAGAATATGTTCAGCATTGAATAACAATGTTATGCTTTAGTCTAGGGATTTTGACTCCCACCTAAGAGGTGCTGGGTTCGATCCTCAATGACTAAACTGAATGTAGCCTTGAGGAAGATGCCCCATAACCCCTTCCTGCTCCTTGATGACATGTATCGTAATTTAGTGCAAGTTTCTTTGTTAAATAAATTCACCTATCTAAATGCTTAAATAACAACAAGGCCGGTGTGTTTTTGGTCCGTAAGTTAATGGCTTTATATTTTCCTGAGTAGGAATTCAGATGATGAATGGGCACAAATGTTGAACATAATGCAGAACAAGATGATCACTGTCTTTGAAATGCAGATACACAGACACACAAACAAAACCACACACTGACACACATGCACACACACACACACACACACCAAGTCTTAATTTGTTCACAGAGTCAATGCTCATTCTGAGTATATTGGTTTTATACAATATTGTCTGCACTATACACTATTGTCTGCATTATTCATTATTCTTGACATTATGCACTATTCTCACCATTACACATTATTCTCACCATTATCCACCATTCTCGACATTATACGCTATTCTCACAATTATACAGTATTCTTGACGCTTTCTTTACTCATCACTAAATGCCTTCTCAGCGTACTATTCTAGGAATTATGCAAGATTCTCCGGGTAATACATGATTCTCCACATTATACACTATTCTCATAAAGTATTATTCTCGTAGTATTAAACAGTACACCACAGGTTAATTATGTCTGATAAGCTATGGTTAATTATAGAACGTCATTGAATGATTCCAGCAGTGCACTGTTCTGGTAATCCATCTTTAATTCTCTCTGATGATGCGTAAGTCCTCCTTGAGATCACTTCCATCCATAGCCCTTGAGTACCGTTGGCCTCCAAGAGATGAGGAGAGTTCAGAGACGTAACCCGGAGGATGAAACAGGAAGCACACTGTTCTCTTTCTGTGAAACAAGGTTTATTAGTAGGACTTTAATCACCATAGACATACATAGGCCTATGGGCTCTATATTGGGTGTGTGTGTGTGTGTATGTGTGGTGTGTGTGATTGTGTGTGTGTGTGTGTGTGTGTGTGTGTGTTTGTGTGTGTGTGTGTAAGGGCAAGCAAAGGTCGATCAACAAAGTCACAACTTTTCTCTGTTTTGAAACCTCAGTGGTGGAACGAGCTCCCTACTGATGTCAGGATCGCAGAGTCGCTCACCAGCTTCCGCAAAAGACTCAAAACTCACCTGTTCAGAGTTCGCCTCGACTCTGCATAGCTACCCAGCCCCTTCCGGCCACCACTGTATGTTGTACGTCCTAGCACTTAATGTACGCACTTATTATATGCACTAAGGGCCATATTTTAACAGCTTTGTGGGCGGTTCTATGGCGATGTCGCTATTTTACCGGTGCAAAAATGACTCTTGCACCCGGCGCAAATCTAAAAAGGGTTGGTCTGAAGTAGCCTAATAATCCGTAGGTGTGGTTTGGGCGTAACGTGCAATAAACCAGTGAGAGTTCCGTCTCCCATCCCCTTTAAGAGCCATGAGTGCATTTGAATCTGACGAGTCGATATTTTGACAGCGCGTCTTCAGTCTCCGATGAGACAGATGCACATGAATTTCAAACTTCAAATGGCTCAGTTTATGACCAAATAATATGGCCTAATTCACACATGGAATAAGGTTTTCTTCCACAACTTCAGAAATACTGAGTCCTCAAATAAATTTCAGCAAAGAAAACTTAACACACGTATGATATGTGGTAACTGTGGTTCTATTTAATGATATACGCAATACATTATAAACATTGTTTCTTATCACTATTGAATGCAAAATCGTTATCGACTTGTGTTCCTAATATGCATGTGTCCCCCCGTTAGTATACATTGCCATGGACTGTATTATGCGTTACGTGTTTAGTTTGCGTGTGTTTAAACAGATGGACGCACACACGCACGCCCGCATTCATTCATTCTTTTACACATACACACACGCGCGCCCGCATTCATTCATTCATTTCTCACTCACGGTAAAACAATGTTTTCTCACGATCAAATACTCATCAATTCTAAAAGGTATGGGCGTGTACACGATGTCTGTGTCTGTGTGTTTGCTGTACGGTGTTTGCAGATGCATTTATTTAAAAGTACAACTTATTACCCCTGTATCAGCTGTTCTTTCCCAAATAATTTACCAAGAATGTGTGGCTAGGTAGATGAGAGAAGCAAAGTGTATGCGCGAGGTGCACGAGCAACATTATGCATGCGCCCTTAAAATAGCATCTGAACAACGCGCCACTGACTTTAAACCAGGTATTTCCTGGTTTGTTGCGCAAGTGGTTTCTGAAACTGCAAAATAGCACCAGGGATCGTTTGCGCCAGAACACGCCTCCTCGTTTAGCCGAACCGCCCCTTGGGGCGCAAGATCATTCCCTAATTTACAGACGCGCGGCACAGGAGGGAAAAGAACGCTCTGCGCCAGTTGCAAACTAGCAACGACACATGCGTCAGTGAGAAAGTCAATTGCGCCGGATGCAAGATAGGGCCCTTAATCTACATTGCACTTATTCAAAGTACTTAATTGTGTAACATCTGCAGTAGCTGCTAGCATTGCTGTACACGGGGAATGGGTTAGCCTAGCGATTGTTAGTACTTGCACTTGGCTCTATAAACATCTTTACTGTACTGATAGTGATATATTGTTTCACTTCTTATGACAAATGTACTTATTGTAAGTCGCTTTGGATAAAAGCGTCTGCTAAATGCCCTAAATGTAAATGTAAGTGTGTGTGTGTGTGTGTGTGTGTGTGTGTGTGTGTGTGTGAAAGAGAATGAGAGAGGAAAGGCAAAAGAGGAAGGATAGACAAAGGCTAAGGAAAACATTGAGTGGAGTAAGAGATTCAGAACAGCTCTGTATCTTTTCAGTTATTTTTCTGCCTGTGGGGTAGAAAAGGCAGGGATGTAGCAGGAGTCAAGGCCAATAAAGGAGAACAGTGCATCAGACAGCAGGGGTAGGGATGTCTGCTTATACAGAACTGCCCCTTGTACTGGAGCAGGGATTCACCCCCATGTGGCGAAGATAACATGAGATAGTATAAAAAATTATATCTGAAGATATTATATAAAAATAATGAATCATATACATACTTTAACATTTGTATTGGGGTACTGTACAACACGAGTGAGATCAGTCCCTCGCTCTTAAGCACATTGCAACTAAATCACAGTTTAAACATGTATGTGGCTCAATTCTAATTGATTGATTTGTTAGTGAAGTTATTAATTAGTGAAGTCAATCATTCATTTAGGTATTAATTTGTTTGGTTGTATATTTCATTATTTTTTTTCTTAATTTAGTTATGCATTAATTTTGTTAATCGTACAAGCTATTCATGAATTTATTCATTAATGAGTTTGGCCATTTCGTATTTGTTATTTCTTTTTTTAGATGTTCAGGTTTTTTCAGGCGGTTCCCCAAAGATGAAATATCATTCAGATTAATAGTTATTTTCAAAGTAAATATTGAGCTGGCTAAGCTCTGAATAGAGCAGCGCTGCAACCCTTCTGAATTGTTTTAACAAAAATTACATAACTGTTCAGACAGAATGTGATTTATAAGGCATTGACCTTTTACCTAAGTGTGTGCTAGCAAACGGTCACCTTGGAAATGTTCCAGTAGAGTTCAAGGATCTTAACTTTTATGAAAGCCACAGAACACAGAATGTTTTGGCTATGGTTTCTTTGTAGTTGTTGAACCATGAGCACTCTAATGATCTCTGGGTAAACCCACATGTATTAATGACAGCATTTCCTATATGACACTGTCCTAGAAATGGTGCTATCTGGTAGCTCTTTAGACAAACCCCAAAACTAAAGAATCATTAGACCTCTGAAGAATAAGTCCCGCCTCCGAGGCTCCGGTTCCCTCGGTCAAATGTCTATGGGCAAAAACATGGCGTTTATGAATAATCATACATAACAAACTCTGTAGGTGGTGAAGAAGTAAAAGATGCATCATGTTTTGAGCTATACACTTTGTCCATCTAGTTTCGTCTGGGTTTTTGGATTGTCTGTGCCGTTAAAGTAGTAAACGATTATGTCTGCCACTTTAACGGCACCGAAAATCCAAAAACCCATTTGAAAGATGAAAAAGTATGTAGTTCAAAATGTGACTGTTAATGTTATTGTTCGTTAGCAGTTTGTTATTCAACAGCTGCCAGGACGAATCAAATGTTATTAAGATTATATAACACTCAACTTATCGCCAACCTTCTACTCAAACCAGGCCCACTGAATGTTATTCTCACTCTGTTATCTTAGACATCAAACAAACAATGTGATTATTATTAATTATTATGTCTATTCCTAGAGGAAATTCTCCAAAGTAATCTCAATTAAAAGAAAAAAAATTGAGAAAAAAATTGTGCAAAAAAAACATTTCACACACATATTTTTCTTGATAAACAATCATTAACATGATTGACTGTTTGTATATTTTTAGGCCATACACTTGCTACACTCATTAAACTATAAGGCAGAACAGGCAAGGGAATTATCTGACACATTTTAATTATTGGATTAAAGGCTGCCCAGGTCGAACATTCCCGTCACTTATCCTACAATAAAAAATCTTAAATTACGATTCGCAAAAAACACGACATATCGTATTATTGCTTGCAACTAGTGATGCTTATTCATAATATGCTGCAAAAGGAAATACAGAAAATGAATGAACAGAAACATATTTAGAAAAAAGCTAAAATAACTTTTTCTTTTAACTAAATATGGAATATCCGTCATTTCACATCTTATCTTTCTTAATATACACTGTACTCAATCACCCTCTCCTCACTTTCTTTGTGAAGACTATGTCATGGCTGCTTAAAGGTGTTTTTACAAGAAACAAGGTTATGAGCTATGCGATTGGCTTGAAGGTTTTGGCTATTCTTGTGAGCACAAAACTGCAAACATCGGAAAACAATCAAATTCAAATATAGCACAGGCTCAAATACAATGTATTGCCTGGATGGGAAATTTAGAACGAATGGTGAGGTTTCATTTGACCTTGTCCTTCATTGTTATTGATCCTGCTCTTTTAAAGGGCTGAAACTTTTCATTGGGCCTTTGTTCACCCACTTCTTTTTTCCTCTTCCCAACTATCACGTCTCAAGCCAATAGCTAATAGGATCGGCCAAGAAATGTTGATATCAGGCCAATGTACTTGTGAATCCCTCACTGCCTGTCTCCTTACACCGCCCCTCCCCCCCCCCCCCCTCAACTCCCATCCAGCATCAATACTAGCCCCAACACCATCACCACCACAACTACTCCCATCCGTTTAAGAATAACAATACTTGTATAAGTATTAAGTGTTGTCAAGTTGTCTAGTTGCAGTCAATAGGTAAACCATCATCCCATCCCTGATCACCACTCGAAATGTTATGTAGCTCAACTAATTTCAAGGTTCAACACCTTTAGCCCTATTTCAACGGTCTGAAACGCAAGTGCGAAACACAAAACGCAAGTAGCTTTGTGGGCGGATCTCTTGCGCTGTTGCTATTTTACCGGCGGATAAATTACTCACCCACGGGTCTGAAACCCGTAGGTGTGTTTTGGCCATGACGTGCAACAAACCAATGAGAGTTCCATCTCCCATCCCCTTTAAGAGCCAGCGCATTTGAACTTGACAAGTTTATATTTTGACAGCGCGTTTGCTATGTTGCAGTTCCGACCTGCAATGGTACGTCTAAGTTTATATTTTGACAGCGTGTTTGCAGTCTCCACTAAGACAGATGCATGACCACATGAATTTCAAACTTCAAATGGCTCAGTTTATGGCCAAATAATATGGCCTAATTCACACATGGAATAGCGTTTTCTTCAACAACTTCAGAAACACTGAGTCGTCATGTAAATGTCGGCAAAGAGAACTTAAAACAGATATGATATGCGGTCCTATGGCCGCAATTGTGGGCCTATTTAATGATATGCGGCATACATTAAAAAACATTGTTTCTTACCAGTTTTGTATACATTATCGTTATCGACTTATGTTCATAATATGCATGTGTCCCCCCCATTAATATACATTGCCATGGACTGTATTATGCGTTACGTGTTTAGTTTGCGTCTTTAATCGGATAACACGTGCCAAGCATCACCCGCATTCATTCATTCTTTTACTCGCGGTAAAACTATATTTTCTCACAATCAAATACTCATCAATCCTAAAAATTATGGGCTTGCAGATGCATTGACTTAAAAGTACAACTTATTACCGCTGTATCAGCTGTTCTTTCCCAAATAATATAACCAGCATTATCATTTACCCTAAAACAAGATTTTGTTTTGGAAGGCTGGGATATAGCCTACTTTGCTCGAGTGTTCATTCATGCAGCCCGTATGGAAAACAATCCAAATCAACATCATAATATTTCAATTAGGCTAATCGTTTGCATGTTTGTGCTGTGTATAGCCTACTGGTGTGTAAGCTTATGGTGTTCCGACCTGCAATGGTACGTCAAAGTAGCAACACCAACTGCGCTATCCAATAGTGCATTTAGACCAGGTATTTTCCAGTCAGTAGCGCAATTGCTTTATCGATCCGTAAGATAGCACCATGTATCATTTGCGTCCGAACACGGCTCTGCTTTTCGCCGACATGCCTCTCAGGGCGCAAGCGTAGTGGCGTGAGTTAGCTGTGGGGGGAAATCAGCTTGACGCCAGGTTCAAACTAGCAACGATACATGCGTCGGTGTAGAAAATAATTTGCGCTGGCTGCGAGATAGGGCCCTTTGAAACCCATTATATAATGTAAAAAAAAAAAAAGTAACTATTTAAACATTCTGCAAATTCTACCCAATATATGGAGAAAGCGGTGGCCAAGCACAAAAATGTTTATTCATGACAAAAATGAAGAGCAAGCCAGTGCCCATAATGCTAATTCACCAAGATCCAAACAGATGACTACAAATATGCATGAAGCAAGGAAATCTCCAGAACAACCATGGGATTACCACAGAGGCTGGAAAGTCATTTAAAAACAGAAACAGATTCAGCTGATAGGAACAATCTCAACAAGATAAGATAAACACTTTTACATGTGGCTGTGGTTGATTGTGTTCCAGGAATGGAAGCGGAGAAAATCACAGTAAAGGTGAGAGGAGGAGGTCAGGTTGGTAGGATCCTCCAACGTCAATCCGCAAGCAATTTATTTCACACTCTTTACAATTAAATTGAATATACGTTGAAAATTAGGTCATTAATCAATGGATTGATTTTGCTTGGGATAAGCGTGTTGTCCGTTATGTGCTGCATAGAACAGTTAATCAGCCCTTTCGTGAGAGACATACCGCTGCATCCTGCTGGTTCTCTACCACCAGGCCATTGCAGCCTGCTACTTAAGTATACATTTCACGTACGAGCTGAAGGACTTTACACTATTACCTCCCAGCAAGTAGGACTTCACTTATTCTCGGGTGTATATGTAGTGTTATTAAGCAAGAACTGAATGTTTATTTATAAAAAAAAGGCAAAGAACTTCAACTGCCAAGGTTTTCTAACAATTTACGATAGGGGTATTAAACACAGCACTCGAAGGGTGCTCGGCACTCTGGGAAAAGTGCTGCACTCGTTGTAACGGCCTACCTGAACCCCCCGATCGGCCACGTTTCACAACCTTTTACTGGGCCTCGGCTCAAGCTGTTTTGAACAATGAAAGGGCTGGACTGACATTGGCTGTGGAACACACCCTTCCGAAGAGCTTTAATACCCGACGCTGGTGCACGCCCAGTCCGTGAACAGTCCGTCCCAACCTTCCGCTGAGGTTTACTACCCGGCGCTGGTGCATGCCCAATCGGTGCACAGTCCGTCACCACCATCTTTGAGTGGTGGAGCTGACGGGTGTGCGCACAAAAGCACAGGCCCTGCGTGTCCCCCTGCTCACCATGGCAACAGAGGATGGGAGTGTTTTGACTCTTCTCAATGTTCCCATTGCCACTTTCCCCTCTGCTTCTAAAGAGCTGCATTCACTTGGCTGCCAAAACCACTCCTGCTCCCTAGCAAGGCTGGCAGGAAAGGATGTCTTTTAACAGGATTCTTCCTGCAAACCTAAGTGGAGAGGATAGTAGGGGCTGTGCTGTGGAGGATATATATATATATATATATATATATATATATATATGTCAATATATGAATATACCACATATATTTGAAGGAAGACTTGTTTATACTTGAATGATGCGTGTCACATGATCAGCTCATAGGTGACTTCAACTCAACATCAAACGTTAGCTTTCCAAGTGTTTTGTTGAATTTGCTGCCGTGTCTATGTATTTTGTGTGTGTTAAGGTTTGTGTATGGTATACAGTATACGTATGTGTGTATGAAACATTTCTCTATATTCCTTATTCAAGGTTATAGTCACCAACTGCATTGTTGATATATTTTAGCTGAGACCACAATATATATAGTCTACTCACTTTATCATAGATTACCAAAAGGTTCTGTCTGGAACACATGCTTTTATTGTACGGTAGAACTCTGGACTTTCATCCCAAATGTATAACATATTGCCTATAACTTTACAACGTATAACATTTTTTCAACACAAATGACTCTTAAAAGCAGTGCCAACATTTTAATATTTTTCAACCATTCAGCGAACAAAAGGCAACAGGCTGATTATCATTTAGGGGGCCACTCAATGACATGCATCATCAACACGCCCACTGAAGTGGTTTGAGATACAGACTTTCACATATAAGGTAATTTACATTACCTACAGAGAAAATACTACCTCAGGGGTAGTATTATTCAGGAGATTTTCAGGGTAAAAATGTCAGGATATGTTATTCACACATACGGCCCATCAGGAGAATATCAGGACTTACACGTGTGTCTGGAAGCAGCTAATGTGTGAGCATTTGATTACATTATAAAATTTGTCAATTTATGCTAACAGGAGTAATTGTTCAATGTGTAGTATACTATGCATGCAAATCAGTTATTAAATAGTTTTTACTGTTATTCAGGCCTGTAAAGTGCATTGTCATTTTGAAAATGCAAGGCAACTGCTATTGGTTAGTTGAAAAATAATAATCATCATTGTGATTAAACATCTCTTCCAGTGTCCTGGCCAAGACAGGCAGCAGTAGCCTACAGTCACACATAGCATACACACAAAACATAAGAAAAATAAAACAACTAAAACAGTCCACAGGGGGGAGGGGGGGATATCAATATCGCAAGACATTTGGGGAGGCTCAAGGAGTAGAGTAATATTAAGTTTGAGCAACAAAGTGTAAAGACATTTGGGGAGGCTCAAGGAAGAGAGTAATATTACATTTGAGCAACAAAGTGTAGTCTTGTGGTGGACTCTATGAACATAATTCACCATACTGTGTTATTGACATTTTTTCATTCTGCGTTATAAGGACACTGTCTTTTTAAGAATCACGTGACTTCTGTGTTGATATGCCGGTCGGTGCGATGTTTGAATTTAACGGTTTTTACATGACAAAATTAACAACCCGCCGTCGCTTGTCGAGGTGAGAAATTGTCTCTTCCCTTTTTTTATCGCAATTTCTACAGTCTTTAGACAGAACGTCTTACCTGGTAGTTTGTCGACGTGTTTAAAACATAACGTCTTACCTGGGCGAGTGTCGCTTCGGTGTGTGCATGAGCGTGCATGTTCTTACCTGCGCGTGTGCCGATGGCGGAGCCGTTAAACGTCTTTACCTGTGAGTGTGTGTGTGTGTGTGTGTGTGTGTGTGCGCACATGTGTATGCGCATCCGTGTATGTGTCGCTGCCTTTGTGTTGACATGCGGTGTGTGCGCGCGCTTGTGTGTGTGTGCGTGTGTAGTGTGTGCGCATGTGTGTGCGTTTCCGTGTAGCCTATGTTCGTGCGCATGTGCGTGCTTGCGCCTGTGTTCTTACCTGCGCGTGTGCCGATGGCAGAGCCGTTAAACGTCTTACCTGTGCGTGTGTGTGTGTGTGCGTGCGTGTATGCGCTTCCATGAATGTGTCGCTGCCTTTGTGTTGACGTGTGGTGTGTGCGCGTGCTTGTGTGTGTGTGTGTGTGTAGTGTGTGCGCATGTGTGTGCGTTTCCCTGTATGTTTGTCGTGCGCATGTGCTTGCTTGCGGTGTATATATGCATTTGCGCTTGGCACATGCGCACTTGAGTAACTTGAGTAACTGGTGCGACAGGCCTGCTATTATAGTAGTAAGATATCTTCTATCCAAAGTTATAAAAATAAAAATAAAGTTGAACAAGTTGTGCTCTGAAGCTTAAAAGGGCTGGGTAGAGAAATATAAACTCTCTTGCTCTCTCCATCTTGCGTTCTCTCTCTCCCTCAGAGCAAGGAAGAGAGCAGAGGCGAATGTTATTTAGGATACGAAAGTCAATTAGAGATAAATAAAAAGCTTGTTTCCACACCACAGAGAACTTCCCCCGCTCTGAGTTCAGAAGGAGACCGGAGAGAGATCCTGAATACATGATCACAGTTCCAGAGCCATCCTGGCCTCTAGAAACCTCTGCGAGAGGTGTGTTCCCTCCATCCTAGCAAGGTAGGGTCATGAGGAGCTCTTTGTATCACAGCATCATCTGTTAGGCCTAAGGACAGCCCCAGTCCTGGGCAGAGAAAATATTGATTTGAAGTATTCATTCTTATTCGCTGGCTCCCAATGCTCAGAACCGGACCCACATTGAGGATGTTTTTTATCTGGAAGTAACTGCCACCGCGGAAGACGTTTTTCTACTGGGTCCAAAGAATGGTTGATGGTTCTCACGTGAAGCACCCTTCTGTGGTCGCTGTGGTGATTGCAAAAGGAACGCCACCGTGTTCCTGATATATACACATAGGTCTAAGCGTTCGAGCGGCTGCCCCACATACGCCAAAAAGACTCAACTTGGGGGTTGATGGAGAAAATGTTAAGCATTGGTAAGCAAAATGTGGTTAGTGATTTACAATTGATTGCCGTTAACTGGAGTATCTAACTTGAAAGGACTGTTCATCCTAGTTACATCCATCCATTACTGCCCATCTCCATCCCCTCTCCTGCAACAGCAACATGACCAGTTTTCACATCAATTATCACTTTTATTATTAGAAAGCTCTCACCCACCCAACTATTTCTGGAATCTGAAGTGCCTGCTTTTGTCAACTTCAAACAAAATGCGCATGAAAGGCCAGTAGCAGTAATGAATATAAAAAAATATCCTTGCTATTTTAAATTAGCCAGTAAGCAAATGGAAGGGAAACTAAATCAACCAGTGCTGTGAAAAAAGATTTTCAACAGCTCGCCAAGCTGGCAGCCAATGCACAGAGTTTGAGAGATGAAATCGTAATGTTCCTTACATTGGGTCCCCTCAATCTATTTGCTATGGAGGAGGGGGCTGTGAAGGACAGATAGGTTTGTGTTCTTCCTTTCTTTATTCCGTGCTTTATCATTTTTTTGTCTAGTAATCCCTTCAACACAAAACTTAGAGGAAAGGTGTCAGGACTATAGGAGAACAAGACCACATGAACCAACACGTATGTTTCCAGACAATTCGGTGGCCTCCACCACGTCTGAAACAAGCCAAAGAGATGACACATTATTCATTGGCAGCGTGTTAAAGTCATCTCGCTGATAAACATCATTTACCACTGTGACATCCCAACCACGCTGAGAACACAAAGATGTGTCTGGTGTCTGTATATAATATGCTGTAATAATTTTATCTAATTAGAAACAGATGTCACATAACAACAAATGCTTGGATAGACAAGTTAAAATGGCTGGTTTAAACTTCCTTTTTAAATGACCCCTTTTGAGTACAACTTCTACCAGAAAGCTACGTCTTACTTTTGTTTGGGTGTTTTCTGTTTTGATGGAAGCGTAAAGCAGACAGACGTGTTTCTGTCAAGGATATAACAACTGGTACAGACCCGTTAAGAGTTGAAGGAGCTATAGAATTTGTTTTATCTTTCACTGAAATATCATTGAAGATTTCCTTTTAAACACTTTGAAGAAGTATCTGACAGCAACATAGAGGGAAAAAATAAAACTTTGAATGGTTCAAGGAAGGCCGGTGAAAAAACTCATCTATTTTTCACTGCGCTTTGCTGGGAAATATATTTCTCCTATGTATGTATAGATGGATTGGACTGAAGAGATATCTTTCAATATGAATCTTTCCAGTGCATTCATTGTGATCATAAGTCCTGGACAATGAATTCTCTTGCAGGTTTGACTTGTGGATCTAATTAGAGAATAAAGACGTAGTGTTCACCACTTCCGCAGGCCTCTGTGCCCATGAATAAGATCCTAGTCTTACCACCGCATATGGATTCATCAAGGCCCCTCCTAAAAATAACCCCCTTCCTAATTATTCTGCCATCAGTGAGTAATGTTAAAAGAATACTTTTGCAATAAGTTGCAAATGGAAGCTTTACTTCTGTACTGGTTAAAGTCACAAAGAAAGACTACTAGACCGCAAACTTATAGCCACGATGGCTCTGCTATGCATGGCTTTGGTTTTTGCCTTGAGGGGGTTGATGTGTTGTTTTTGTGTGCCGAGTGTTGTTTGGTCAATGACCTGGAATACGAGGTCATGGCCCATTGCTCTCAACACAGCCATTTTAAATCCATTTCTCCTGTGAGCTTTACTGATTATGCCTCTTCTACGTTTAGTACTGAGGTCATGGGGCTAACCAACGCTGATGGTTTCATGCTAGGGTACTTAGCTTTCTAGGAAACAAAGCATGCTAGTATAATTAGCATGCTAAGTAGATTAACATACTAGAGTACTAGCAGGGCATTTCTAAAAAGGAGCATTCGCTGGTTGGCTATCCTACTCCTGGCTTGATAAAGAAAACATATTTTAAATGCACAAATTGCCATAGCATTGCTTTTATTTGTGTTTGAGTTCTGTTTGGTAAGATAAACTGCGTTTTTTCCAGGAATTTGATGTCTGTAATTTGGGAGGCCAATCCTCCTTTTATGTAGCGTGTCATTAGCGATGGTTCAATGTTAAATGTTCACAATGGAGTGTAAGAAACTGTCTATAGGCCTTGTTCCAATATAATAAGAGTATTTGTGTTTCTTGTATAAACCATTTTGACCTCTGCTTTATCGTAATGTTATTATTACCAAGATAAGAAAAGATAACGGGCCCTATCTTGCATCCGGCGCAATTGACTTTCTACACTGACGCATGTGTCGTTGCTAGTTTGCAACTGGCGCAGAGCGTTCTTTTCCCTCCTGCGCCACGCGTCGGTAAATTAGGGAATGATCTTGCGCCCCAAGGGGCGGTTCGGCGAAAGGAGGAGGCGTGTTCTGGCGCAAACGTTCCCTGGTGCTATTTTGCAGTTTCAGAAAACAATTGCGCCACAAACCAGGAAATACCTGGTTTAAAGTCAGTGGCGCGTTGTTCAGATGCTATTTTAAGGGCGCATGCATAATGTTGCTTGTGCACCTCGCGTATACACTTTGCTTCTCTCATCTACCTAGCCACACATTCTTGGTAAATTATTTGGGAAAGAACAGCTGATACAGCGGTAATAAGTTGTACTTTTGAATCAATGCATCTGCAAACACCGTACAGCAAACACATATTCTCTTGAGACAGACATCGTTTACAAGCCCTTAATTTTTAGGATTGATGAGTATTTGATCATGAGAAAACACTGTTTTACCGCAAGTGAGTGTTAAAAAGAATGAATGAATTCGGGCGCGTGTGTGTATGTGTAAAATAATTAATGAAAGCGGGCGCGCGTGTGTGGTCCATCAGCTTAAACACACGCAAACTAAACACGTAACGCATAATACAGTCCATGGCAATGTATATTAACGGGGGGACACATGCATGTTAGGAACACAAGTTGATAACGATAATGCATACAATACTGGTAAGAAATGATGTTTGTTAATGTATTGCCTACATCATCAAATAGAACCACAGTTACCGCATATCATATGTGTGTTAAGTTTTCTTTGCCAAAATTTATTTGACGACTCAGTGTTTATGAAGTTGTGGAAGAAAACGCTTTTCCATTTGTGAATTAGGCCATATTATTTGGCCAAAAACTGAGCCATTTGAAGTTTGAAATTCATGTGGTCATGCATCTGTCTCATCGGAGACTGCAAACATGCTGTCAAAATATCGACTCGTCAGATTCAAATGCACTCATGGCTCTTAAAGGGGATGGGAGCTGGCACTCTCATTGTTTTATTGCACGTTACGCCCAAACCACACCTACGGTTAATTAGGCTACTTCAGACCAACCCTTTTTAGATTTGCGCCGGGCGCAAGAGTCATTTATGCGCCGATAAAATAGCAACATCGCCATAGAACCGCCCACAAAGCTACTTGCGCTTGGCGCTTCTCACTTGCGTTTCAGACCGTTAAAATAGGGCCCAACATGTACTTTATTCATAAGGAATCGAACCTTGGGTGTAGAGGTGATAGGAACAAACTAAGCAATCCATTTATATTCTTTTTTTATGTATCTGTATTGGAGACAAAACTATGAAAAAATAAATGCAAAACATTAATGACTTTTACACATTTCCAAAAATGCTGTAAAAAAATAACCGATCAACCAGAAAAACAGCATGAATAAATCAAATCAAATAGCTGACTAAACTAGGGACGTTTCAACACTTATCCAGTCCATGGCCCTGCGTTTTTTCGTTGGCGGAGAGGAAATGAAGCTGATATCAAACCTCAAGGAAAAGAATGCTCCTTTCAACTCGGATGGGGAGGCGTAAGAAACAGAAAGCCATCAGATATGAC
This sequence comes from Pollachius pollachius, assembly GCF_949987615.1. Taxonomy (NCBI): domain Eukaryota; kingdom Metazoa; phylum Chordata; class Actinopteri; order Gadiformes; family Gadidae; genus Pollachius; species Pollachius pollachius. The sequence continues at coordinate 12,292,088 of NC_136938.1, read as the reverse complement.
ACAAGCCTGGGAGATTTCACCCATAACCTTCACACAGGCGTGGGTCTGAATAAATGTCAACTACTATCTGCTGTTTGCTCAGGTACGCCTGAACGCGTGTGAAGCTGACGTCGGGGAAATAAAGGACAGTAGAGTTTCAGGAAGAAAGACATTGAAGCTTCCAGATGCTTTCTGATTTCCATGACTTCACGTGGCACCTGCTGTGTTTAAATACAGAAAAAAGAACAGGTAAACAGGATTTCATCAAATGTGATACTTGTTACTTTGGAGACCTCTTGATATATTCTCTGCAACAGAAAGTATTGGATTCCAATATCGTCCGTGGGGCTTATGGTTTTCTATTCAGAAAATGTTATTTTTTTCCTGTTGCAAACATGGAGAGAGAGAGAGAGAGAGAGAAAGAGGTAAGATTGAATTTTAACAGCTGTATTTTATTAAACAAAATAATTTCCAGGTACATATGTGATGTATAAGGATGTTTATATGTAGGATACATAATAAAAAAATCCCCCTCACACTTAGTATGCAGCAGACGACAAAACCTTGTTAACGCAAATCTGGAATGATCAGGACCTCATGGTCAGCAGAAGACAGAGACCTTGGTGTAGTCTGTGGATCCTTCTTTGCCAACATCAACCACTTTCCCTCCCCCAACATCAACATTCAGGACATCCTCCACTCTCCTTTTACTGCTAAGATAAATTGCTATCGTTGCCTGACAGATTTAAAGTCTGCATTTATTCACCCACAATCTGATGTGAAAGAGAGAAACGTTGGGCTTTGAAAACACCCACCGAATGATAAAAAACCCTATTTTTCTCTCGCCCTCCGTCTCTCTCTGTCTCTCTCTCTGTCTCTCTAAAGGCGGGAACAAGGGACAAGGAGAGGGCAGTCGAAAAACTCTGAATAATGTTTCTGTCCGAGCAGTAAAATACCAATTTTGAAGATAGGACGAGGTTCAAAACTGGAAGAAAAAAGCTTGTATTCAATAGGCAATTAAAACTTTTGCTTCATCAGAAAAAGGTCTATGAGCAAGCTATTATTTGAATGAAAATCAGATGGGTTAAATGTCGACTTCATGTGCAACACATTTGATTGGTTTGAACAGCAGACTTGCTTTTTTGATTTGAAAACAGTTAGAATACTCAAGAATCTCTGTTATAATTGGAGATGGAGAGATGAGAGAGATGGAATTCACACCGAAATACAATAACTGGTATTTACATATCTACATATTCACATTCAACAATCTGTTAACACATCCATAATGCAACAAAAAACGTAATATATACATATACAGTATTAGTATATGTATGTATATTATTTGATAAAATGAAGAAATCCTGCTTTCTGTCTCCAATTCATTTTTCTCTCTCTCTCTCTCTCTCCCTCTCTCTCTCTCTCTCTATATATATATATATATATATATATATATGCATATATATTGATATAGGTGACATGGCGACAGTGCTTTTGAATAACTTCAATACCCGCCATCAGTTGGATGTCTTCACCTGCCATGCTAGTTAAAGTGTTGGGTATGAGGAGTAATAGGGAGAAGTGATGTGGAAACATTCTGACGGCTGTTTTGTTACATGTTGCAGGCTAGCCAAGGCACATTGGCATGTCTCTAATGCATAGTAACCATGTCAAACATGCAAAACATCACGAAATGTTTGACTTTATTATTTATTACCATTCAAATGCAGAGTTAACACTTGCCGTATGTTGCTGCTTATAACTCAGGGTTAGGCAGAGGATTTTAACCCACAACCACCATTCAAGTTATGGAGACACAGTTTAAGGTGTCACATCTAAACTAAAGAATTGTGAAGCACATTTAAATGGCACAAGATAATAATACTAATAATCTTTATTTATAGAGCACTTTGTAAACAAACAATAGTGTACAAAGTGCTTAGGAGGAAAACAGTCAAGACGACACGAGAGAAGTCACATATGCCAATCAAAACTTTACAACCCGAGACATTTTGAAAGATGTTGAAAAGGAGGATTATTAAAGGTGCAGAATTGTCCACGACTATTGGATGAGATCATAACTGACCGATTTGTTCCTCTTTTTATCAACAATATCTCACTTGACCATCTGCCCAGTCCAGTGATGTGGTATTGGGTGATCACGTTGTTTTTGGCATCTCATCACAGATGCTTGTTAAAGCAAATTAGCATTTCCCAGACGCTTGATAAAGGACTCTCTCCACTCGTCCTACGTACTACTGAATTATTAGAAATTATGATGCAGAGAGACTGGCCCTAAATAGCCTCATGCTTAAGACAATCCTTCAACATCTCCTAGTTTTTGTTTCTCACAGTATTTCTGCCTGATTGCAACATGTACGTTCATTTCACATAAGAGAATATTAAATATTGAATGCATATATTAATTATGTCTATTGACCAATCCTTAACACATCATTTTCAGTACTCAAAAGAACATTTTCAATTAATTATTAATATATCTGAATAAGCGAATAATGACCTGGGGCTCTTAAAACATTTCATTTCGGTAACGAAAAGACAACTTCAACTCTTTGCATTTAATGAAAGAGTTTCCTCTGCATTGTCAGGCTGTGACCCACATCCATCTGTATTGCAACCTGTTTTGATTCCCTGCTCATGGCTACGGAGATAATAGAGATCATGGGGGTATTAAGAGAGATAAACTAACCCCCACTTCTTCCAGGTGAAGAATAACAGGTTCCATGTCTGTAGAGATGCCCACAGAGCTCTGTGCTGTGATATTTAGTGGGATGGCTGCTCAGTCTGGGGGTCTGTGAGTAAAAGCTTCTTGCTCCACCCCGTCTCTGTGGTGCGCCACAGGGGCGCTTAAAAGACCACGGACCAAGAGCTCTCATTGGGATTACAGGGAGTCTGAAATATAAAGAGGTGCACTTTGGTTAAGAACATTATAAATACGTAGGTGCTGAGAATCCTTTCTCCTCAAAGAGAGTTTGGGGATGCTAAATCCGGAGTCATATGTTTTTTACCTTTGGATTTTTCTCCAGCCCAGGACCAGAACTTCCTTCAGTAGAACGGTAAATAGGAAAAGAGAGGTGGACAGAGCTCTATGCCGACACACAGCCCCCTCCCCCCACCCTGTGAGAACATTCAGGCCGACAGCTGTGAGACTGGAGAGAAAAAGGGAGAGTTAGAGAGGACTCTTTGAATCTCGTTTTATCCAACCGGCTTTCCTCCCCGCAGTCTATGCGCGGCTGTCTCCCTCTCTCCTCCTCTCTAACCCCTGGCTGCAGTGGATGCCTGCGTGTATCGTCCAGGCTCCCGGCTCTCTAGCCCTCTGTAGCTCAGTCTGCTGCTGCTCATTAATAAATAACATAGCCTTGTGGCTAAGGTCAGAGCGGCTACTCTCGAGCATGCATGCAAGAAGTGGCTAGCTTGGATGAAAGGTCACGTCACCCCCACCCCCAACCTTGCCTATCAGACGGCAGGCAGCGGGGGCCAGCTGTGATTGGGCGCGGCGAAGGAAGAAGTTAGAAGCGAGCGAGTGGCAAGGTCAGCGGTGGAGCTGTGGTTGCTGTGGAGCTCAGGGTGGTGCATACAAACAGCATTGTTAGCCTCAGACTCCTGCTTCTCGCACCAGACACAGACTCTACACCTGACACAGCCTCTACAACTGACACAGGCTTTACACCGGACACAGCCTCTACTAATATACAGCCTCTACATCTAACACAGCCTCCGGACCTGACACAGCATCTACCTCAGTACATTCTCTTCACCTAACACAGCCTATGCACCTGACCCAGCCTCTACACCTGCACATCCTCTATACCTGACACATTCTCTAGACTTGACCCAGCCTCTACAACTGCATATCCTCTACACCTGCACATCCTCTAAACCTGACACAGCCTCTACGCCTGGCGCAGCCACTACACCCAACATAACCTTTATACCTGCACATACTCTACACCTGACACAGCCACTGACACCTGCACAGGCTCTACACCTGACACAGCCTCTTAACAAAACCTCTACACCTGACATAGCCACAGCCTCTGCACTTGACATAGCCTCTACTATGTGTTGTATTGAGTGTTGTGTTAGTGAAGTTGTGCTGTTCATGATCTAGTTTAGTTGCAGAGAAAAGCATATGAGTTACACCATTTACTCATGTACGCTATGTAATCATGTTCCATATAACTATGCCGCCCATCTAGTATAAGTTCCATATAGGATAAACATTAGCTTTACAGACTTTTTCTTGCTAAATTCCTAGTAGTTTACTGACATTTACTATTATATTTGCATTGTTTTAAGGTTTTAAAAGGTTTTTTCATCTCAGATGAAGCATACACTAAATAGAAAGATAGAAAATAGACCTATATATATATATATATATATATATATATATATATATATATATATGTTTAACCACTCCAGAGGTGCCTCTCTACTGTATAGTGGTATTACATGTCACAGAAAAATGTATTGTGATACTTTGGAACAAAATGTTCCATTTGGTTTCCTCACCTTCTCCCGACACGGAGACCTTTAGACAGCCACTTACTTTCTGTAACTCCTTTGTTTATCCACAACTCAAATAACAAATGTTCAGATCCTCGCCACGATCTGCAGCCCCATTCTGAAATCAACACTGCCAGTTCAACTTATCTAATTCTTTGACACTCAAATTCCATGTTTCTAATTGAAATGTCGCTGCTGTGACAGCTATTTCATCATTCTTTCCCTGCACGGGTGTCCCACAGGGCTCAGTTGTAGGCCAAAAATCCCCAACTCAGATCAGAACAGCTCTGTCTTCTCTCTGCGTACCCCACTTCCATTTCCTCTCAGAAACATGTAACCAAACAGCACAGCAGCTACAACAACTCATAACATTTTCTTTTTCTTCGATTTTTACAACCCAAATCAAGTCCACACAGACATGTACTTGTACTTGATATTAGCAACACACTCTAGCCCGGTAGTGTTGTTTTAAATATTAAAGATTTTTTATATTGTCATAAACCAGGAAAAGACAGACTGGACACAAGAGCGTCTTTCAGAACCAGAAAGAGGTTTATTGCCATGTTTCCGCATACAAAGAATATGTATTTCTCAGAGGGGTATACAAATACAAAAACACAGATAAACACTTACAATGATAAAAGAGGATGTACTGCAATATTCCAAGATGGGAAATTTGTGAGTCACAGAGGAAAGTTCAGGTCAGTCGTAGAAATAAAAACGATATACATAAAAAAAATACAATAATAAAATGATAAATACAGAACACATGCATTCATATATAAGATAAGTGAAGGAAAGTTACAAAAATAAATGAAAAGATTGACTTAAAGACCCAGATTGAAGTAGAACCACCAGGATCTTGTTTTGAAGGGATTGTGTATTCTCCCTGATACAGAATAGGTTCCTTGTGGTTAGCTCATGGTTAACTCAGTGTTCAAGTCAGGCAGAGGTAGGTTGGCGTTTGCTCCCCAAGGGGCCTTATACAGACGTGAGGGACAAGATCTTTCCACTACCCCAACCCCCACCCCCTTTTAGGATGTTTGCCATGGTTACAACATCAAGCATCTAATTACATGTCCCTATAAAACAGCACGCTATTGCTGTGCGTAGGCGCTGGAATTAAGAAGGCACAACTGAATATTAGTGTCTGAAAGGTGGTGGTTTGAGGATTTCACGCTGTCAGAAAGAGTGAGAGAGGAAGTGGAACAGAGAGGAGGCTGGGTGGTAAAGACCTTCCAAAGGAGACAGTCACCGTTAAAGTTCCAGGGAACCCAAAATCATGTTATATATGTAATTGAAAATAGAGTTATCTGTGCTATTTTGTTGCTGTTAAAAAAATAGTGTAATGCAGGAAAAATACCCCAAATTACATTTTGTAAATTTCAAGTTGTTCAAGGTGTTTCAAGGTGAATGCAAGCTGAAACAGTGTTTCACTTCCACAATGTTGACCCGAGCGGGGATGTACCACCTTATTTGGCCGTTGGGCTATACCATTTAACCATAAAGCTGAGGCCTCATTCCAAAGCGTCTTACAATGAATATTTTTTTAATCATTTCAAGAGAGTGTAGTGAGTTAGGATGTTCGGACTCCCAGCTGAAAGTTTCTGGGATCAACCTCACTGTAGGCATCCTTGAGCAAGTAGTCCAAACCCCTACCTGCTCCTAAATTACATGTGTCTTAACTAAGTCGCTTTGGATAAAAGGCCAAGCGATCTGGATAAGATGCTAAATGATTAAATGTCTGGTAATGAGTAGCAGGACCTTGTGGGGTTTGAACCCAGAACCATTCGGCTGGAAGGCAGACACTGTTATCCAGTCCAGCCCCCTTTATCACAAATCCAGCCTCACAATTTGCTGCTTGACCCCCCATGGATGACAAAAAATCCCCAAACACAGAAAACTTCAGCTCGGTCACACCATCTTGATGTCATTTGTTCACAAAATGTCAATTTTGTCTTCCGTTTGTGGGATTGTCATGTCTATTGCTTTAGTCACTGTTATTAAGGTCAACTTAACTACGAGTGGCTTGGCTAGTTTCAGCAGGCCGTGTTCTCCATTGGTGTCCACTCTTCTCTCATACCTCATTTTGGATGCACTTTTAAAATGGATGTTATTTCCCACAGCAAACAGAGCCAGTGAGTGCAGATCTGCCCGCCTTCAAAACAAGTGCAGCGTTGCTTGTGTCATTACATTCAGGAGAGGTTGCATGTGGAGAAAAGGGGTTCTGATGTGATTGGCCCCAAGAAAGCCTTGCTTCCATTTAAAGAGGCACACAATTTGTAATCTGCAAGGCCCCACATCGTATAGACTTAAGAGAAATTATAGGAACACAGGGGAAAAAATATTCATCTGCAAGGAGTGCACTGAGCTATGATAATATTAAATATAAATATGAATTCCAGACATGCTATGAACTCAATGTGGTTAACTTAGCCTGGGAGAACTCAGATCTGTGATGTTTCCTAACAAGGTTAATCACGGTCTGCATGCTCTACAACATGCTTGCTTACATTAATTGAACATGCCTTCTTTACCCTGCATATACTCGTACGCATGTATTCTTGTATGTTGTGTTGATAATCTCAGCATGGGCTAACTTCCATTCATCCTAAAACAGGAATACTTAATGATAACTAGCGATCCGCTGCCAGATTTTGATTCTCTGGGATACAGAGGCTTTAGCGTTCCCTTTTCTTGTGATAATGTCCTTCTCCTCGTCATGGCTCTCCAGGAGAGCGTGGAGTTCCATTTCATTGAAATAAGCGTCCCGTTTCGACATTTGGATCAGGGTTTCCATGATCCATACATCACGTCTTTATAGGTTTGGCGTAGACGCACACAATCCTGTGTTAACCAACCCTGTGTTGATTGAACTAATGCATAACCCGTGCGGTGGAACCGACAGCTCTGGTTTAGTTGGCACAGGGTCAATTAACCTAGAGTTTAGCGTTAACTCTGTGTTTGTTAAACCTCCGTTCGTGGAATACCCCTCAGGCGTCTCTAGCAAGAAAAGTCATATGTTTTCTAAAAGCATTGGTTGTGTTTCTGACTGTCAGCCGCTTTGCAGCTCGCTTTGAGGTCGCGTCTGCTCCCATGGTAACGAATAGCCGCTCTAAAGGCCAGTGTTATTGATGAGTTACATTCTTGACTTGTCTTGTGGTATACTGTTGTTGTTGTTGTTGTGTTCCAATGTTGTTGTGTTATGCCATTGCTGTTTTGTTATATTGTTGTTGCATAATATTGGTGTTACTTTCTTGTATTCTGTTGCCGTTGTGCTGTATTGTTGTTGTCGTCTTGTGTTATGTTATTGTTGGCTTGTGATAGTTTGTTAGTGTGTTGTATGTTGTTTAACAGCCTTCATCGTCACACGATCTTTGCAGCCAACCTCAGAATCATGGACCCTCATCTCTTCCAATAGGAAGAGATAAGACATGAGGTATTCTATCAAGTTGGCACAATTAAGAAGAAACATTCCAAAAAAAAAACTCAATCTGAACGGTAAATCCATATTCATCATCCTTTTCATGCATCATATTTTTCTTCGGCCTGCATGAGCATAACGTGGCTTTAAATATATCAAATTACAGAATCCAATAAATGACAGACTGTGCTACAAGAGAAAGGTTGGAATATGTTAATGTGAGGAGAAGTGTGACGAATGTGCCAGACGACACTGGAGGGGAGATTGTGTTGGCTGGGTGTTTAAAAGGCTCGGCTAAAACTCTCTGCTTGACACTTTATAAACAGCCTCTTACCCCTATTTCATCTTGAACCGTGAACTAAAATCAAACAGCAACCCACAACCTCTAAAACTTCCTCCTCTCAACTAAAATACATTGAAATACTCTTAGATTGGCGGTGCTAGTTCACTTAGCCTTGATAACTCCAGGTGGGTATCTAAGTGGCTCTCATGCCAACCTGTCCTTTTTTGACATCCTCCACATAAGGACATCATGTTTGCTGACAGGCGCTGCCCCCTGAGCTGTGTGCCACATGGACATTAGTCTCTTGCAGGGTCAACTGCACCACTGGTTCTAATCCAACCCTCACGATAACAGTGATCTTCTAAAACCAGGGGGTCATGATGCCACTTAGCCCCATCTCAGAGCTCCGGACCTGGGCACAAGGCTGGCTGTGATGGGCTCAGCTGCTGGTGGGTGGCAACACCATGGCTGTGATTGCTCCTTGTTTTGGTGAGAGACAGGAGGTGGGATGATTTTTAAAATCTAAATAACCCAACGAGAAAAATGTATTGTGCAAGTATTAACAAAAATAAACATACATTTCACAGATCCATTTGAGCCAACAACAACACCAAGTGTTTAACAAGAGAAACTGAGTGTGCAAGAACAGTAGAATTCGGAGCCACAACAAGCTGTCTCTCTGTCTCAAAGCACGATGAGGATGAAAATAAAACAGGCTAGTTGGCATTCCAACACCCTCTTAGCCATTAGCTCACCAGCGCTAATACCATAAACTAATACAATTTCCATCAATAATTCAACTTCCCTGAGGACCCTTAACAAAGAGTTGGTTTACAGAGCGCTTTAAACACCCCCCCCCCCCCTCCTACATTTTCACTTTCACACTTTTTTTCAACCTCTCTCTACCTCTCTTACTCTTTCTCTTTCAACCGCTCTCTCTCTTTCAACCTCTCTTTCGACTGTTCTCTCGGGTTCATCATGCATGCACGCACGCACGCACGCACGCACGCACGCACGCACGCACGCACGCACGCACGCACACACACACACACACACACACACACACACACACACACACTATTTTAGGAAACAAACAATTTCAAAAATAATTCCAAAGAGTTCTTATGTAGTAATCCCTACGCTGTGTAATAAAGTGTAATCAAACATAGAATCTCCACCACCAACTCCTTCACCATCCCCTCCTCCACCACTACCATCTCCACCTCCTCCAACACCTCTACAAAGAGCTCATCGTTCATCTTGCTGTCATTCAGTCTCTTGCATAATCCACTCGGACCAACGCAGATGAAGGCCGAGTTAACCGAGGGTGAATCTCTAAAGTAGAACACAAAAATGGGATGAGTTCGAAAATATTCACTTGAACTGAACATGTGAAACTGGGAAGTTTTTCAAAAGCAAAACCTTGTTATGGTTGGACAGCTCTCCGTTTCATTCTCCTCCAATTTCTCTTCATTTAAATTCAAAGCGGACACCAAAACAGGTTATGTAATCAACAAGTAGATTAACTGAAATTAATCCAAAATAAATTCAAAAGGCAAAAGGGAAATTAAAAGAGGTTTCTAGCGGGAGCACAGGTATATATTTTCAGGTTATGTTAGGTGATCAAGGTGTGTTCGGTGACAGCAAAGTCACTTTAGGTAAATTAGGCAAAGTTTAGGTTGCATCTTTGTTGTCTATGTTCGTAAATGTACGCTGTACAGCTCTTGAGGGTAGGATGACCCTCCAGAAAGGTCCACACTACAAGTCAGGACGAAATGCTGTTTTGCACTTCCCATACATGTCAATTGAATCTTTTGTGAGATATAATTATTCCACAAAGTACCTCTTAATCATGATAGTTTAGTTGTGAACGGATGAAAGGTTGTACCTATGCTCCATTTGTACTGGCTTCCTGAATTCTTTTTATCCTCTCCTCCAATTCTTACTAATGTTATTGGACTACTGACTTTAGTTATAGTTACGGTGTCTTTTGTTCAATGTTATTTACATGAATCTTTAACAAAAGCTTTATTTTCCTTTGTAAGTATGAGTACACTACATTTAATATATTAAGCTGAGGCTTTTATCCAAGGCGGGTAACAATAGGTGCATCCAATCATAAAGATACAACCTGAAAAATGCAAGAATACTGAATATTCTTGCAAGAATCCTGCAAGTTAATATAATTAATCAAATTAGCAAACTGCTACATTTAAAAAGAGTTAATATTTGAATAGGCAAGTCTGAACACATGTGTCTTCATTCCAATGGAAGATGTGTAGGGTTTCTGCCGCCTTGATGTTATTGGGTAGCTTGTTTCTCCATGGTTCTGCCAGGACAGCAAACAAGGGGGCCCCCTTGTAGTGTTCATCTCAGTTGAGTGGCCTGCCGTGGATCCAGAATGATGAGGGTGGAGAAGATTGTTCTGGTAGAGTGTTGGGTCAAGACAGCACCAATGAGCATGTAAAAGGATCTTCATTTTGGGGCCAAATAGAATAGAGTTTCGGGTGTTCCCAGATGAAAGTTCCTGGGTTTAAAACCCCAATGTGTGCATTCAATTTTCTATCTCAAATGGTCTTACTTACATCATATAATCATCCATATAATATATTACCTTTGCTTCTTTCTTATATAAGTGAGTACTTCTTCATATGCATGTTCTATAAACATCAACCCTGTTTATGGAAAAAAGAGCTGTGTAATGTTTGACTAATGACGGTCCAGACCTTGGTTGTCCAAATTGGACCAATGATGTCAATGGTCTAATTTCTCCGGGATTTGTACCATTCTTATATCACCCCTTCTATCGCTTGCTTTCTCCAGGGCAGGCCTCCTTCTCTGTAAATCTCCTTACCGCCAACCTCATCTCTCACCTCCTCTAATGTCTCCTCCACCTCCCCGGGATGTGTGTTGGCTTCTCCTGGCTCTTCCGCCCGCTTGCCACCAGCTGTAGTATTGGAGCGCAGCTGCTTTATCTAGAGCGAGGGTGACATGGGGTTGAAATGTTGTTAGCCAACCTTAGTCCTTGGTCAACAGAATCCTGTGCTCCACCACTGTACTGACATAAGGAGAGCCCTACTTCCCTCTCTTCTCCTCTCCTTTCCTCTCATCGGTGTCTTGGCAGCGGTGGCCGCGTGCCCACGCTTCTATGAGTCCGTTTGTCAAGCAGACGTGAACCAACGGCGGGGGTGTCACTGGTGTAACAGGCTCCTGTGCTCCCCAGACTCTGTTGTCCCAGCAGCTGGCTGTCAGCAGGAGGTTTGGCCACCTGGCCCCGCTCGATGGCCAGACGTGACAGCTATCTCCTGGGCCGCAAAGGACTGCCACCCTCCCTGTCTTCACCACAGACACATTGACTGCCGGTGAGGAGGAGGTGGTTGTGGCGGCTGAGTAAGTGGGGTTATGAAGTGGCTGTGGTGATAGTTGAGGAAAAGAGGTATTGCCAGGTGGAGGTTGCCAGATTAGTAGCCGAGAAGGTGGTGGGGGAGGTGGTGGGGATTGTATAACAGGGAAGTGGTAGTGATGGCGAGGTTTATGGTGGAGGTGGTTGGGTTAAGTAAGATGGCGGTAGATGTAAGGAGAGTTGGTGGTAGAGGGAGTCGATGGTAGGGGGAGGTGGTGGGATGTAAGGGGAAGGTGCCGTGGAGGTCGTAATGGTGGAGATGGATGTTGAGTAGTCGTAGTGGTGGGGATGGTTGGGTGTTAATGCTGGTTGTTGGATGGAGGTGGGGGGTAGTGGTGGTGGAGGTGGGGGTAGTGCTGGAGGCAAGGAGGGAACACCTGGACTTAGCTGTCTTCCAGCCAGACATCTTGACACACCTGTAGGCTGTCTGGCAGGAGGAGAAGGAAGGGGTGTGTGTGTGTCTGTGTGCGTGTGCGCAAATATTCCTCTGTGTATGCGTGTACACATGTGTTCCTGTCTGTGTGTGTCCGTGTGTGTTCCTGTGTATGTGTGTAAGCCATCTGCTCTTCCATCATGCCTTTCTGCAGTTGGTTGTCATGGGGATTCTCTTGTCAGGCCAACGTTTACAGCAGAAGACCTTTGTGATCGACAACCACCCCCCCCCCCCCCTCCCCTCCCCAGACCTCCTGGGCTGATTAATTTGTTTGTATTTTTCCAATTAACATCGCTGGGCTAGCTGTTAATCCCAGACACAGACATGGAGGAGGAGGTAATGACAGAATATTAATGAGCAGGTCTTTCTCCTTCTAAATTCTCATACTGTCTCACACACATCAGGAACCGTGTCAAAATAATCTGACACCATCCAATAAAAGAAAGATCGATGTATAAAAATGTATTTAAGCAAAACAGGAGGCTGTGGCTTCACTGCGCTCAACAAAAGGCAAAAACGCTTCTATGCTTCGACTGCATGTGAATTGCAGTGGGAATGGGATAAAAAACATGTATGCAATACCAATCGCCGTTTAGAACTGGTAATGATGCTGGTTTCATGCAGTGAAGAGGTAGGTGGAGGTATGGTTGTAAGGTAGAAGCAGACAGCGAGGAGATGAGGCTAACTTGTCTTTCGCTCCTTGCCTTTCTCCTGGTAGTTACATGCACTATTCATGGTGAATATTAATCTTTCACTGCTTACACCGCCTGCTGCTAGTGAGCCACGTGACCACTTCTTTACTTTTTGTGGCTTTTGTTGGCCATCTCACTGCTGCTTTTGCATTAGTCTACTCTAGAATGTTAAAGCGCATTTACTGCCTTAGTTGTTATTGGCCAGTGAGCCCAGTCCTGGAACACGCATGCACCACAATCTCATGCACACAACGAATGACATGCGGTAGAGAGGGCTGGTAAAGATACAGACAGGGCTTGCAAACATGCTATGTATTGTTTGACGGCCAACCTTCATGACGATGTGTATCCTATGCTAGCTTTCTAACTTCATATAGAGCTTCTTGTGTTTCCTATGCTTGTTCTGCATATCTCCTATGCTAACTCTGTGGGTTTGCTACTAAACAAACGCACAGAAAAAATGTTTCATACGCTAACGCTGTATGTTCTATGCTAGCCATTGTGTGCTTGCTCCGAGTGTTTCCTACGTTAGCTCTCTATGTTTCCAATGCTAGGTCTTTCCTTCACTAACTCTGTTTCCTATGCTAACTCGCTGGGTTTCCCTGCTGAGCCCTACTGTGTGTTTGCTATGCCAGCTGACAGCAGCTCCTATCTAGTCATCTTTATTCTGCTCCAAGCGTCTCCAAGCTGCTCAGACCAAAATCAACTGTGGCAGATCTTAGCCTTGTTAGTGGGTACCGGTATAGGACTCACCATGTTGGGGATTATGTGTGTGTGTGTGTGTGTGTTTTAGAATTCATTATTCCAGAACACATATTAAGTAGATTCTGAATCAAACACACAGGGAATTTTAAAGTCCATACATTTATTAAACAAAATGAAATAGAACTACTATGAGGTAGTGCACAGCTAACCTGAACAAATAAGCACACATACTTAAAGCTACCACTTACAACCGTAAAGCGTATTTTTAAATATACTATACATAGTTCTAATGACTGGTATCTCATAGATTCTTGGTACAGCGGAGAAAAGTCTCTCAGGTCTCTTGTGTAATAGTGGTTACCAGCATCAATGAGACGTATCTGAATGAATGTTGAATGAGATAAATACAGCTAAGAAAGAAGCAAAGCATCAATCATCTCCATAGCATGTTGGAGATCCTGCACAGCTGCAATATTCAGTCTTCCCCAGACCGAAAACATGTTTCAGCGAATAGAGAGAATGGCTCTTAGTTGATAGGCCCATGGAAAAAAACACTCCAGTTCTAGGCTCAATTCACTCTCTAGAAGATCTGTTTGTTATGCATGAATACAGCACACGGCAATGGGTAATATCACAAATGATTATTCATGGTATTCATGAAAAGAGAAGGGTCGAAGACATTTCTTCTTAAACGAATTATACTGTGAATGCTTTAGTCAGCCTTTTACTTCCCACCTACAGTGCTACAGGGTTTCCTGGACAGAACAAAAAGGTGAGAGTCGCACAGTGATGATGTCACAGGAAGCCAGAGTTAAGTGCAGAAAAAAACAAATTGTCTAAAAGTGAGTGTAAAAAAATCCTATATATTAGCTACTGGTTTAAAAAGAAATGTAAACGGCTGGAATCTGCAACAGCAAAGCTGACCTGGAGAATGTATCAGGTAACTATGTAAACTACGATCAATATAGGTCATGATATTTTTGTTTTTGCCAACTAAATCGGTGCTCGTGTCTTGCCCGTGTTTCAGCGCCAGGCGGACGGTGTCTGTAAACACACCTGATGAGGACAAATGGATCAGTGCATGTACCTTGTCTTGCTCTCTGCAAAACAACTTATAAATAGTTTTCTGTTTAGAACAAAACTGTTTCACCAGCCAGCAATATGGCGGTTGGTAGGGCGCTTAACCAAGCATTAATCCAGCAGGGAACTTAAGAACACTGTCATTTTTATCTATTTGCCCCCATTCACCCGCCCACCCTGCTCTCTGAGCCGGCGAGGGATGTTTTCATGAAATATGAGGCCGGGACAATCGTACCTAGAGCGTCTTATTGAAACAGATGAGGAGGCCTGTGTTATACCGTAAAGCTGTTCTGTAAACACTCACTTCATCACCCAAACTAAACTTTCCCCAGATTTTAATGCAGAGATGACGTTTTGAATTAAATCCGAAGAATAGAAGATGTTGTTGTTTTCGTAATGAATAAACAAACTCTTTGTTTCTTCTTTGCAAAGGGGAGTGGAAAAAGGTGTTTGGTGTGTGATAATTAAGCCCTTGGTGGAAAAGCAGTAAGTGTTTTGCTTCTTCAGTGAGTCTAACTCCCCTGGTGATGGGCGCATTTATTTTGTAGGGGAAGCTGAGAGACAGTCTGCAGGATGAGGTGATGCGATAGTTTGGCAGTGTAATCCCAATTTACTGATCCGTACAGATTTAAATGAAACACAGTTTGCGGCAAATGACGGGCCGATGTAGAATAATATTTTTTTTGCTGACTAGGTATCGCTGTGCATCCTTGTTTGTTAATAGGGAAGACATTGTTTCAGTGGGTTTGAATGTTTTAATGTCACCTTTATAACTCACACTGGGGATATTTTTCTAAATTAGGAATTCATACGACCTGGAAAGCTTTTATTTTGCATCCTCAGTGGTTCTTCCCTATTATATTATTATTATGTATATTAGAATCATCATTGAACTACTGTATATAGCTTATATCTTTACTCATGAAAAGCAAAAGAAGTTTGTCTGTGACTTCCTTTGACATCCAAACTGTAATTCCGCTTTTTGTAGTCTTACCTGTCATGTGTGAATTTGAGTTCAACAAATGGCTATTTGAAGATACAGCTCCTCTCTCCCTCGCTCTGTGTAAAGAGCTGATCAAAGAGTGTATAAATGAGGTACTGTCAGACTTCCCCAAGTGAACTTGGAGAAACGGAACCTAAGTCATTTGTCAGCCAGTTGACATCTAAAATACTTCTATTGTACACTTGGTTTGAAAATAGCCTATATTGTCACATTTGTAATGAACATAACTAACCCTACTGCTCACACAGCCACACGACAATCCTCTTGAAAACACCCACTACAACTCCCCTTTGTCAAAGATATTATTCTCAGCACTTTCCCTCTTGTTGTCTACCCACTGAGGTAAACATAATAGGAAATGGCAGAACTGTGCTTGTGCTCCTTGTGCCCTGGAGGTAGTGGGGGGTGAGCACACAGAGTGCTCTAGCCCTGGAGAGTGAAGGCCAACCTGCCACTGTGTGTTCTAAAGTCTGGCCGTAGCTTAGCTGTTGAATTAGCGAGGGCTTGGGAATGCATTTGGGTAGAAGTCCCCACTTCTGAATCAAGATGGAAAGTCTGGCTGCAGGAAGGTGAAAACTTTACTTTCCTTCAGTACTATCGACTATGTATATCTGGGGGGGGGGGGGGGGGGGGATGTTGGTGAGGTCATTTGACACTTCGATCTGAAACGTCTGCAATCTACGTTAAGCAAGATGCCCCCTAACCCTTACCTTTGCCCTAATGACATGTGTCTGAACTCACTTTAATGGCGCATTTCCAACGTGGGTGCGGGTTGGTTCGGTATGCAAAGGTGCGACGTGGTTCGCGTTTCCACCCCCAAAAGTGGGCGTGATCCGGACTGAGCCGTATTGAGCCGTACTCACCTCGCAGTATTCCCCCGTTGGGGTACTGAGACGTCTGAAAGGGTGGCAACAAGTTCTAGCTACACATGCCATCCATTGATTAGTCGACAGAATCGTCACTTCCGCCAGACATCACACGTCTGGCGGATACAAATAAAACAGTACCCACAAGGTATTTCTGGACAACGGCAAAAGCTGAGTTTATTGAAAAAATGTTGTGCGCAAAAGTTTGTCGTCCTTCTTGGACGTCCTACATTGTTGCTCTTTGTTTAATGTGTGGCGTTCTTCTTTTTCATTGGATTTATTAGCAGGCTACACTGTCTGGCTGCTATGAGGTCACGATGATTACGTAGCTGCTGCAACTATCGCCAATTGGCTTAAACCCCGCCCTACGATAAGGTTACTGTCGGCGGTGGAAATGCGAGTCTTAACTGGGCTGGGCTATACTGGTGGAAATGCGCCATAAGTCATTATGACTAAAAGTCTAGAATCCAATGTAAAATAAGAAAGTACTATGTCATACTACTATAGTATGTATCCATTCAGTATGCCTCATTATTTGTGCATTCTTGTTGGGCTATACCAGGTTGTATTGTAGCTAAATCGACTACATCTCCCAGCATTCCCTAGGGCCACGGTTTTCATTGGTCCTCATATTTGAATGTGTGATGCTTGTCATCCTACCAATCAAGAGAAAACAGGTGCAGAACTCTAGAGCACATTGTGCTTCAATCAGACTCTGATTGGGATCTGATTGTCGGTCTCTAACAGAATAATAATCCGACCAGCCAGTTCATTCTCTATCCTCATTATTCCACTGAGGAAATTAATTGAATCTCGGCTTGCAGTCTGGAGCTGAGCCTTAAACAAAAGAAACCCATAGAACATATGGGAGACAGAAGGTAAGGATATACTATAGGAGATTAACTAGGAGTCTAAGAGATGTACCAGGAGATGGACTAGGACACTGGTAGAAAAATGTGGCCACTAGAATATGGTCTAGGAGACTAAGGGATCAGATAGGATACAAGGAGATGAGCCAGGTCACTAGTTAAAGAGCTAGGACAAAATAAGATGGACTAGGTGACTAGGAGATGGATTGGGAGACTAGGAGATGGATTGGGAGACTAGGAGATGGTTTAGGACACTGGAAAATAAACTAGTAGACTAGTAGAAACTAGGAAACAAGTAATATTACGAGGACAAACTTAAGAAGGAGGGAACTAGTGGAAGCAATATATTTTCAGGCCGAGACGTGGAGGCTGTTGCACGGTAATTGGGACCATAGCTCTCGTTATCAGCCCAGGCACAGGGGAGGCCTTTGTGGAAGACACTGACCTACCCCAGCCTTCCCCTTGCCCTCTCCACCCCTTCTCTTCTCTCGTTCTCTCCTCGGCCTCCTCTATTCTTATGCTCTCTTCACTCTTTTTCTCTTGGTGTTCTTAACATCTTTTGTTATGCTGTCTGTTCCCCTCCTCTCTGTGCACCCGCTCACTCCTCATTACTCCCCTTCACCTCCCCTTTATCATTATTTTCAAAGTCTCTTTCTTCTCTCACCCACTATTTTGCCGCCATATTTGATGTCTGGCCTTTTAATATTACTTTTTTTCCCTGCACACTCCCATTTGTCAACTGCCCTCTCTTCCTCCCTCCCCATCTCTGTCTGTCTTTTTCTTTCCTCTTTTCTACCTCTCCCTTTATCCTCCATCCCTCCTATATATATATATATATATATATATATATATATATATATATATATATATTCCTCCCACTGTTCTGTATGTCTCTGTTTCCTTCTTCCCACCACCCTCTCTCTCCTCTCTATTTCTCTCTGTCGCTTCTCATTTCCATATCCCTTAATACATTTCACTTTCTCTGTATCTCTCTAAATTTAATTTAGATTGTTTTATTGGCATGACAAAAACATGTTTATTGCTAACGCATGTAACATTATTATGATCCTAAAACTGAATCACTGGTAGAGATTAATAACAATACCATTAAAACATTTGTAATAATGCATATGAATCAACACAGAACTATCAACAATCTGCTATCCCTCTTTCTATCAGTTCCCCCCCCCCCTCTCTCTCCCTCTCTCCCTCCTCTCTACATTGCAGTTAGTTGGTAAAAAAAACATGTCCGCCTTAAAACCTCAGATTGGGTTCCTTTTTCTCTGTTAGCTGATTTGAACCTTTCCTCTGTTTCTCAAGAAAATATTTTATGATATGCATCGGATATTTACCACATACACATACACACACAACCAATACCCAGAGTCACACGTGTCAACCAACAATTCCCCACTAATTAAATCAAATCAAAATACAGTTTTCAGTCCTTTGATTATGCAAGGTCCTAACCACCCCTCTCTCTCTCTCTCGCTCTCACTCTCGCTCTCGCTCTCTCTAAGGGTAGAGCTCCATATACAACCATACCAAAGCAGTAAGCTAATTAGCACAACAGTAGCACGACAGGGTAATGTTCCTGGTGAATTAGCTTAGAGCTAGGTCATGTCAGAGAGCTCATTTAAAAGGCTAGTTGGTTTGGTTTCAGGGCTTTGATGATTTATGCGCTTTGCGCTGGAGCCCGGGGCCCTGTGCTAAAATATCAACAAACTAATCAACACGGAAACTAAAAGAAGACAACCACTCACTTGCCACGTTTGATATTCTTTGGTCTGTCCAGGATAAAATGCAGCACAATGAATTGACAAATTAATTATGAAATGTTTGTCTATTACTCGAGGCACACCAAAATTTTTATTTTAGAGAATGAATTCCGCTGAATGAAATCTCTTGGTATGCTAGTGGTTGCTCTCGATGCAAAAGTCCATACTATTTGTAAGTGTTCAGGTTAAGTGTTAAAGTGTTAAATTAAAGTCCATTTACAGGCTGACAGGTGATACCAATCAGCTGTCTTCCTCTTATCATATACTCCAGGTTGTGGTACTGTCTCGACAAGGATAGAGAACGCAAACACATGTGAAGTTATTTCTGTCAGACACAGAGTAAATAGAATTCATCCCCGTCATGCTTTGACTCTTGCCAGCGATGATGAAACAATGTGATTCAGTTAGGTAATTTTTGTAGTTCAACCAGCTCCTTTGAAGTAGTTCAGTGTAAAATAGCATCTGTTACAAGATGCAAGTAGTAAATTGTTATTACTGTAAAGCATAATTAAATCGTTTTGCTTTTTGTATCTGAATATCCAATTATAAATATCGCTTTGTAAGAAAATGCCTTAAGAAGTTGTTCAAATTCAGCATCGAAAGTGAAAGAACACAACAACCGCGGGTCCTGAATGGGCTGTCTTGATTAAAACGTGTCAGAGATTGAGTATCTTTTAGCGTCGAGGAAGAGTAAACAAAGATCATTTTCACTGAGCCTCTTTTTGACATACTTTGGTAGATTAAGGGCTTGTGAAGGAAGATGCTCATTGGCCTGGCTCTGACAGCCGTAGCGCTTTCCAAAACACAAAGCCCTGTGTTCCAGCAGAGGGAAAATGAAATCCCTGATTTAATCGGTCTCTCCAAGTTATTATTAAAAGCACAAATCATAATTGCGTATTCATATCTTGTTATGTGATTATTTGTATTTTTTTTTCTTTTCCTGTTCAAGATAAGCCTTTCTGATACAGGGATTAAATTCTGCTATCAGATAAATAACAAGTAGAGTAACACAAGACAGATAAGATTTAAGCCCATCTGGCAGACTGGTGTTTTACCATTTATACATGGTGTGTGAACCGGATCAAACACAACCTAATCCTAGATGCACTCTGCTGCTCACTTCATCACTCTTTCTTTCTTACTTTTTGTAATATGTTCTTTATTTTGTTTTTTATTTCCTTATTTGGTTTCTTCTTTCTTTCTTTGATCCTCCAAGCCCTTCTCCAATCATGTTCTCTGGTTGTTTTATTGAAGTATAAAAAATGGATACAAATGGAAAACAACTGGATTGTGACTATTTCCTCCATTCGTCTTTTCAGTTCACTGAGACCATTGACAAATATTTCTCAACTATTATATCATTTTTTGTATTTGTTAGATCTGGATCTGAGCGTGTGGTGGAATCTTTCTTGAAAAATGAAAATAAGCAATACTGTGTGAAACCTTGCTGAGCCAATATATTAAAGTAAAATAACTTCATGCTTGTGTATTTACCCCTTTCTCGGGTGCATCTTGGGAAATGGCTATTATGTACTTTTCAATGTTTCTCTTTGAAAAGGAATCTTTGCCTTAGATGGGGTTAAAATGAAAAATTGTTTTCTGGAAATGTTTGTCAGATAAATCCTTTAAAGGTGAAGAGTGGTGCGGCATTGAAACGTAAGAAAACCGGAAGAAAGGTTGGTGTAAAAAGTTCCATCCTTAGGAAAATTTAGCATCAGTTAGTTATGATTATAGATAAGTACAAGCACTAGTTACAGTGCTTTTAAACACAGAAGGAATTCAATTCCAGTGTTCAGCGAATGCAAAATAATTCAAGTCAATGGTAAAATAAATCTCTAAATAAATCAATATGATATTTAAATTCCTCTGAATAGAATAAATATCTATTGTTGTGATGAAGCATCTATAGAAGCGGTTGTGAAGAAGCATCTATAGAAGCAGTTGTAGATACTGCAGACAGCGATGGTATCTGTCATCAAAACATAGGAAAGGTTCAAAGCCGGAGGGGTGGAGACAAAGACTGGCGTGCCGATTGGATAAAGAGCGTACAGACGATAATGAGATGGTAATAATGCTTACGAGTGATAGCAGGCAGATCTTTGCAAAAATAACAATAACAGCTAGTAAGTGTGAACTGTGGACCACTGTGGGCCAACGTGCGAGCACGACGTGTGCAGAGGGTTTTGTTCACATCGTGTGTTCAAGGTGTGTGTGTTTGTGTTGTGTGACTACGGTGTGGTTTCACTTTGTGTGTTCACAGGGTGTGTTCATAGAATGTATTCTTGGTTGGTGTCTATGGTGTGTGTGTACGGTGTGTGTTAACGGTGTGTGTTTCGGTGTGTGTCTATGGTGTGTATTCACGGTGTGTGTTCACAGTGTGAGTAAGGTGTGTGTGTTTGCAGTGTGTGTTTACAATGTGTTTGGTGCGGGTGTCTTATAATCTTGCGTTCACAATGTGTGTTTTTATTTTGTGTTCTGGTTGTGTGTACACATTGTGCATTCATGGTGTGTGTTCTTGGTGTGTGTTTTTGTTATGTGTTCACATTGTGTGTACACAGTGTGTTTTGGGGTGTGTGATAACGTTGTGTGTTCCCGATGTATTATTTTGTGTTCACAGTTTGTGCTTGTGGTGTGTATTCATGCTGTGTGTTTGTGGTGTGTTTTTGTGTTGTGTATTCACGTTGTGTGTTTGTGGTGTGTGCTCAGGGTTTTTGCTTGTGGTGTGTATTCATGCTGTGTGTTTGTGGTGTGTGTTTACGGTGTGTGTTTTGGGTGTGTATTATTTACAGTGGCTCGCCCCTCCCTGTAGGCAGAGCTCTAATACTTTTCCAAGTGTGATGTTTTAATTATCATCTCACCAGCTGAATGTGCCACTGACGATTAGCACTCAGGGAATCAAGGGCGTAATTGTTTGTGCT
This sequence comes from Pollachius pollachius, assembly GCF_949987615.1. Taxonomy (NCBI): domain Eukaryota; kingdom Metazoa; phylum Chordata; class Actinopteri; order Gadiformes; family Gadidae; genus Pollachius; species Pollachius pollachius. Next base: position 12,270,128 of record NC_136938.1, on the reverse strand, counting down.
AAAGAAGGATCATGTACACTATGTGTGTGTGTGTGTGTGTGTGTGTGTATGTGTGTGTGTGTGTGTGTGTGTGTGTGTGTTTTTGTCTGACAGTTTGCGTGTGTGTGGTGTCTTTAAGCATGAGTGTGTGATGTGTATATGTAAGTTTGTTTCTGTGTGTGTGTGTGTGTGTGTGTGTGTGTGTGTGTGTGTGTGTGTGTGTGTGTGTGTGTGTGTGTGCGTGTTAAGTGCTTCTCACGCTACAGTGCTCCATCACCCTTAGGGCCAGTGTTTCTCCTCTGATGCCAGCGAGGCGTTTCATTGGCTCAGAGCTCTGACCTTATCCAATCAGATGCCCGTGCCCCCAGGTGACCACGGAAAATGATGCGGGGTTCAGGAGACTGGGACACAAATAGTGTCTAGCCTTTTCCTGTTAAGGAGCAGATGAGCAGGCTGAAAACATTGTCTTAGACTTCAAGCTTGTCTCCTAGTGACCTCTCTAGCCTCCTAGCTGCTACTTGTCTCCTAGCTGGTCCCCTAGTGTCATAGTCTCCTAGCTGTTCCCTGTAAGTGCCATTGTTCTCCTAGCTTCCTCGCTGTTCTCCTGGTGTCCTGCTGCCCTAGCAAGGAGAAAATATTGTTTGAGGGTATGCATGAAGATGTGTGTGTGTGTGTGTGTCAGTGTGTTTGAAGATTATTGCTAACAAGAAGAGTTGTAATCAACCTAAAATGTATTGTGTGTTTACCAAACTACCCCAAATCTGCAAATATATAGAGAAAATGTATTTTGTTTTCATCTACGTCAATTTGTCTTTGTGGATGATTGTTCATCAGTTTTCTTTTACACATTTCTTTTTCTGACCTTTTTTTCCAAAACAAAATAGAAAATAAAGAATAACAATTGCAGAACTTTAATAACATTGTTGAGAGTGTATGTGTGTGTGTGTGTGTGTGTGTGCGTGTGTGTGTGTGTGTGTGTGTGAATGAGCACGTGTGTGTGAATTAAAACTTGCCGTCTCCCTACTGCATATTGGTCAGGGTCTACTATCAGCTACAGCATTTCTGATCCTTCATTTGGGGGTGGGCGGGGGGTAGGAGGTTTGGCTGCAGGAGGTCAAGGGTCAAATGGTTGCCTGATTGACAACAGTGAAGAAGATAGCATCACAGTCAATTAACCCCCCCACCAGGGGGGATTTAGTTCCCCCAAACATGTTCTACATTAACATTTCATACGAGTGTTAGAAGCCCTCCTCTCTCTCCTCTGGTCGGGCGTGAGAGAGAGAGACAGAATGAGTTGTCTGGAGTCTGTCACAGTGACAGGCATACTGGCTGTATTTGTATGTGTGTGTGTGTGTTTGTGTATGTGTGTATGTGGCCTTTGTGTGGCTGCTGATGGCGTTTGTGTGTCTACGTTCAGGATGTGTTAGGGGGAGCGCTGCGGAAGGATGTCCCGGCATGGACAGAAGTAGGTCTGTATGTAATTCTCAGGGAGATGGAGACGAGAAGGGACAGTGGAATGGAATGTTCACTTTCTGTTCTCTACTCTGAATGTAGAGTTTCAACACTCCAATTACAGTGTTTTGTTTGAGCCGAAGTTCATACTTACCATGTCAAAAAATGTATTAGAAGAGCATATTGGATATTATCAACAATATTTTTTGGTCTGTTTTGGGGATTCACTCACTAATCTCCCACAGACATCCATAATGACATTGCCGCTTTCTCATTCTCTTTTTAAAGAGAGTGTGCAACCAGCAGGCAATTTTGTAGGGAAAGATTGTGTTTTCAATCAATCACGTTATTTTACAACAAGGCAGAAATGAATATTCGAGAACAAACTAATAAGTGTGACTTTTTTCTGTGTTTCTTGAGAAAGTTGGTTTAACCAAGTTGGCATTGAATAAAAATGTATGTTCTCAGCTTGTTGACTCATTTCCTAATGCTAATGATCTATTTAAGAAAAACATGCAAAATACGTAGGTATGGCATCTTAACTTCCTCTGCAACACAATTTTATTGATTGTAGCGAGTGGGCGGGCTCAAAATGTCCCCCAATATTAACGCTGTTCGGCATGATCGACTCTCTTGTTCCGAACAAGACCAATTCAAATGTAGATTCATAATCATGCCTGTATTTTTGTTGTACCAAGATATTCCCATCGACATGGTAAGAATTAAGAGCCACTTAATTTCCCTCATCTTACACTGTCTTTAAGTTAAAATCTTAAAAACAACATCATTGTGTTCTCCCTATTCGGTCAGAAGGCCGATATTCTCTCATTAATGTGTCAGAGTACCACCCTCCACAATTAATCAAACCAGCCTTAATTAGCTGAAACCCAAAGACAGCTCAATCGGAGAGCAGCAAAATAAATGGGCTCTATACATTGTAAGATGTAGGGAAACAGTGGCTATTTGAGAGTTATTGAAAATTGATTTAAGTTTAGATTTTGATGCGAGCTAAGAATATTTCAAACAAGATATAATATTAATAATGATTGAAGTATGATTTAAGAATAATTAATTAATAAATAATTTAAGCATGTGATTCAAGAATAATTTAAGCATGTGATTCAAGAATGATTTAAGGGAGACTTAAGAATAATTGATGCGTCATATAAGTGGGATTGAAGAATGATAAAAGCCTGGCAATTTGTATGATTAACGATGATACAAGAATTATGTTTTTGTTATCTGCAGGATTGGAGGGTTGAAGAAGGCCTGAAATCCACATTCCATGGCCATTCATTGGTTCTCCTAATTGTTCTCTCACAGGCATTCAACACTTAAGGTTGAAACGTGAAAACTTGCAAGTAGCAAACACCCTTGAACATTGTACAGTACCTTGATGCAGGTTCCAATGTCTCCTAATGATGGCAATACAAATTAATTAACAGTAACAAGGATTTAGTAAGGACACAGCAGCAAGGAAAGGGATTTATTTGAGCAATCAGTTGTACCTTTTTGGTATCATATCTTTAAGGGCGTTTTAGAAAATATGCGGCCAGATTCTGTTCTTTAAAAATATTAATAAAGTATGATGTTATACAGTGGGAAATGGATCAATGGTTGAGAAAAGTAGGCCTACTGCTCTTCATTGAAACGGTTCAAAACAGGATTGTTATTCAAATCACTTCTCTTTGATGAATTATAAATACAACTCCGTAATTGCACTGCTGATACATGTGTCACATGATCAAAGTTTCTGTGGCCTACTTGATCCATCAGAAAACAGAAAAAATAAGATAATTATTCGAGACATTTCTGAGATTTTACACACAACACAGTAAAACTGCCATTATGTGCTCTCATTATAAGAACTGGTACTGAATGCAGTCTATCAAGGATTCATTTATTAACAACCGCTCAGAGGTAAAAAAGAAGAGAGAAAGAAAATGATTCATTTGTGCTCCTCCACTTATTATGCGAAAACTGGTGAAAAGCGATTTTAAAGAGGTCCCGTTCCATCTTGTGATCACATTTAAAGAGTGATTCCCCCCGAATATGTCAACCGTTTTCGACATTTTCAGACAGATTAATTTTTCCTGGACTGGGCTGCTAGATAAGTGCTGGGGCACAAAGTTAAGACAATGAAGAAGACATTCATTATTGTCTTTTTAAACTGAACAATGTCTCAGAGTATTAATTATTATGTTTCTCATGACATTTCTTTCACAATGACACTCTCTTTTACGGGTTACCCTAACTTTGCAATTGTATTTAGTTTTTACTTTACAAGTATCCAAATTCACATAAACATGTAACATGAAATGGGAAATAAAGACAACACCTTGAGAAACTTTGCAAAAATGTGTCAGCATAGCCATATGCATCACCAAGCATCAAGGGACGGATGTGTCAATTAAAATGGATGCACATAAACACCATTCATCTCTTCCGCAGGCTGGTTGGCTCAAAGCAAACACTGGTTTAATGTACATAGTTGCCACAGAGGACATCTGAGAGGCCTTTATGTTGACACTTATCCTCTTCGCTCATAGGCACAGCAGGTAGAAGGGGTGCGGGGATAAAGAGGAGGAGGTCCAGATCATGTGTGTCTGTTTAGCCTCCTGCCGTGCTCCGCTTGCACCTCTACTCTGTGACAGGTGTAATGCGCGTCGCTGCAACGCATTAGCCGCGGCCCGCGTTCCCCGCTCCCGCGCAGCGCATACCCACCGTGGTCCCCATGGAGACCACGGTGACACGCTGCAATGCTTTGATACGCACTGCTGCTCGCAAAGTGGGGAGAGAATCACCAGAGAAGATAAAAAGAAAAAGTGACAAAGCGGCGGCATCAAAGTGCGATAAGAGAGCGGTTACTGCTCCCGCATTCATGCATATATATTTGGCTTGGCAGCTGCGCTGTAGCGCTTTAGCCAACATCACAGGGCAGATCGCGGAATTGTTCCCTACAAAGGGACGGTTCAACTGTTCTGTCTTCTTGGTACGGTGCTGGTACCAATGGTCGACGTTTCTTTTTCGTGATCGATGTATCTGTCCAAGAGACCTCTGCTGAAGTTTAATTTTTTAAATAGTTGTTTCAATGCAAAGTATGAACTTAGAATGATTACCTGAAAACACACTGTTGTGTGTAAGGTGTGTTAACTTTGATTGTATTCGTTTTCATAATGTTTTGTATTGTTTCCAAGAATTAAAACTTTCAAATGTACCTTTACAAAGGAATTCCTTGATATAGAAATACTAGGTTGAGCATAGTTTTCTTGTCAAAGAATTATTTCACATTCCCACCTTTCAACTCTGAAATAACTGGATTGTTAAAAAACATTGTTTCTCCTCCTTTCGGAAATGATGAACATGCAGTATTTGCTTTATATACCTGTACTGCTTCATGCAGTTTGATTCAATTGATTATTTGTCTCCAGTTTTCCTATGCGGTCATTAAAAATGACCAAATCCCAAAGGAAACAATTACATTGTACAAGCAGGTATCTTTAACGATAGTTCCCATCCTAGCATGCAAGCGAAAATACTATTCTGTGAAGAAACTGTGTAATTACACCCTGGCTGTCACACAATCCGCTGCATTATAAAGTTACGTCCTGACATTTAAAGATGAAACAACCACATTGTGCTCTCAATATTCGTGTACACATGAAGTCCGCTTAAATGTTGAGAGGTACAAATCTGATATTAAATTGTTAACGATTTTTGAGTTCCGCAGACGATATGTCCCTCGGAGAGGAGCTCTCTACCCGCCGTCCGTCTTCTCTGATCCTCCACGGCAGAATGCCAGGGGTAATTGGGCATGAATGTCCCAAACCAAGAAGCATCTCTCCTACAAGCTTTGCAACACCCACCTGTCATAACAGAGCACTACCCCACTATATGTCTGACACACCGGAGAGGCCTGTCAGATGGACACGCTCCAGGTAGAAGGAGATGCTTCAGGGTCGCGGTTTCTCACCTCAATGCAATGGCAGGGTTATAGGTGATATGCCCACTTTACAGATCAGCACTATCAGTCAGATGCCATGAAGAGTATGTTGACACATAAGTTCATTCTTTCAGTCCAAAGTGATTTCAATTGAATTGTTTTAAATCCATGTCATTAAGTAGCAGCTATGGGTTAGGGGGGCATCTTGCTCATGGAAGGCTGCAGACATTGGGGATCCAAACCAGTAACCTTCGTTTGGGAGTCAAACACCCTTGCCACCAGACTATTCTTCCCTGTTAACTATGCAGTTATGAAAACATTTCCTATATCAGTCAAATGTGTCAAGATGATGTAGGTGCCAGTAGGCTGCTGGTCTCTGGTCAAAAGTGCTGGAGCAATGTTTTGAGAGTTGTAAAGCAGGAGAAAACAAGCCACTGAATCCCTCAAAACTCCCTCACTTGCTACATTGATCAGCCATTGAGGAGTGTTGCATTACGCTGTGATTGACATGCAAGATGGATTCCCCCGACCAATCATGAATGAAGATATACACCGGGTGTGGTCTAAAATCTTAATTGGCTCATACAGGCCAGGTGCAGTCAACTAGAAACAGATATTCTCACAGCACATGTCCCTCACTTATAGACTGTGCCATTTTAACAAATGACACTCAATACAGCTAATTTAATCTGGCTGCTAATGTTGTCCTCCATCTTCCATTTTCATATGTGTCCTCCATAAAGCTCCTCATGGACGTATCATCTTCCATGAGGAGGTGGGTCAGAGGTCTTTCCACACATGGAAAATTGATTGGGTGGTCTTGGGGGTTACCCCTGTGGGGTTGGATAGCTGATTAGATGTACAGTCTGGAACCCCGATCACCTCTACCTCTAGGGGAAGGTGTCCCATTGCTCAAAGATTCCCAAAACTGTTCTTCCAAGGACTCTGAATTGATGATGATGATGATGATGATGATGATAATGATAACCATGTAATGGAACAAACCTGTGGCTCAGTGTTATACTGTATCTGAGTTACAAACAAGACAACCCAAACATGGTAGGAGTTTGCATTAAAGTTTACATTTACATATTTTTAATAATGTGTAATCAGTTGTATATTAGATGCAGTTCTCCGATGTGTAAGCTGCTGCTGATCAGCTGTATAGGAGATGCAGTTCTCCGATGTGTAAGCTGCTGCTGACCAGCTGTATAGGAGATGCAGTTCTCCGATGTGTAAGCTTCTGCTGATCAGCTGTATAGGAGATGCAGTTCTCCGATGTGTAAGCTGCTGCTGATCAGTTGTATCGGAAATGCTCTGGAACACAGCCCTGATCTATTTCAGACACGGCAAATGGAAGGAAAGCATGGCTGATTGGAGGATGTACATGAGCTTTCTGAAGTCGGGCTCAGGGAAGGAAATTATGCCATCTCCATCTAGATTTGGAAGAATAAACCACTCTTACATAACTGCGACTCCTCACCCAAGAGTTTCAAAGCATGTTTCCAGACAGACATGAGAAAGATGTTTCCAAGAGTATAACTGGAGCACAGAGGTGACAGCGGTCTTCAGTTTCATCCTCTTCCTCTTTTTTTTGTCTGCCACTTTGATAGAGAAAGCTTTTTCCACTGAGAGGAGGAGACAGCTCTGTTGACTAATGGCTGAATGTTCTGTAATGGCTAGAGAGGCTGCGGCACTGCGAGGAGGAGGGTGGGAAGGAGCAAACGAGAGCGTATTCCAGCACGCAAAACATAGGGCTCCCTCTTTCACTCTTTCCTTTGAGAGCAAAAAAAAACTGATTTGATTTTCTTTGAAACCTTTCGGTCATCTCCAGCCGAAAGCCGAAGCACTGCCTTCCCACTGGATGTCGTCAGGAGAAAAAATAACTCAATTTCCCCACCCAATTTTGCTGAAAAAACATTTGGACACTTTTGCATATTTTCCTCATGCAACTTTGAAGTTGAGCCTTTCTGGACTCTAAAACAATTTATCCTGTTCTTAGGTATGATGACGAGCTACAAACTGTCAGACGGAAAAATGTTAGATCTTGTCCGATGTACATTAATTCAGTTGAAGGAGTAGTGGATGAGTTTGAGAGAACAATGTGTTGGTCGTTTCATTCTAATCACGCTTCTGGAATGGCTTTGCTTGCCTAGCGTAGCAGCTAGCCAACATATTGCACGTGTCAGGGTTAATATTAGCATAACAGTGACCTGCCTCTACTTAATGGCGTTTGTCAGCAATCATCGGAGCTGTGTGTGTGCGTGTGCCTGTGTGTGTTTATGTGTGTGTGTTTGTTTGTGTGTGTGTGTGTGTGTGTGTGTGTTTGTGATGGCGAGGAGATTGCTGCTGCCATCTTCTGTCAGGTGTGTTTTACCTGGTCTGAGGTATAGCACATTGCGGCAGGCTAATGCAGATATCACCTGTCAACACATCATCAAAACGGATGCCAACACTGACATACAGAAACGAAGGAGGAGGCGCGGTGTCATATAATATAAAAGAGGGAACCTAAACGATCCCCTGAAGGGCCACTATGATCTGTGCCCTGCCTCAACCATTGGGCATCGTGTTCGCCGGCTGCCGACTATACCGAAATATTCAGTACATTTTGGATGTTTGTAGTGGTAGGGTGCTGCTACCCTGGGGTGTTTTATGTAATTTATTTATTCCCGGGGTTCATTTATTCATTTCTTATCATAGCATGCTATGTGAGGTATTAATGAAAATAAATCTTGAATATGATGCGTTTGGCTTTATTGAAACAATAGCATTTCCTAACAAATGAATTGACTGGTTGATGCTTACTGTGGAAATATGTCTGACGTTGACTGCCTGGATGAGAAATGTGTGTAATTTCAAGACAAGACAAACGGGACAATCATACATTTTAATAAGTGATTCTGTCAAATGCTTGGCTTGTGAAGAATGCTGAGGAAGTGAAGGTATTCATCAATTCTAAAACAATGGCCAAAGCCTAACCTGCTGGAACTCAAGCAGGAAAACCTCCCTGTCTGCATATTTAAATGGGAGCCATGTTTGTTGGAGTCAAACAGCAGCAGACAGAATAATTATTTATGACAAGCCCACTGATAGAACGCTGTGCTGTTGTCCAATTTAAAAAAACAGACATCAGTTTATCAGAGTATCAATGTGTTGACAACACAGCATAATTAAGAAATATAAGCAGATGAAGAAATGCTTTAGCAGGGTTTTTAAACAAAATATTGCACAGAACGGAGATGTATTACTTTCCTCTATTATGTAGTCGAGACCCCCATACAACATGACAGGGGTGACGAGACAGGCTGTGAGTTTGTGTGTGTTTGGATGTGTGTGAGTTATACTGTATCTGAGTTAGATGGGTCTAGTGCTGACCTGGGACCTGGTGTAAGGACTGCTTTGAAAGATGGGGGCCTGACATTAACTGAGATCCAATAAACAGGGTGGGCTTTCTGATGACTGATGATGATGGTTAAAGGTTGAAAGTTAAAGGTGAGCCAGCTGCTATTATTAAAGGAGGGGCAGAACAACTTGGCCTGTCCATTCCAGCATTTATCTATTCCCCTGTTTCCTTACTAACACCAGAACGTGAGTAATCCCTTGGTTTATATTTGGGTTTTCAATACAAAAGGAAAAGGTTTTGTGCAGTTGTTTGTTTAGTTGTCAAGACATCAATCCCCCCTCCCCACCCACTGCACTCAGACCAGCCTGGAAGTCTCCTCAGCCACACAGCTCCTTCTGAGATGCTGTGTTTCCCTCCACTGATAAAGAACATCTTGTCTTGTTAATCACCTCTCTGTCCTTATCCTGAGTAATAGCTCAGGCCTGCCTCTGCTCCTTCCCTGCAGTTTTGTATTTCTACAAAGATGAATATGTAGAACATACAGCCCTACCCCACCTAACATAGTTAACAATCTCCTGGTAGCTCGCTGAAGCCGGTGGGGAAATCTGATGATTAGATCATACCAAGGTAATTTCATTTTTTTCTAATTTTCTCTCCTTCCTGTTTGAGGTGGCAGGATGAAGGTAAAGAGGCGTATGATACAGCTGTTAACACCTTCCACCAATTAAGGCCTACCAATTAAGAAATATGTTGTACTTCCACCAATTAGGGCGTACCAATCAAGACCAATCAAGCACGTTAGTCTCACACTAACACTTTCCACCAATGAAGGTGTTTCAGTAATAATTGAGCAAGTCACTGCTGGCCCATCCGACCCCACGGGGGAAGGCCATAACAGTGTGGGCAACTTACAATTCACTGAGCTGTGATTGGGCGGATTGGGTTTGGCACAAGTTGGAAGGCGGAACGAGCAGCTTAAATGGACCAAATACTGGCTGCAACCACAAATTCTAATGCAAATGGAAGTGAGGCAGCTAACCTGGTAAAAGCCACGCGTTGTCTCCGACTACTGAGAAGGAATGAAGAGCCTGGTTTAGAATCCAGAAGGGTAGTCGGTTCAATTCCGGCTCTGTGGTGTAAATTATGATTGGGCTGCCAGGTGAATGTGAATGCTGATGATGATTTAAAGCTGGTGAAGTGTCAGGGGATAGAGAGGAGACACAAAACCAGAGTGTGTCGTTCTCTTGACCATGGCTGCCGCCACTGAACTTCCCCATGTAAACGTCAACTTCTAATGAGTCTCAACATATCAAATGTTCTGCTTTGTGCGTTCAAACATGACATCTGACACTATGGCAAAGAAGAGACAACATCCCTCCCTCCATCTCTCTCTCCTCCTATCTCCCTCTATCTCTACCCCTCTCTCTTCTATTCTCTCTTCCTCTCTCGTTCTCCTTCCCCTTCCCCCTCTATCTCTACCCCTTTCCCCCTCTTATCCCCCCCCCCCACCTCTCGTATCCTCTCTGCTCAGTGCCTCGCTCCTCTCATTAGATAGACTGAGTTAGAGTTTGCTTTGAGGGTAGAAGTGGGAGGCAAATCATGCAGCTCCTGGCATAGTGGAGATGAGATCCTCCTAATGGACCCTTTGGTGTATTGAGCAGCGTATGTCTCGGCCAGCTTCAAAGAGACTGAAGTCTGAAGCTCTTCATGCAGGAGACGCGGCGCAACCACCAGATCAGTGATTGGAAAGCTCAATAGAACGCCGGCACTATGCTTTGGGATGTTGTGTGTATGTGTGTATGGCTGCATGGTGGTGGATGGTGGGCGGGGGGGTGTTGGAAGTCGAGTCGGACGGAGGTTGAGTGCAATAGGGCGGTGGCTTTTATCCTTTTTTACCTGCTGGGGTATTTTATGTGTCTTCGTTGGGGATGGGATAGTTTATGTATGTATTGACATGTTATGAAGAAGTTATTGACATGTTATGATGAGGTCATAGGATATGACATTACTACTGATCCCAGACGGGGAATTAGGTGGGGCTACAGCAGAAAGTACTGGACAGTAGCAGAATATAAAAGAGTGACAAATTCAAAATAATAAAATAAGAAAGATAAACAGAACATAAATCTATAATTTTCACCATCAGAGTAGTAAATATCAACTATTTCAAGCTCCTGACGACGAATGCCAAAACCGTGCCAGCTGGCTCATTGGTATGGCCTATCACAGCTGTGTGTACATGTGTTAACTTCCAACATGCACTTTACAAAGACAGCTATTCCATGCTCCGTAGGGTACAATACCTCGACAGAGGGATAAGAAACACTTGTTTTTCATCTCCATCTTGAAGCTAACCACAGGCTAAACGCTTCCCAAGCTGCCTCCAGTCGGTGGGTCCCGGAGTGTTGCTCCTCTCTTGGGGAACATTACCTGTAATCAGAGAGCTCTGCTGAGCCAGCATATCCAGTAATTAGCACCTCCGCCCTCTACAGCCGCCCTCAGGGATGAGCTGCTGCTGGGGTACCACCCAGCACTGATCCTTCACGCAATTATTACACATACACTTTTATTGTACATACACAACCATACACACGCAACTTCTATGTATACGCAACAAACAAACAGTTATTATACATACTCAGACAACTACAATATATATATATATAACCAAGCACACAGTTATTATGCATACACACACAAGTACTATCTATAAACAACCAAGCACACTAAGTGATTACACTCACACAACCGTACACATAGTCATCATACATACAAAACCATAAACAAGCATTTATAACATACACAGCCATACATGTAATCATTATACAAAAGCAACCATGGACCCAGTTATCATACATATTCAACCATACCCACGCAATTATATCACATACACAAATATCCAAAGGAGGTTAATTTATACACCCAGATTACATTTTACATTGAGTAATTTGGCAGGTCCTTACATCAAGGCCACTGAGAACCATCAAAGTGTACAATCAGAATTGGAGTAACTACAACAATTCCAGGGGCAGCTAGTTTCTAACGACAACAACAACAACAACAACAACAAAAACAACAAGAACTGGGCAGATTGCTCATGAGTAGCTCTTATCTCAATGGTAGTGGTAGGTAAGTGCATAGTAGGAGATAGCAAAGTAATGCATCTTCAACACAAGAGCTAACACAATGAAGAGTACAAGTCTGTGGATGACATGTTGGGTCTTAGGATGGTAAGGGATTCTGAAGATGCATGGATGGAGCCAGTAGCTAGGGAATAAGGGAGCAGGTAAGCTTGGTAGCAACGGAGGTAACCCCGCCATCAAGGTTCAGCACGATGAAGAACGATGTGGACTGGAGCACCTGTAAAGGTACTCCTTAATAATCATAGAAACTATCAATAGTCATCACACATCGGTTCAGCTCACCTTTTGCTCTTGGTAGAGCTAAGTTGTTGCATCAGAAACAACCTGGCTAGCGGTCTTGAGGGGTTGACAGCAGATGAGCCAATATTGTAGCTTAGTTTCTCTTCTTCCTTACAGAGCAAGATACTCAAGTCATGTCCGTCTGATCTGTGCAGTCTTCAGTCACAAATTGATTAACAGGCACACTAACCTCAAACCTCAGATATATTGTGATCCGTGTGTGGTTGCATGGATGCAAAATGTATAATGACACATATACAACAACAGACAGAATCATTACACCATGCACATATTACACACTCTTTAGAGATCGTACCGCAGTATATAGAAAAGCATTCAACCATATGCTTAAAATGTCCAGCGAAATCTCACATAGAGAGAATTACATGCGCTTATAGTTCATTTTGACCTCCGCTAAAGTTTCTAAATCTACTGCAAGACTCATTAGATAAAAGCTCATACCATTGTTGAATCTTACAATTGACACGCTAGATTTGGTTGAATAAAATGGTACGGTTGTTTTGCATGGCATTCTAAACATTCATTTGAGACGAGATTTGGACCTTTGGCTTTCCTACATTCTATACATTATAATGGATGATGTACATGCTCTTGGTATTTCACGCTATAAAAATTGGCATTTTATGTCTGATAATCACCTTTTACACAGCAATATATATGCATCTGTCTGTACATAAGTGTCACACGGTTGCCTTTGTTATTATACGTTTAATGTGTGATGATATGTTAGTTAAACAGAGACAAAATTATTTTTCCATTAGCTAAAGACCAAAGTGATACCAAGCTGCAAGATGGAGCTATAAAGCAGGACATTAAGGTTCAGGAGGAGGGGTTTATTTAGATACAACAAGAGTCATAAAATAAAATCATAAAAAAGCCCTCCAAATGAAATGACCAGTATCTAACACACCTCCTCCCCCTCCCCTACCCCCCAGTTACACCTCCTCCTCCTCATTCCCACTGCCTCCCACACCTCCTCCTCCTCTCCCCCAGTACCACCGCCTCCTCTCCGTCCCCACCACCTCCCATACCTCCTGATCCTCCTCTCCCCCAGTACCACCGCCTCCTCTCCGTCCCCACCACCTGCCACACCTCCTGCTCCTCCTGTCCCCCAGTACCACCGCCTCCTCTCCGTCCCCACCGCCTCCCATACCTCCTGCTCCTCCTCTCCCCCAGTACCACCGCCTCCTCTCCGTCCCCACCGCCTCCCATACCTCCTGCTCCTCCTCTCCCCCAGTACCACCGCCTCCTCTCCGTCCCCACCGCCTCCCACACCTCCTGCTCCTCCTCTCCCCCAGTACCACCGCCTCCTCTCCATCCCCACCGCCTCCCACACCTCCTGCTCATCCTCTCCCCCAGTACCACCGCCTCCTCTCCATCCCCACTGCCTCCCACACCTCCTGCTCCTCCTCTCCCCCAGTACCACCGCCTCCTCTCCATCCCCACTGCCTCCCACACCTCCTGCTCCTCCTCTCCCCCAGTACCACCGCCTCCTCTCCATCCCCACTGCCTCCCACACCTCCTGCTCCTCCTCTCCCCCAGTACCACCGCCTCCTCTCCATCCCCACTGCCTCCCACACCTCCTGCTCCTCCTCTCCCCCAGTACCACCGCCTCCTCTCCATCCCCACTGCCTCCCACACCTCCTGCTCCTCCTCTCCCCCAGTACCACCGCCTCCTCTCCATCCCCACTGCCTCCCACACCTCCTGCTCCTCCTCTCCCCCAGTACCACCGCCTCCTCTCCATCCCCACTGCCTCCCACACCTTCTCCCCCTCCTCTTCCCCATTACCACCTCCTTGTCTCCATCCCTTCTACCTCCCACACCTTCTCCCCCTCCTCTTCCCCATTACCACCTCCTTGTCTCCATCCCTTCTACCTCCCACACCTCCTTCACCTCTCCCCAAGAATCTTCTCCATCTCTACGTCCCCACTACCTCCCACAACTCCTCCTCCTCCTCTCCCCTCAGTTCCACCTCCTCCTCTCCATCCCAACTACCTCCCACACCTCCTCCTCTCCCCAAAGTACCACCTCCTCCTTTCCATCCCATCTAACTAGCTGATACGCTCCTCCTTATTCCCCTCCCCCAAAAGTGCCTTCCACTCGTCCTCCTCCTCCTTCTCACCACCACTACCTTACCCAACTTCCTCCTCTCCTTCCCCTCCTGCATTTTAGGTTCTGCTGAAATGGGACTCCTCCTTCCCCTCTCACTCTGTACCTCTGCAATGTGGTATCCATTCAAGGGCGTAGGAACCGGGGGGGACGGAGGGGACGTGTCCCCTCCAATATTGGAGACAGGCGCATTTGTCCCGCCTAAAAATTATACCGGGTGGAGAAAAATATTTTATTTTATTTTGAAAGCGCAACACAGCGTCTTGTCACCGCTTCTTATTCCAAAAAACTGGATGATTGAGCGTGCAATTAAAGAATTGATTTGATATTTATCAGTTCATTACTGCCATTCAAAATGTGTTTTCCTTTACATTTACAAATGTATCTTTTTAGTAGAATAAAATATATTTGTGAATTTTTTCAGTGTAGTTAATTTATGACATATTTCTGTTCAAACCATTGACGGATCTGTCAGGTTTCCGATGTGTCCCCCCCAATGTTAATCTCATTCCTACGCCCCTGTATCCATTGATCTATTCCTGGCTGAAGATATCCCATTTATACTATTTTAATTTGTTAAATGCCTTGGGTGAGCTTACGATATCCTAATTAAAGTTGGTGTAATTAAAGTTGTATTTTGCTTAACAAATTCCGCTGTCCAGCAGTGCAGCCTGTCCCGAGCGAATCAACCACATTGATTGATATTTGAACTGATAGCCAAAGACTTTCAGCAGTTCAGTACACCTCCACGTCTGCCAAGATAATCCTTTTGGGGTTTAGGAGGTGCTACTGGTTTACCTCAATGCTTCTGAAAACATTAATACATTGTTGTTAGATATTGCTAATATTAGGTGATAGTTCATATTCACTTACGGGCACTTACTTGAGGCAAAGAGAATTAAGTTCAGTCAATCAATAGTTTAAGATTATGCTCCCGACTGGATTACTGCTTCTCAAAATAAACATTATAGACTTTATAACTTCAACATTTCAGCTCTACAAGTTCATTATTTTTTCAAAAAAACTTATTTTCTTATTCATTTTCAGCAGTCTCATTAAGTTGTGTGAGATGGCCATGGTTTCTAGAAGAGGCGTGGTCTTCATCATGGGCGTTTTCTATATCTTTAGAGGCGCCCCTATAGAGCTCGTAAGTCCGCCCCTTCCGGTAGACCCCCATTGGACCTCTGAGATCTTAAAATATGAATGGGTTTCAATGGAGAGAAAGTAATTCTTTTCTGGTCCCAGTCTTTATGTGCCCTGGATTACACATATGTTGTTTGTGGATTTAAATGATAATTTTTCATGCAAAGAAAACAAAACAATTTTGCGAGGAAGTTTGATAACGTTAGGTTTTGTGTGAGGCCGCTTTGTGAACTACAGCCCCTTGCTGCTCTCGATGCGAATGATATAAGTCACCACCACTCTTGTACAGACATGGCGATTTCTCTGCTCCACTTCGCCGCTTTTTTCCAAGGGGAGGATTACAGCATCGAAAGAGGTGAAAACCATTATAAATCGGGGCATGTGTAGATTTTTTCAGTTATGCCGATGGGGAGATTGTCAGTCTTGTCCACGCCAGTCGCAGGGAGCGTGACGTCACATACGAAACATGTAGTCTTTCTCATTGTGTTTTCTCTACAGCCTTTAACTGAACAATTGCACAATAAACGGTCAGACGCCTGACATGAAAAATTATAATTTAAATCCCCAAACAACATATGTGTAATCCAGGGCATACAAAGACCAGAGGAGAAAATAATTACTTTCTCTCCATTGAAACCCATTCATATTTTACGTTCTCAAACGTCCCATAGGGGTCTACCGTAAGGGGCGGACTAACGAGCTCTTTAGGTATTCTTCAATAGGTGCATATTCATCTGGAGAGGCTGGTCTTCTTCAAGAGGGAGTGGTATGCAGGGTAGGTGTGGTCTTAGAGAGAAGGGTGTTCTTCTCTGAGAAGGGGGGGGGGGGGGGGGGGGGGTTTACCAGATCGGGTCTTAATCAGTGGTGCGGTCTACATGAGGTCCTCAGCAGGGGTTGAAGGTGTTATATATGCATGAAACGATACAGGTCTAGGAGTGTGGAACTCTCAGTCTCTCCCTCAGGTACCAAATGACTCTCCGCCAATTTAGCAAATTATATTTCCATAATTTTCTCTTTATTGCTCTTGTTAGAGCTCTAGAGATTAATGTACCTGCCATGATAATTCACCCTGACAAGCTCAATACTTTCTCTGACCGCAAGGAAAAAGTTAAGCTATCCACAAGAGAGAGAGAGAGAGAGAGAGAGAGAGAGAGAGAGAGAGAGAGAGAGAGAGAAAAAAAAAGGGGAAAGGATGAGGAGAAGAGAACGGGAGAGAAAGGAAAGAGATAGAGGGGGGAAGAGATAACAGCCCACTCTGGAGAACAGATCAGTTTTAAGAGTCCTAGATATAAGAGAGGAGGAGGAAGAGATAGAGAAGAGGAGGAGGCAGATAGAGGTGTGGATGAGGAAAAGAGGCTAGAGAACATTAAGGAGACAGGGAGGAAGAAGGATAGAGAGAAGAGCTGGAGATACAGGAAAGAAGGAGGAGATAGAGTGGAGAAGGAGCCAAAGTTAAGGAGAGGACGATGTAGTGTGAGTATGTGGCAGCAGGTTAGAACCCGGGAGTTAGAGGAGTGATAATTACACAGATATTAACACTGCTCCACCTGAGGAGGAGGTGCACCGCAGAGGATATTATAATGAGGAGCTGGAAACCATCCGCAGAGGAGGAGAAGTAGGAGGAGGAGGAGGAGAAGTAGGAGGAGGGGGCTATTTATCTCACAGTATTTAACACCTTAAAGCGCCCCAGCCATACTTTTACATCTGCCTGACTGCCTGGTTAGAAATGTTAGTTTGTAGTGAAGTTTAAGGTATTAGGTAAGATATCGTTAAGTATAGGAATTAGGTTAGAAATGGTTATGGTTAGGTGTTAGGTTAGAGATGGTTAAGTTTAGGTAGTGGTTTAGAAATGGTTAAGGTTAGGTGCTAGGTAAGAGATGGTTAAGTAAAGGAATAAGGTTAGCAATGGTTCAGTTTAGATGTTAGTTAAGGGATGGTTATGTTTAGGTATACGGTGAGAGATGGTTACGTTTAGGTATTTGGTTAGAAAAGGTCTAGTTGAGGTGTTAGGTCACAAAGGGTTAAGTTTAGAAATAAGGTTAGAGATGGTTACGTTTACTTATAAGGTTGGAGATGGTTACATTTTGGGTGAGGTTTAGTTTAGATATTTTTAGATATGGTTAATTTTGGGTATGAATATGTGTTGTTCCTCATCCTGTTTTCATGATTTTGTCATGAGATTCATTCACCAACTTGCGTCCCGAATGCAGTGTCACAAAAAACTAGGGTCCTAGAGAACTCTGTCTTTATGTCTGTCTGTATGTAAGCCTCTCTGCTTGTCCCTATGTGTGCCTCCCTGTCTGTCCATTCGTCCAACTCCTATCTGTGTCTCTTTATGACGCTGTCTGAATAGCCTGTTAACCACAGCACTATGTGTATAAAGTGATATAATAAGTCAAATGAAAACGGTGAGCTCCAGAGTCTTTTTGTTTTTTATTAAAAGTTGTGTAACATTAAACTCTTTGAACCGGTGTGGTTCTGCAGGACAATCCTTAATTTCTTGTTGTCATTTCCAATTGTGTCTAAGTCAACCAGGGCTTTGCCAATAAAGAGAAAGTTTATATCAAAGATAAAATAACTGATATTAGCGAGGAGCCATGGCCGAGTACTGTCAGAACGAGACGTTGTGAGTGATTGGTGGTGGTCTGGTACGGTGCAGGCTCTGACCCAATGAGGGGTGTGGTGTAGGTGGTGACCGCCAGATGGGAAGCTGGCTGGCAGTTATTGCCTGAATCTCTTGAAACTCTTCTCCAAGTGGAAGGTGACACAAAGTAGGATTGATGATTCCTCTCATTATTACCGCAGCAGTTTGGGATGAGAAGGGGAACATTTTGCTATGCCGACGTGATTTATATATTCTGGGACTCAGGGGCAGGGGAGATTTTAACTGAGGATAAATGAAAAAGGTACAAAGAAGTAATAATAAAAAACACATGAAAACAACCTTAAAAACCAAGACCAGTAAATGTCCTCACATACTGCCGGTTGCCCATTGCTCTGCACTTCTCAAGTGAAAATTTCATGCAATTCATTATATTTCCAAGATTTATCTAAAAGGATTTCTATAGCATATTTCACTGGCGGAGAAACAAACAAACAGCCACTGAGCGCCGCGCTGCGTATTCACAAATGACTTGTGGCTGTAAGGGCCCCGGGTGGCGCTGGGACCCATTCATCCGCTTGATGCCGTTCCCTCGCCATGGCCTCCTCAGAGGACATATTTCTCAGACTGGTGTCATCGCCAGGACGTGTCAGAGCGCCAGGACGGGCCTTGGGAAAGGACGTGCTCAGGAGAGGAAAGTTCTTCTGGCGTTATTTTCCTCCACTCTTCCTCCCATAAATCAGCCTGAACACCAAGGGCTCCACAAAGGGCTCCAATATAGTGCTTCAATATAGGGCTCCGATATAGGGCTTTAATATAGGGTTCATATAAGACATTTGAAAGGCCAATTATGGCTCCAATATCTTGCCCCAAATTATGGCTTGCATAGGGCTGCATATGGCTCCATTAAGTGGCTCCTTTATATGACTCCAATATACGGATCCATTATAGGGCCAAGACAGTATGCCGAACAGTGGTATATATTCCTATATATACCTATATATACACCTATTAAGGCCAATCCAGAGTTTCCCTTCTCAATTAAACTACTAAGTTACCACCTTATCTTAATTTAGGGTTATTTATAAGGTTATTACAGGGCGCTCTAACGGGCCAATACAGGGCCCCATATTAGGCTAATAAAGAGCACTCTAACGGGCCAATACAGTGTCTCCTATCTGGCCAATACAGGGCCAACACAGCGCCCTCTATAGGGACAATACAGGTTACCTGTTTTGACAGGTTTGATTATATTGGAAATCCGTAATATTATATTTTGTTCTTAGATTTACTTTCATAAACTACTATTTCTAAAATTCCTTCTTCTTCTGTCCTAATCTAGCCCTATTTTGTATACATTTTGTGGAATCATTTATCTTTTAAATTTTGGATTTACTGGTAATTTGACAGATAGATGTGCACGTGGAGTCGTACATGTGAAGCCGTGTCTTTGAACAGGAGGGAGAGAGGAATGGCAGAAAAAGTTGTGGCAAGGAGGCTCCTTTCTTTTAAACATAATCCACTGTAGCTTCGACCGAACAGCAAACACGAAGAAGAGATTTTTAAACAGATTTAAAATGCAGCACTTAAAAGAGGTTATGGTTTCTCAAAAGTAGCAGTCAGACATTAGAAGGAGGTTACTGGGATGTCGAGTTAAGTTTAATGTGCAATGTGCTCTTTTTCAAGAGCAAATCCACTGCAAGGTCAGTTGAATCCATTGGAAAGTGTTCTCAATTAAGTTTTATTAACATAGAGTCTTTATGACTTTCAAAAATACTTTTCGCAAGTAAAAGAAGAGGCATCAAAACCATAAAAAAACATTATTTTTATTATCTTTTATTAATCATTTAACTTTTATTTGCTTTCCGTTCTAATGAACAAATCAAAAATAATGTTGAAAAAAATGAGCAAAATGGATTTCCTGGTTCTTTTTTCTCATTATCAATAATGAAATTCAATATTAAGGCTGCCTTTGTAAGGATGCTAATACATAACTGGGAATAGTGAATAAATTAATTTGTTCATATATATGGATATTAAACATTTGAATAGTGAGTGAATGGTGAAATCTACTTGTAAATGCAATATTCACCATACACACCTTACAGTCAAAACTCAAATTTCTGATCATCTTCTGGTCATATTTCAATGGTATGCATTTCAGCCACTAGAAACATGAACAAATGTGGAGTTTTGTTTGTATTATATTTGTGTATACACTCATATTTTGTTACTAACTGTCGTTTTACATTTGGTACTTTGTGCTTTTTTTATTCATATTTTATTTGATATTCTATTTATATTATGATATTTCATCTTGAGCTAAGCAATGCTGACAAACAATTTCCTCTGGGTTGAGTACATTGAATGTGACTTCTGTATGTGGTGTCATCCACAGTTGGTATTTAAACTACTTTTTCAAACCAAAACTTCCTCTGTGGTGACAGTAGGACGGTGGGCGGTTGGAACCCATAAAGGCAGATGGGGAGTGAAGTGAGGGGCCCCAGGGATGGGATTGAGGTTCCCCAAGAGAGTGGGGGCTGGGGGTGGGTCACCATATGTCTCAGTTTCACTCCAACAATGGACCACGCGTGCCGGCCCTTTGTCTGTGAGCTAAGGCTGCATCAGCTGATTAGGCAAACAACATCACTTCCTGTCTGTGAGCTATTGACGGCGTGCTGCCAGGGGCCTCTCGCTATGTTCACGGATGAGCGGGTTTCCATGGTGAGCCCCGCTGTTGACTGCCCCCGTGGCGAACCCGGCGTGTGCCAGGTTTTTTTCTTATTCATGTTTTCATAAACGGCAGCGGATGAGCTGTCCAATCAAAGCTGTGTTTTGGTCCGTTAGCCAATCAGATGTGTGTGAGCTTGTTTAAACATTGCAGAGGGAGGCTGCAGCGATGTTTTGAAGTGGGCTACTGTCCATGTGTTTGAGCGTGGAAACAGTTGGTGGGGAGAGATTTGTTTTGACAGATGTCACAGTGAGAGGGCTGACTTTAAACACGAGCCACTCCGCAGCATCACAGGATGGGCTTTAATGAAACCATGTATGGTGATGTGAAGGATCTCAGTGATACATGAATAAAATAGTTGTTCGTTGGTTTATGATCTGCAATAACATCACGGTTATTTTCCCTGGACATTTTCCATGTACGTTTGAACGCAGACCAGACCTGCATGGGTTTATCAAGAGTAACAGAGAATACAATGAACAAATAAAAGCTCTTCATTCCTCCTCTAAATATGAGAACTAGCTTTATGATTATAGACATGATATTTAATGTTAATATATATATATATTTATAAGACATACATGTGAAACACCAGTATCATAGGAAAGGCATGTATATATATATATATATATATATATATATATATATATATATATATATATATATATATATATATATATATATCTATCTATATATCTATACATATCTATACATATATATATATATATATAAACGTTGACCTTTTTTCCTGTAATCCAACCTCCCACTGAGTATTTCACCCCATGTTTCTTTTCACTAATTGCACAGAACCTCATTATAACAAATAACTAGGTGTTATGTCCTTTTTTTATCTCCCTTCCTCCCTCCTCCCTTCATCTCTCCCTCCTTCCCTCTCTTACTCCCTTCTCCCTCTGTCATTTCCTCTACACCAATCACATGTCTGCATCTTTCAAATATTACAAAAAGAGGTTGGGGATACACTTCCTTCATGTTTTAAACAACTCTGCTCGCCTTCCTGTTTAGGTTTGAAAAACCCTTTCCTTCTTTCAATTCACATTTGACATTTAAAAACCCCTCCCCCCGAAGCTCCTAAATGTTTGCCGTAGCTCCTCCTGGCTACGGAAAATGTTTCCTAATGGCCAACTCTTGTATTTATATCTAGGCACTCAGTTTGGGCATGCGCTCTAGCTTCAGCCCAAAATACAGACCTATACGTGCCCAAATCTTCCAAAACACAAGATCACTGATTCTTAACTTCTGGGTCGCAACCCATACTTGAGTCGTTAGAGCATTTTGACTCCAGATTGTTCACGCTTTTTATGCGCACCATGTTTACACAGTACATAAAGGCATTGTTGCGTAATGTGGATGCTCTAGTTCAGTGACCTACTACCTACAAATTATCCCCTTTCTAACCTGGAAGTTTAGAAAAGGAAAAATATCTATGGCTAGGATACAAACACAATGGTGACATCCTGTGTATGCTTGAAAAAAATCCCCACTCCTTCCTGTTTTTGAAAGTTCCCTCCTCTACTTCCTGTTTGGGTTTAAAACCCCTTGTCTGCTGCCTTTGGCCCTACAGACCCCTGGGCTCCGAGTGCACTGGTGGAATCATCCAGTAGAAGACAAAGCCAGCCAGTTCTCCAGCCATTCAGCTGCAGGAACCAAAAGGAGAGCTCTGAGATCAGGTGCTGAGATAATGGAGAGAGGGGGATGCAACCACCACACCACTCTCAATTGTTGACCATCTGTAAGTGTGACACACGCACATGCATGATTATGTTAACACACAGACACCGTCCCAGCCATACACATACACACATACACTCATCCTCACTGCTACACACGCCCACACACGCGCCCTTATAGCTGCACACACACAAACACACCCACACACACACACACACACACAGACACACACACACACACACACACACACACACACACACACACACACAGCCAACACACCCAAACACATGCATCCTTACAGCCATACACACACACATCTTCACAGCTACACACGTTATATATTGACATAACGTGCGCACATGCACACACACACACACACACACACACACACACACACACACATCCTCAAAGCCTTATACACACACACACTCACACACACACACACACACACACACACACACACACACACACACACACACACACACACAGCCACACAAACACACACACTGACGTGGACTCCAACTCATTGTGTGGCTTTAAACTATTGTCCTTGAGTGAAGGGGAGGAAGAGGGAGATGGGGGATGGGGGGGTTTAAGGAATTGGGAGACATTTTTTATTCCGTTAAAACAATTCTCTTCTCCATACGGATGGAGGCTTGGCTGTAGCTTAGTTGGAGAGGGGGTTGAGGAGAGAGGGCTTTTATTGTCCTCTTGTGTGAAGAAGAAGGAGAGGGGAGGCAGGGGAGAATATATATTTTATTGTGCCTTCACAGAGAGGGAGACAATGAAATCACCCTGCCAGAGGAGAATGTGGTCAGCTGTGTCCAACAGAATGGAAGCCCCAACATTATTGTTAAAGCAGACATAGTAATTCAATGAAATCAATGTTTGGGTACCCAGACTTACAGACATACAGTGGAACGAAGCATGAAGTCAAAGGATTATTGCATGGGTTTATGTAAAATACAGATAGACACACCATACGCACAGCAATATGTGTGTGTCTTTATTTGTATGTGTTTTTTTTGTAAGTGTGCTACTATAAAATTTCTTATTCAATGATTATTATTGTTTAATAATAATGCTCATACATGAGGACACATTTTCTTATTTAAGGATTAAATCCTTTAATCCTTAAAAATATTCACCTAACTTATTAAAACTAAATTGCTGTAGGAAAGATTTATAGTTGTTAATAGAGAGCAGAAAAGGAAGGAAGAGTGCAGGATTTTGAAACAACGACAAACGTCCCCTCTCTTTCTGATTTGCCTGTGAATGTTATGCAAGAGGAATTTTCTGAACCAATCAGGGAAGACTTGCCCTGATTGATCAGAAATTAGCCAGGGGAAATCAAAGATGTAAATTGTCTCATACGAGGCAGTCAACCAGAACTGATATTCTCACAGCGCATTTCACTCACATAGCTGACGGGTGGTAATGCCATTTCTAACAAATTACACTCAAATGATAGTGACTCAAATGATAGTGATAGACTTGACATAAAATAAACCCTGCATGATATGCAAATCATATAGTGCTCTCAAAACCATTCCTTTCACACAACGTAACAGTTAATACACAATAAGTAACAGTTAATACACAATATGGAATGCAAACTTTATCAGTAGAACAGAGGAAGAATAATATAGGAATACAACTTACTTTAGATTTACTAAACATAACATTAACTATAACTAGATGGCAGAAGATGGAAATCATATAGGGCTGTAAAACCCATTCCATTCACACACCAAAACAGAAGCAAGAGACGAAGAAACAAAACAAAAACAGAAAACCAAAATAAACCAGCAAGAGTTGGACCTGTTCTGGTAAAATGGATTTGTAGATAATATCTATGAAAACAACAGTATGAAATGTCACGATGACAACATGGATAGATGGGTTTCATAAGCACCCAGTTAGGAACATCGATGACCACTGATAAGAAGCGTTTAAGGCTTTGGCACCTCAAGCCGTTAGTTTTTCAGCTTTTAATTTAAGTTCACCATTCCTGCTGATTCGATGTCAAAACAGACAGGAACACACAGTAAGACAAGAGATAGTTTATTATTCATTATAAATTATGTAATATTTAGTTCTCTTAGCAGTTGTTTTTATCCAAATCCTGTTTATGCTTATTGGTTTTAATCCAGAACGAGATTTTAACCGGAACCATGCAAATGTACCTGGTCCTGAGCGTTCCATATGGAACACAATGACAGGCTGCTCAACCTTATGAACCTCATTCAAGGGGCCAAATGGCAGTCATCGGGTTCACACTGTGACATGCCACATCACTAATGGGTTGATTTCGTAAATGGCTCAAAATGGATAATCAACATCAAACCTGGTGATAAAATAGTTACCATTTAATGAATCCCATCGTCAATGAATTCCATAAAATCATTGTTAGATAAAACTTCAAACCACTCCAGGTATGTGTGAGAAAATGACTCAAGGAACCAAACACTACGAGCCAGCTGTTCCATTGCACAAAATTGAGTTTCCGAGACCATGGTTTTGTTTGGCTATGCTCACCCACACACTGGAACAGTTATGTGCCCGGAAAAGGAACATTGGAAAAGCTATCTGAAGGACGGTTGTGCTATTCGAGCCGCTAATATCGTTAAATCATCTCTGTGTAAACTTCAGATGGCCGTGGAAACCAGACGCCACCCCTAAGATCGGGACGCCGTTAGCCGCTATGTTCAGTAATTAGCTTCATCTGCTAAGGAAACGTACGGCGGCCAGATGGCTCGCACCATACCTCCATGGACTGGGAGGGGTGGGGGGGTAGGCAGATGTGATTTCTCTGCTGTGGTAGTCATGTGTACCGCCTCCCATCATCATCATTATCATCATCATCTCGTCCGTTAAGGTTTTTTATTCATATTTGAGGAAAGGCCAACAACTGAAGCCTCATTGATTGAGAGATAAATCAATGGTCAAATTATCACATTACCAAATGACCAGAAACCCTGACCTGCCTGGAAATCTGAAAATCCTTAATTGCTTGTTTGAGAAGCAATGATCAATAGGACTGTTGTCGTGACAACTCCCTGGAATGGATTGCAAGACAGCCAGACAAACATCAGTGTTATGGCGTGTTTGTACTTTTTTGCTTTATACCTACTAGATAGATGGATGACGATGATGGTGATCTACATCAAAGGAGAGGACGTAGATAGCGTGCTTTTGCTAGAAATTACTTTTTTCAGAACAACCGTGTGTTTTACTGGCCATGTTTTATAAATAAAACCCCTCCATCTGGAATCTTGATTAGGACCAGGCCGGCTCTGTTCAGTCTTGCACAGATATGGTCCTCTACACACTTCTTCACACGTCTTCATACAGTATTGGTGCACATCAGTTCTCATACAGTATAGGAGTGGATCTTACATCACACAGTGTATATTACATGATACAGTATAGGTGCATATCTTGCAGATTGCAAGGATGAAAAGTACTTGTCTGTTTGTGGAAGAGTGTTTGGTGACAGGAAAGTGAACTCCAAAAAGCGGCAAGTGTTAGATCTTTAGAAAGAGTGTGTCATCATATAATAATTACAAAAATACAAGAACTTGTATAACCAATTGCACACAGACACAAACACACATGTGCACAATTCCATTCCACACACATGTGCGCGCGCACACACACACACACACACACACACACACACACACACACACGACACACACACACACTCTTTGCTTGGCACTATGTTGTCTTTATTTAAGTTTATGTTTCATTAATCTTTTGTTTACATCTTAGCTTTTAAAGTCTTAAATGTGAAAGCAACTCTGGCCTATATTGTGTGTATGTTGGCTGATATTTACTTCAGCAGGATTGCATTCCCTGTCTGGCAGCAGCTCCAGGTTTACAGTAACCATAAGCTTCATAGCTGAAAACAATGCTCAAATTGTCTCTTGGAGCATCCGCACCATGACAAGTGTTTTCCCTTCTTTCCTTTAGTTTTCTTCCTAGTAAACACTTGAGGTGGTTCAGAAGTTGAATTAAAAGTGTCCAGTGGCATGACATTCAAGTTTAGTTTCCATGATTTGTAACCGCAGTCGCCGTATTAAAATAACAATGCAAATATTGCCGCTTCATTGCTAGAGAGACACAGAACCTTATTCACAAACCCAGCAGTAAAATAAACCTCCAACTCTGTTCGTTTAACAAAGCACTTTTCCCCCTCCCGTTTATCAATACTCAGCACATGATGTAACTAAAGCCGAGGAACAGAAATATTCTGTGTGTACACTCTCCCTCTCCTACCCGCAAGAGGACCCTCCTGCAAATAGGTTTCCTTATCTCTGAATGGGTCTGTGGTTAGCTGAGGTTTAAAAAGTCAGGCAGAGCAGCATCTCTAGTAGTGGAATACCACTTATTACAACTCCACTTCCCATTGGACCAAACTCCTTCTGCTGATGCCACTCGCCATACAGGCTGTGGCAAGTGGCATCTCCGAGCACTAATTGTGTTTGGGTGTGTGTGTGTGTGCATGTGTGTGTGTCTGTGGTTTGATGTGTTTGGTAATGGGAATGGAATCGTGTTGGGTGGTGTCTTCGTGTGTTTGGTGGTGTGTTGGTGATGTACTTAATATTCGTTTTGTGGTGTGTTTGGTGATGTGTTCTGTGTTGTGCTTGTTGATGTGTTTGTTGGCGTGTTTGGTGCATGTTTGTTGGAGTGTTTGTTGGTGTGTTTGATGATGTATTTGTTGATGTGTTTGTTGGTGTGTTTGATGATGTATTTGTTGGTGTGTTTGATGATGTATTTGCTGATGTGTTTGTTGGTGTGTTTGATGATGTATTTGTTGATGTGTTTGTTGGTGTGTTTGATGATGCATTTGTTGATGTGTTTGTTGGTGTGTTTGGTGATGTATTTGTTGATGTGTTTGTTGGTGTGTTTGATGATGTATTTGTTGATGTGTTTGTTGGTGTGTTTGGTGATGTATTTGTTGATGTGTTTGGTGGTGTGTTTGGTGATGTATTTGTTGATGTTTTTGTTGGTGTGTTTGGTGATGTATTTGTTGATGGGTTTGGTGGTGTTGTTTTGGTGATGTTTATATTGATGGGTTAGGTGGTGTTGTTTTGGTGATGTTTATATTGATGGGTTTGTTGGTGTTGTTTTGGTGATTTTTATATTGATGGGTTAGGTGGTGTTGTTTTGGTGATGTTTATATTGATGGGTTAGGTGGTGTTGTTTTGGTGATGTTTATATTGATGGGTTAGGTGGTGTTGTTTTGGTGATGTTTATATTGATGGGTTTGTTGGTGTTGTTTTGGTGATGTATATATTGATGGGTTTGTTGGTGTTGTTTTGGTGATGTATATATTGATGGGTTTGTTGGTGTTGTTTTGGTGATGTATATATTGATGGGTTAGATGGTGTTGTTTTGGTGATGTTTATATTGATGGGTTTGTTGGTGTTGTTTGGTGATGTATATATAGATGGGTTAGGTGGTGTGTTTTGGTGATGTATATATTGATGGGTTAGGTAGTGTTGTTTTGGTGATGTTTATATTGATGGGTTTGTTGGTGTTGTTTGGTGATGTATATATTGATGGGTTAGGTGGTGTGTTTTGGTGATGTATATATTGATGTTTTTTTTTGGTGTTGTTTTGGTGATGTTTATATTGATGGGTTTGGTGGTGTTGTTTTGGTGATGTATATATTGATGGGTTAGGCGGCGTGTTAGTGGTCTTTTTGGTGATGTGTTTGTGGTGCATCAGATGATGTGTTTTGTAATGTGTTAGGTCATGTGTTTTGTTGTGTTTTCGGTGATGTGTTTGTTGGTGTGTTGGGTTATGTGCTTGGATGTGTTTGTTGATGTGTTTGGTGGTGTGTTAGGTGATGTGTTAGGTAGTGTGTTGTGTTTTGTAATGTGTTTCATATTGCGTGTATTAACGTCAAATTGCGTAGTAAAACTTTTCCTAATACACAGTAATGTATCAGTTGGGTAATATTAAGTATCATTTGAGTTCACTTGATTTTCAGTTTAGTATCAATATTGTCTCAGTTTAGGGTCAGTTGACACTCAGTTGACGTGTCATGATTGTGTAAGGTGACACTTAATAAGGTTTTAAATCCACACATATAAAATCCAGTATGATTTTGCATATGACCAACAACATGTCAAGTAAATAGGACCTAACATTATTTATTTCTTTATTTACCTCGGCTGCATTTTCACTTTCAGCAGAGGTTGTCAATTTTAATTAAAAAAGCTTTTATTAAATCTGTTATCAAGTAACCTGCGTTTAAAACAAATAAATAAATAAATATTTATTTATTTGTTATATATATATATATATATATATATTTTTTTTTTTTTTTACTGGAATATATTTTTTATATATACATTGCTGTATGTGCAGTAGACTCTTAGTTACATTACTTTTTTGTATCTGTAGAGGATCAATAGACATTAAGTAAACATTCAACTAACAATAACATTTTTTAGTTTTTAACTCGGTTACAGCAGAGCTGCACTTTAGCCAAAAAGTTTCTGAAGACAGGTGGCTTCCAAATTCTTAGAGTAGGCCAACGTTTTGGTGAAATTTAACGACAAGATTTAAGCTACTTACCCGAAAATAAATCACACAGGCTCTAAACAAATTTCACATTTTATCTAACACAAATGACATGTAACAAACAAAATTCAGTTAATTGTCAGATAACGCTTGTCAGAAAAGGGGGGATGTTTTTGCTGGTGATAAAGAAACACCGTTTTGTTTTATTCCTTAAATGTTTATCCAAAGTCAACATACTGGAATATATTTTATGGTTACAGGATAGGGATATACAAACTGTGGCATATTTTGCAGGAGCACTGTGTACAGATTTCTCATGTCTGGAACGTACATTATGGAAACCCAGTTCCCACAGTAGCGTGATGACTGTAAATCCCTCTCACAAGGCCAAACTGTACATGTACGTCAGCCGTGTTACATTGTGGTGTATTGCGACCAAGTTTAACTGGTTGTATTCACACCAGGCAGCATAATTGTAATGTGTAATCTGTGTACTCACTCTATCTCTGCAACGTTTTTGCGGGTTGGACGGCAGGGGTAGTGTTGCCAGCTGACATCCCACCATCTGGCTGTCAGTTAGAGGGCATCTTTATTCATTAAAGACAACAATCACTTCTTCTACGTACGGAGACAGAGGGTGTCTTCCACCCTGCTTCTGGAAAAAACAAAGATCCAGCGTCTCGTTTAAACAAGAACACCTGGTTCGGTTACACATCCGCCAGCACTGCGGAGACAGCCGTCAGACGGCAGGAGAGAGGGGAGAATAAAAACAGGTTACCGATTTGATCGGACTGCGAGCCAGTGATTTCTGTCAATAAAGTCATGAAGATGCCGGTTCCAGCCAATCAGGCGCCAGAGGGCCGGTGTTAGAGGCCAATGAAGCATGAGCGCACGGAGGCCGACCGCTTCAGATAATCTTTAGAGTAATGGCTTTATGATACCATATTTTATACAGTTCATATTCATGTCCTGCCAGCATGAAGGTCATTAAGCTGGCCCCCTCCTTTGACATTTTCTGTTTGTAATAGTTCCCAGCATTAAATAGTTCATGGTAGAACTGCTTGATAAAGAACTACATTATTCACAGTGTTTCTTACATGTTTTAGGAAGGCTAGCCTTTAAGGTTGTGGTGACATTGTCATAGTTATTGTTAGATATGTGTAATTATCCTTTAAAGGAGACATATTATGGTGTTGTCCCAACAAGTAAACATAGTATTTGAGTTCCAGAAAACATGTTTTTGAAGCTGTTTGCTGGAAATAGCTTTTAGGAAAAAAAATCTTGCCTACTGCTATTCCCCTCTGTTTCAGTCCCTTCAGAATGCGCTGTTTCTGGTGTCTGTAGCTTTAATGCAAATGAGCTGCTGCCCATTGACCAATGAGCTGTCAGACTGAACCACAGCATGGAGGAGAAGGGATTGTTGCCGTTTGTGGAGCTCTACATCTATATAATATAATATAATATAATATAATAATAATAATAATAATAATAATAATAATAATAATAATGATATTATATATGGGTATTTATATAATATTATATCTAATATCACGGCCAGAAGCTATGTGCGCCTCGGATGATATTATGACTCATAAAGACTGTGTCGTAGTGGGGGATGTCTCGGCCATGGTTGAGAGGAATTGTGGGAAAGGAACTTTGGCCTTGACTCTCTGAAGCCCATGAACTGCGACACGGAGGAGAAAGGGATGGTACTCTGGGAGCTGTGCTGCCGGACCGCCGCCGAGCTCCCCGCGCCGGAGCAGCCGGACTGGCGCCGAGACATACCCCCACCGGACCCGCCAGCTTCGGTGGCAGTTCAGCTCCCGGAGTACACCGCCGGAGCTTCCGGACTGTGCTTCCGGACCACCACTTCGACGGTGGCCAGGCGGGGTTAGCTCGGCGGCAGTCGGGCAGCCCATGGAGGAGAAAGGGATTGCACTCCCGGAGCTTAGCTCCAGGGCTGCCGCCGAGCTAACCCCGCCGGAGCTGCTCGTCCGCTGGTCCACAAAATCTTAGCTATGCTCTGATTGGAGGGGGGTGGGGAAGTGGGAGGTAATATTAAACTGGGCCCCCTTCCTACGTCGGAGGGGGCGCCGAAGCTGTCTCCTTCGTTTGGTAACTGTAGGCGGGGTACTTTCAGAAATGCATATCTCACTCAAAAAATCATGTACATGACTTTTTTCAAAGCTTGTATGCGTGTGGGAGCACCAGAGACCCAAAACATCAACCCGAATCCCAGGAAAAGGGTTGTTTTCATAATAAGTCCTCTTTAAAGAGAAACCCTCACGCTCAGCTATTTTCTAATATGAGAGCACTACTCCATTCATGTTTGTTGCCCGCAACATCAACTATGTTTCATGGAAATCTGGATCATTGACCTCAATGGTCTGGGATTTGCGTTTGCCATTGGCCTCAAAAAGGACCAACAACGTTTTCTTATTTTCTTTCCCAACACGCATATGAAGAAGTACTCTCCTGTAGATAGTGGGACGGTACCCCTTTAAACCACAAAGCTTTTTAATGTAACATTTATAAGTGTGATATGAGTACTTATTATGGTATTAAAACAGTTTCCATTTGAGATTACTATGTATCAGTATGACGCAGGGCATGATTCATCCCAATTAATTATATAAAAGCCTTTCATTACAGCTACCTATATATGATAAATAGTAAATGGAATGCATTTATATGTCAATTTTCACCTAAAATGCTTTACATTTGGTGCTTTTTTTATACAGCGACAGCTGTGTCAACAGCCAGCTTGTCGGGGGCAGTTTGGGTTAGATGTCCTGCTCAGAGACACCTGGACTCCTGGCCAGGATGATCCAGGGATTGAACCGGCATGCTTTTGTTGCCAGATGACCTGATCTACCACCTGAGCCACTGCCGCCGTTATATGTTGCTATATAGATAATTAGTATACTGGTACGTCTTATTTTTCTCTCCAAAATGAACCCCTACCCCTTATACTTAATATTTGAACTACCTACCCCTAACCTTCTTAGCGACTACCTAACCCTGACCGTCTTACCCCCTACCTAACCCTAACACTCTTAGCCCCTACCTAACCCTCTTAGCCCCTACCTAACCCTCTTAGCCCCTACCTAACCCTCTTAGCCCCTACCTAACCCTGACCGTCTTACCCCCTACCTGACCGTAACCCTCTTGGCCCCTACCTAACCCTAACACTCTTATCCCCTACCTAACCCTAACACTCTTATCCCCTACCTAACCTTCTTAGCCCCTACCTAACCCTAACACTCTTAGCCCCTACCTAACCTTCTTAGCCCCTACCTAACCATCTTAGCCCCTACCTAACCCTAACCCCAAGAGCTTAAATACTTCCTAACCCTTACTCTCTTAGCCCCTACCTAACCCTAATCCCAAGAGCTTGAATACTTCCTAACCCTTACTCTCTTAGGCCCTACCTAACCCTAATCCCAAGATCTTAAATACTTCCTAACCCTTACTCTCTTAGCCCCTACCTAACCCTAACCCCAAGAGCTTAAATACTTCCTAACCCTTACTCTCTTAGCCCCTACCTAACCCTAATCCCAAGAGTTTAAATACTTCCTAACCCTTACTCTCTTAGCCCCTACCTTACCCTCTTAGCTGCCTGACCCAAACCCATCTACCTAACCTAAGCATAACTTTGAAACTCTTACACGCCAAATGCAGGTGACTCTGTAAATAGTGTTGAAACCCTTTTAAAAACACCAGACTCACCTGTTATAAAACATATTTCTCATCAGCCTCTTATCAACCTGTAATTTCCAGGAAAGCGCTGTGCTTTTAACACATTTGTCTCTTTCTTTAATATTTAAATAGAAGATTGAAGATTTTGTAATTACTAGTGAGGCGCAATTTTAACCAACCAACCTCTGTGACCTCCTCACACACATGCACGCATATACAAACCCACACATGCGCACAGATACACACGCACAAATGAACATGCACACATGAACACACACAAACACACACACACACACACACACACACATGGCCACACAAAACACAGACACAAACACCCACACATGCATGCACACGCTGCACACACGTACACTCAGCATTCACACACACACACACGCACACACACACACACACACACACACACACACACACACACACACACACACACACACACACACACACACACACACACACCAAAAACATTACTTATAGGCCCTGCTGCAATGGTGGGCTACTCTCCTGAGGGAGAAGGAGAGAGAGCAAGAGTGGGAGAGATTGAGCGAATGAGAGAGAGAGAGAGAGGGAGGGAGGGAGAGAAAGCTAGAAGGAGAGAGCGAGCGAGCACACGAGTAAGAGTGCGAGAGGGAGAGAGAGAGAGAGAGAGGGAGGGAGAGGAGTGAAAGATAGAGAGAGAGAGAGAGAGAGAGAGAGAGAGAGAGAGAGAGAGAGGGAGGGAGGGATGGAGGGAGAGAGAGAGCAAGGGAGGGGGAAAGAGAGAGAGAGCTAGAAGGAGAGAGCGAGCGAGCACACGAGAAAGACAGCGAGAGAGAGAGAGAGGAACACAGTAATAGAGAGAGAGCTTATTAAGAAACATCCATCTACATCAAACCAGAATTTAGCTCCCTAATCTTCAAAGGTTCCTGATAGATATATTTCCATAATCTGAGATATGTAAAGGGCGATACTTCTCCCTCCCTCCTTCCCTCCCTCCCTCCCTCCTTCCCTCCCTCCCTCCTTCCCTCCCTCCCTCCCTCCCTCCCTTCCTCCCTCTATCCCCCCAGTGTTCAACAGTGTTTGGCAGGAAGGGGAGACGCGTGAGTGGGGGTGTTGATTTTGGACGGTGTGGCGGGGAGAATAGTCGCTGTTACTGTGAAATCCTGCTTAGTCACGGCGTGCTGGGCCTTTATGGTCGCTGACACGCTGGTTGGCGACCAGCGACTCCCTGAGAGAGACAGAGAGAGAGAGAGAGCGAGAGGGGGACAGAGAGAGAGAGATTCTACAGAGTGGGCAAGGAGACTGCCTCTAGTCCACAATAACAAAGAGGGAGAGGGAGATAGAGAGAAGGAATGTTACAGAGAGATGGGCACTGGGGTGGGGGGATGGGGGGGAGAGGCCTGAAAATCCCAACGGAAAGACAGAGAGACTCAGTGAGATAGATTTTGAAACAGTTAGATATAGATAGAGGAGGAGGAGAGAGAGAGGGGTGGGGGAGAAGGGAGGGAGAGGAAGATGGAGATGAGACGAGGCATAGAGAGGTAAACATAAATGTATTTTTCCCATGGCAAAAAAGCCCGATTTAATTGATTTGAAAGAGAGAAGAGTGAGGGAGAGATGCAAACAGAAAGATTGAGAAAGAAAGAGAGATAGATGAGAAAGAGAGAGAGACTTATAGAGAGAGGGGGTTAGAATGAGATGGAGAGAGAGAGAGAGAGGCAAACAGAAAGACAGTAGGAAAGAGAGAGCGATATTTATTAATTTGACAGGGGCAATGCATTGCTCATTAGCAGTGCCAGAGTTAGCTATCAGCTCATTTTCATCTGTACTCCCTGGGCAGGAAACAGAGGATAACATCTCTGTCAAAAGGGAAATTGTAGTAGTAGCATAGTATCTATAGTATGTCTGAGGATTTGATTCTTGAGTATAGTTACGCAGTGGGGGTTTGTGTCCAGGCCAGGGTTTACCACATGCCGGGAGGCCTGGCTGCCAGCTGAATGCTAATTGAAGGAGACAGAATGGAGGGAACAGTGTGTCCATGAAGGCCGGCTGGGAAGTCTGGATGGGACTCCCTCGCAGGACACCAGGGGGGCACACTGGGCTGATTAAGTAGCCGATTATGTCACCAGAAGGCTCATCGGGCCAATCAGATGGCCGGAACAGCCAGCGAAGGAGAAGAAAATGTAGAATAGTGTTGGCGCATGCCAAACGCTGTTGGAGACATGTTACAGAGACAGGCATGCTGTGGGGAGAGATGGCTGCTACTCAGATATATTCTGATCCAGCTCTACTTTATAAACATCGATACTCTACTCAAATATATGCTGACCAAGCCCTTCTTTATATACATATATACTCTACTCAGATATGTTCTGACCCAGTTCTAAATTCTACACATCCACACTCTACTCAGAGATAACACTGACCCAGCTCTAGTTTGTACAGATCTATATTAGATAACACTGACCCAGCTCTAGTTTATACAGATCTATACACTACTCAGAGATAAAACTGAACCAGCTCTACTTTATATATATCTACACTCTACTCAGAGATACCACTGACCCAGCTGTACGTTATGCACCTCTATACTCTACTCCCTGACTTGATGAGAAGAAGGAGGGGGAGATTAAGTAGAGAGATGGTGAGGAAAGAGGGATAAAGGGCCAGAGAAGGGAGAGAGAAGCAAGGGAGACGGAGAGGGGGAGGGGAGGGAGAGAGAAAGAGAGAGATAGTCTTAATGGATGAAGTGTTTTCTATTACTGTCTCTGAGCCTGTGAGATGGAATTCCTGCAGTGCATGCTGGGAGCTGATCTGCCTCTGTGAATTGTGATGAGTTCCTCTCTCATTCCTTAACTCTACCTCTTTCTCTCCTTGACTCTACCTCTCTCTGCCTCTCTTCTCTTAACTATACCTCTCTCTCCTTAACTCTACCTCTCTGTCTCTCTCTCCATTACTATACCTCTGTCTCCCTCTCAATTTCTCCTTAACTCTACCTCTCTCTTCCTCTCTCTCCATTTCTCTCTCTCTCTCTCTCTCTCTCTCTCTCTCTCTCTCTCCTTTACTCTATCTCTTGTTTTTCAACTTCAATAACAATCAGTAGTGGGTTCTATATTAAAGTATGTAGTATAGTCGTTAGTTTTCGTAATAATATGTATACAATCTATAGTATAGCCCGTAGTAGGCTAGTCCTTAGTAAAGCATTCTGCAGTACAAATGTTATTCTATGCTATGTATAATAGTATATACTAACAGTATAATAATAATAATAATAATAATAATAATAATAATAATAGCAATAATAATAATAAAACTTATAATGATATATTCATTTTCAATTATCTAAATGAATTCTTATTTTATTGTAAATAAGTATATTTCAAGAATCAAATCCAACATACAACCTGTATGTTGGATATACGAGGGTACCCGGCTGTACCCTCGTATAGCATCAGTGGTACACATACCATAGGTTGAAATACACCGGCCTGAAGTACATTCTCTAGTATTCTCTACTACAGTCTTTAGTATAGCCTGTAGTATAGCCTTTAATGCAGTCTCTATTATTCTATTTTCCAGTCTAGTATAATCTGTAGTGTTCTGCGGTACTGTATGTTGTACGATCTGCAGTGTTCTTTTATATAATCTGCTGTACAGTGTAATGAAGCCCTCCCCCTCCATCGTCCCTGCTGTCTTTACACACTCCAACACCACTTCATCCTCTCCTTTCTTTTTATGCCCTTTGTCACCATTGTTCTCTGTTTCCCCTTTCTCTTTTGTCTTTTTTGTCTCTCGTTCTGACAGCCATCGCCGGGCCCCTCAGGGCGAGAGGCAGGCCACACACTTGTAGCCTTATCAACATATGGACTGGAGATGTAGTGGAGTGGAGATGTATGAAGACATAGATCCCGTCCAGAAGGAAACACATTTTTCCCCCTATGCTGACTCCAAACCCATATTTTTTTAAATCTCTCCATCCACAAATAATGCAAAAGAATACTTTAAATAGTGCCAGTACGTTGCCATAATGTGGCCCATTAACAAGTAACTTCACAAAATAACATAAAATAACAATTGCCATGCAAAGATTTAGGCTGCCTCAAAACAAAATTGTTTTACCTTGCCAGATGA
Source organism: Pollachius pollachius (assembly GCF_949987615.1). Lineage (NCBI taxonomy): Eukaryota > Metazoa > Chordata > Actinopteri > Gadiformes > Gadidae > Pollachius > Pollachius pollachius. The sequence goes on along the minus strand of NC_136938.1, from coordinate 12,233,332 downwards.
ACACAGAAAAATGTTTGTATATATCTCCTCCTTCGAAGGTGTTTTCCAAAGCTGAAATTTCAGTGGCCAAAAATGTTCTTTCTGTGTGAACAGGAGGCGGAAACTATCTCAAAAGACATTTTGTATCCAAGTGCTATTCTTGTTGAGGTGATATCTTTCTTTCTCATTCTGTTCCTTCAAGGTAAAATCTCTGTTTTGGGATATTTTCTTGTTTTCACGCTTGGAAACACGTATTGCAGATAAGTTTAATTTCGTAGTAATTTCCATAACAAAACCGCTTTCATTCAAAGACACATTTCCCAACCTTGACATGCAGGAGCTTAATCTGCACCATAAAACCTGTCAACACATCTCATTTACTTGTAATCGTAGTCAAGTTGGATTAATTGATGGGGACTCTTTTGGGGATAAAAAGTGCACTGATGAAATAAAAATAAATGATCCTGTTGTTTATATGCTTATAAATATGGTAATATGACACAAATGACTCAAGCCTCACTCCTCCTCCTCCTCCTCCTCCTCCTCCTCCTCCTCCTCCTCCTTTTCTCTCTGGAACAATGCACGTTTGGATAATTTCAAATGTAGCATTGGCAATAAAACATGCTAACTAGTGTCCTAAAGAGCTAAATACCAAATGCTGGAGTGTTTTGTTGACATTCTGATCATGGTATAAAGTTGACCAGACCTGTCTCTTATTTTCCTCTCCCCTCTTCCACAACTCCCTCCTCTCCTGCCACCCACCACCCTTGTCCCTTCCCGTCTCCTTCCCCCTGTCACCCTCTCCCCCTTCTCCAGACACCACTCTCCCTCTCTCCTCCCACACCCACCTCCCTACTGGCACTCCCTCCCTCCCGCACACAACCCCCTCCAAGACACCCGCCTCCCTCGCCCAGGAGTTCCCTGTCACTTCCTGTGCTCCCAGCGGTACATACTGGCCCAAACAGTGAGGAGTTATGTGACTCCTCCTCCCCGTCCGACTCCTCCACCTCTTTCACCTCCTCCTTCCCCTTCCCTCATCCACCTCCTTATCTTTCTCCTCCTCTTCCCCCCAGACGAGCCTGACAGGTGAGGGAGTAACTCAAGCTGTGGGGGCCAGAGCATGGAATCCGGTCTTCCCATCTGGGTCTGTGTGGAGTCTGGGCGGCTAATCAAAGCAGGGTCTATCCGACAGCTCATCCATCCCAGCCCCGCCAGGCCTTCTCCCCAGCTCCCTCTTCCCAGCTCTCTCATCTCTAACTGGGGCTCTGCTGGTTGCTGCGTAGGGTGGCACAGCAACTCTGGGGGACGATATACCAGCTAGAAGTTAGAGCACCATGTGTACCTCTGGGGCCTGCACTGGCTCTATATATGAGACAGAGACAGAGAGAGAGAGGGAGAAAGCGAGGGAGAGAGGGGAAAGAGTGATCAAGAGAAGGATTGAGGGAGAGGGCGAGAAAGAGGACGATTTTGTGAGAGAGAGATAGGGAGGAAGAGAAAGGGAGGGATAGATAGTGAGAGATAATACATTTGGATAACTTTAAGCCCAAAGCGTGGAGAGGGCTTTTTGTAGCACGACACAAACAAGAATGGAGCAAAGCAAACTGAGCGCCAATGTGGCCTTTCTTTTACTTCCTTCATGTAAAACTTGTCTATTTTGGACGTGAAAATTATTACTTTGTATCTGTCCCGACACAGCTGTCTGTGTCCCGACACGGTGCGTCATCAACTGTGTTAGCAACCCATCAGTAACCATGGCAATGGCGTGTCAGGTTTGTTGCCAGATTCTGAAAAGCTGAAAACATTAAAAAAACTAAAAGCAGGTGCTGTAATAATGATCTGGATTCTGGGAGGCTACGGTGAGAAAGTACACAGCAGGGAGGGAACCGAATATCCAGGATAAAGATTAACGATTTCAACGGTGTCATCGCTTGTTTCCACATTGGCAAGCCTCTTTTTCCTTGTTGACAATCTACTGACCCTCTGTTGCTAGGCTACGGAGGGAATAAGGCAACTTTATTGATGGCTCGTAAAGCCTCTAAAGTGGATTTAAAAAGTAGTTCTTCCATATCACAAGTGTATGTTAGGTTGGAGAGTAGGGTGGTGTAGGACCAAACCTGCAGAAGGATGGTGATGATAGAGAGTGGTGTGTACTACTACACTAAGTCTATGGTACCTGTTGGAGTGCATTATGCAAGAGTAATACTGTATAGTATTACAGTTATACCGAATATAACGACTTTATAGTAGTGCATATGGATGGTAGTTCTTATTCATTCCAGACAGGAAATTCAGGTGTCACAGCAGAGAAAGGGAGAGTATAGGACAGTAAAGAATAAAGAAAGCATTAGTCCAATTAGGTCCATCAAAAATGTAATACAGAAAGATGTGTATAATACTTCCCTTAGAAGATGATACTGTAGTACTAATGTATAAAGCGGTGCGGCTTCAGTTGCAGGGGTTCAGTTTTTTTGTCACACATGCCAGACACAAAGTAAGAAGCCTAAACTGAATCAAGCATGCACTCATTCTGAACCGCAGATTCTTTATACAGCTGTATTTAGTTTCCAATTTTATTTTTAACTCTTAAAAAATGCCCATCATAGCTTGCTAAGGGCATGACTGTATAGTATTACAGTAATACGATATAGGGAATGAGTGAGTATATAATACTACAGTCAGAGTATAATTCTACACTCTATAATACCGTTTAATACTTTAGTCCTGTATAGTGCAACAGTACTCTAGTACTCTATGATAATAGATGGAACCCCTATAGTAAATACAACAGTAGAATAGCACAGCTAATATACCCGGGTGGCTGGGTGGTAGAGAATCAGCTCTGCTCCTCTGGTCCCAGGAGGTGGGTGCACAGACGGCCATTCCTCAGCCAGGAGAAGGATTTGGGTTATAGGAGGAAGCCCAGAGGGTTTCCGCCGTGACAACGGAACAAAGACCTTTACTTTATCATTAATTATACATTCATACAAGCTTTACTATAGTTAACACACATTCTTATTCTTTACGATAGTTAACTCTTTCATATTTATTACTTTGGTCTAACACATTCATGCTACCTTTGTTCTATTAATAATATATACATTTGAACTTTTGTATGTACTAAAATCGAACTACAGAGAGAACAATAAACAGGGACTTGATCTAAAGTAGAGCGAACAGAAAAAGGTTGTGAACTGTATTCATTAAAGGTCTGACAGAAGAGCTAGCGTCTAGAAGTGTCTGTGAGGTGAGGAAGAAACTATGTGAGCCTGAGAGGAACAACAGAATGTGGGGGCAGTGTTAAGAAGTTAGGTGAGTACAAGACATCTTTTAATCACCTAGACCTACATACCGAAGTGTCCAACGAAAATAGCTCTGTTACCTCTCTCTCTCTCTCTCTCTCTCTCTCTCTCTCTCTCTCTCTCTCTCTCTCTCTCTCTATTCCCTGGTGTGGGAAAGGGATACCGTCTCTCCATCACCTCCTCCTCCTCCTTTTGCTTCTACTCCTGTATGCAGGAAAGAAGAATAGGCGGGGACAAAAGAGAAAGAGAATTGGGACGTTTTGGGCCTGAAGCAAATAAAACAGAGGTGGGGAATCAATTTTATCATCCAATTATCATTTTGTCCTGACCTATGTACCCTCAATACCACCGCTTTCAGTAATAGAATCACACTTTACCTTGTCTTTTACCCTTCACACACATTTCATTTTGTAGACGCTCAACACTTCTGCCCTTCGATGTATGTGTGTGTGCTTGTGTGTCTGTATGTGTGTGCGTGCCTGATGCTCATACATGCACATCACATCAGCATCAATTTGTTATTTGAAAATCCATGTGAATATAATTGAGCTCCACATCAATAAACGTGTTGGTAATTCAGGACTCGTAAGCCTCGCACGAAACCAACAGCACACACAAACACACAAACACTCTCCTGAATCAGTGTGATTAATCTGAGCATTCTGGGAAATTGGCCAGCATTCATTTGTAAACAAGGTAACCTCTGCTTCCAAAGTCATGCGTCGTAGAATGCGGCGTGCACTTCGACTTCCTTTGATGTGGACACGCAAGCAAAAAATGTAAACAGGAAATGGACGCATATATCAAAACTGTCAAACTGTCAAACGTTCTCTCACCAGATAAAGCCCGCTAACAAAAACGCGGGAAAAAGCACTAACAGCAAAGCGAGCAGAGAGTTGAATCTGTGTTTGGTTAAAACCATTACATTCATGTTGGTAAACATCTTCCTTCTATGCGACAGTCTCCTAGAGCTGCATTAACGGGTATGCTGCAGTCACCAGCTCTACCTCCTAACCCTACGGCTCAACTACCTTCCATGGGACTGAGGGAATAAGGACAGAGGGAACAAGGACAGGGGGAACAAGGACAGAAGGAACAAGGGCGGAGGGCTGGATAACTAACATCAGGGTCGACTTTCACTCTCTTGTCCCCTGAATATCCTCCCTGACTTCCCTGGGATGTCACCAAGCGTTGAGGCTCTTCTGGGGTTCTAGTTAGATGGTAGAGGTGACCTGCTCCACGGCTCACCTAATGTTGTCCTGGATCAACCCTAGGGGGGTCTGGAGTGCGTGGGGTGGTGCTGATCTCTCTCCTGACTCCTAAGGAGGTGTAGAACAAAAAAGAGAGGCAAAGTTACCAATGGGAGGATCTTTAGTCAGCTCGGTGAGGCTTTAAAAACAGGCTACTCTCCAAGTCCTGAACACTGCTATTGGAGATCTATATAATATAAAGCAATTTAAGAGAATCATAAAATAATAAATTCCCCACCCACTATTGGCTCAATACAGAGGGAGTGGATTTCAGTTTTTATGAGTAAAATAATATATTGTTAGCCTTGTATAGCCTTTAAACCTCTTCAGCTCTCTCTCTCTATTCTATACTTTTCTTTTGTTTTCCCTCTCTTCTCATGTGGTTACTGAATGGTGAGAGGAAAGAAATAAAATAAATAAAAAATATGTAACCATAGGAGTTTTTATGTTATGTACACATACATTACACAGAAAGAGAGAGAGAGAGAGAGAGAGAGAGAGAGAGAATGTATGGGGTAACCAGTTAGAGGGGAGATTGGAGAGGGATAACAAATAAAGAAAGTACAGTATAGTCCAGATCTAGTTTCTTACCCGAAGGGATATGCCAACTTGTGACGTTCCTGCAAGGAGAGATGCACCTCTCTGGGAGAATCAATATCTGGACATAATTCCAGCTCTGGAATAATTACAATAAATATGGTCTGGTTATGGTGAAAAATGGTCCACAATGTATTGTTGTCATTATTCATAGTCGCTGTACTGTGTCGCTGTACTGTGTGTGTGTGTGTGTGTGCCACACACACACACACACACACACACACACACACACACACACACACACACACACACACAAACAGGTCGATATATTTCTATATGAAAAAACCTGCCTATAAATCTTTAGTTCAATGCATCTTATTTGGTTAGCCTGAAAAGGGCTATAATAAATACACAATGCTAGATATTGTTTGTCTGCCAATCGGTCTAGAACATCTGAGGTTTGTCAATAACTGTAAAGTAATATAGTGTTATCTTAGCACAATCTAAAATATAGTCATACTAGTATTAATATGTATGTAAATATAGACAATATGACCTTCAATCACAGATTCAATTGTAGCTTTATTTAGTTTGATATGAAATATTCGTTCCTCTCTCTGTCTCTCTTTCTCCCCTTCCTCTCTCTACCCTCCTTTTTTCTTCCTCTCTCACTTTTTCTGTCTCTGTCAGTCTCTCTTTATCAGGATGAACAGGGTCGGTCTATCTCTCTCTTTCTGTTTTTGTGCCGGTCTTTCTTCATCCCCCTCTCTCTATCTCTGCGTCTGTCTCTCTTTGTCTCTTCCTCATGATCATCATAGTCTTGATTCTGTCTCTCTCTGTCTCTCTCTCTGTCTGAGATCTCGATTTCTCTTGCATGATGGGAACGTCAGTCCTGCACTTTGATCCAATAAACATGGAGACTAATTTCCCCCAGTATCCAATCCCCTGCTTGATCTTATCCGTCAGCTGCACAGAACTGAGCGTGCTCAGTGGCAAGCCGTGACACGCCCGCACAGCTCCCCCTTAAACTCAGAGATGCCATTAATGACTGTTCTAGCAGGAGCTCACAACCACGTCAAAGGCGCCCTGTAGAGACAAACGCGCCCTGCAGAGACAAATGCAGTCAGAGTCAAACACATCCCCAGAAAAATCCCCCCCCACAGTCAAACGCACCCAGAATCAAACACACCCAAAGTCACCCCCACCCTGCAGAGTGAAATGCACCCCATTACAGTTCCAGTCTCAAATGGCTTCACAGGCCTATATTATACAGCACCTCCCTAGCCCGAAGCTCAGTAAAGGTGTTTACGGACACTACCAGTCAGTGTAATAAAACTATCGTAAGCATCTGTCTTGGGTTCACGAAAGCATCCAACCATTGCCAATCTAATTTGTCAAAATGACCTTCTTTTGGTGATTCTGCCCGGGAATATTTAGCGCCTGCCATGAGGGTAAACAATGGCAATATAGTACTTTGTACTTTTGGAATCAATGTGCGTCATTCAGTACAGAGTTTTTGATAGTTTGTGGCAGGTCCATGCAAATGAAATGCTCTCGGGGAATTAATACATATTTGGATGATTAATATTGCTAAAGGATGTTTTAGTGACGCCAGGAGAGATGATGTTGTACATTATAGAAAAAACTGCTTAACACAAAGGGAAGACAGAAGGAGAAGGAACACAGAACAGGGATCCCTCCTTCCAGGGTATCGGGATATGTGCCATAATGGGCTGATATATAATGGGAGCATGAAAAAGCTAAACAAAGGGTAAATAAGATTAAGGGGCTCGTTTGCAGGCTGTAAAACAAGGCCACAATGCACAGCTGAATGTTGAAGCCTGGAAAAAGGAAGTGGATGGCGTTGCGCCTGTTTTCCGTTGCAAAGCAACCATGGAACAGCTCCACCTAAACCTACAACCATGAAACAGCTACACCCAAACCTACAATCATGAAACAGCTCCACCTAAACCTACAACCATGGAACAGCTACACCCAAACCTACAATCATGAAACAGCTACATCTAAACCTACAACCATGAAACAGCTACACCTAAACCTACAACCATGGAACAGCTACACCTAAACCTACAACCATGGAACAGCTACATCTAGACCTACAATGACGTAGGCCACTTTTTCAAAAAGACATGAGGCACTCAGCAACAGCGAGCGAGCAAAGCGCTTGGTTCCATTGATAACAATTACAAAGTAATCTGCTAAAAACCCCACGGTGATCTTACTTGTTAGAAAATAGTAGATTAAGATAAGTAATGAAAATCAAACACAGTTCGAGGCAAACGCTCCCAGAGTAAAACACTCAACCTGGTATACTGTGTAGCTCCAGCCTCGACTTGTAGGAAGTTCAGGGGAAATTCTGCTATTTAGACCAAAACCTGTATTGACTATTGCAACTTTTTGAAATATTTAAATACACACGTTGTTAGAGATGTGATACTGATGTTTGTTTTGTGATCCGGTGCCGTTGTGGTCTTTCCCAAGTGGAAAATAGAGAATGTTAATAGATTCCGGGGGCTAGTGCTAATGGTGCCACTTAAAGTAATATCATTATTTGTAATTATGCCCGGAAAACAATATGCCCTGATAGGGGTCAGCAAAGTATACACAGGGGTCAGCAGTTCCCATGGGGATAGGGATGCAGGATGCTTAATTGAATGTTGGGGTACAACTTGTGACCCCCAGTTCACAGCCTTGCTCCACTCTGCCCCTCCTGCTCCTCTCTGCCCCTCCTGCTCCTCTCTCCCCCTTCTGCTCCTCCCCATCTCTTTCCAACCTTGCGCTTCTCTACCCCCCATATACCTCCCTCCCTCCCTCTCCTGCTCCTCTCTCCCCCTCCTGCTCCTCTCTCCCCTCCTGCTCCTCTTTCCTCTCCTGCTCCTCTCTCCTCTCCTGCTCATCTCTCCTCTCCTGCTCCTCTCCGCTCCTCCTGCTCATCTCTCCTCCTCATCCCTTCTCTGCTCTGATCCTCTCTACTCCTCTCTGCTCTGTATCCTCCTCTCTCCTCTAAAAGGTGTTCAGAGTTATTGTGTTGAAAGAGTCAGGGACTGGAACATAGACATTGTCGGGCACCTCATGAAGAGGAAGGTGTGCTGATGATGATAACGATGATGACTGGGATGACGGGAAGGAAGGTCCAATGAAGATAATGGAGAGGAAGGTAGGATGACGATAATGAAGAGGATGGTGACGATGATGATTGTGATGTAGGTGTTGATGGCAATGGTGATGCTGATGGTGTTGGGGGTGATGGTGATGATTGAGAGGAAGGTATGATGAATAGGTATATTTGTTGACCACAATGTGAGACAGAGAGAGAGAGAGAGAGAGAGAGAGAGAGAGAGAGAGAGAGAGAGAGAGAGAGAGAGAGAGAGAAATAGAGAGGGTGGAAAGGAGGAAGAGGGATGACCAGACCTGGGTATTATGCTCATACCAAGTCCAAAGAAACACGTTAATGTAAAGAGCAGGTGAGAAAACCTCCCAACCTACTGTTCTTCAGGAGAACTGCTTCGCTTGTACACGCGGCATGCAATTGAAGGGTGGCCCAGTTCAGCCCGAGCAGCAGTGGGCAGCCCCCCACTCTATCACCAAGCCAGAAAAACATGAAAGCGCACACACTGAACCCCTTCCAGAGAGCACGCTGACAGAGTGCTGCGCTTTGCAGAGCGAACAGTTTTTACGGTCTGTTGTCTCTGCACAGAGACCCTGCACAACCCACGCTACGCCAGGGTTAATCAAACTGGGGATTGGGACCCCCCTTGGTGTGACCTGATTTGCAGATGGGGGTCGCAAGAACTTTCTACAAAGTACAAGCTGTGGATATGTATTCACATATGTTAAACATGCAGAACCTATTCAGAATGCAGGAGGTCCTAGGGATACACACATCCTGTAAATAACCCAAGTGCATGCATTGATTTATAGCGACAACATTTCTAACATAGGCATAGGCACACGTGCTGCTAATGCAGAGAGGCTGAACTCAGAATCACAAGGGTTTTCGGACCTAAATATGGGATATGCCTGGATAATACCACTGGATGATAATACCCCTTGATAATACCCATTGATAATACCACAGGATAATACCACTAGATAATACCACTTGAAAATACCACTGCATAATACCACAACTACCTTCTATACCATGACGATCCTCAATATCTAACAGCCCTGGGTCCCCATCCCCCCCAGCTACAGGTCCCCAGTCAACGTCCCGAAGCCTGCAGCCCCCCGGCCCCCGGTCTTAGGTCCACGGCCCCCAGCACCCAGTCTCAGGTCCCGAGGCCCCAGTCCTAGGTCCCCAGCCCCAAACAATCGGTCCCCATTTCCAAACCACTCTTTGCTCTGGCAGCCCCTCGCTAACAACAGCCAGCTCCCCTATCTGATTGGATGAGCTGCATTCAGGGAGCCGAACATGCCAACTCCCTCCTCCCTCACTCCTCTCCTCCCTCCCGGGCACCCTCCCTTCCACCCAAAGAAACACTCCCTCACCCCCAACCTATCACCCTCACTCTCTAACCACGACATGCGTGCACCACACACACCCACACACACAAACACACACAGATAACCAGAACATAGTGCTTAAATTACAGAGAGAGAGACAGAGACAGAGAGAGAGAGAGAGAGAGAGAGAGAGAGAAAGACAGAGAGTTCTAGAAGTATCAATATATTTTTTTCCCGGTGTACAAAACACTGATGCTGATTTAACCAACCTTAAACTAATATAACCTTTTCAAGCAATTTATGGATAGGATCTAGCAATTAAGATGAAAAATGTAAATTTACACAAAATAAAGAATATTGTTTTTGTAGTGGTACTGCAAAATGTTGAGCTTCTTCTTGGGTGATCATGGTGGTGATGGATTGCAGATGTTCGGATGTTTGATCGGATGTTTGTTCCAGAAGGGGAAAGAAGGAGCAGGAGGAGTCGGAGCAGGAAGAGGATAATCAGAAGGAGGAAGTGGAGGCCCTATTTGAGGAAGAGATATAAAATAAAGAGAGGTCAGGAGGAGTCACACTTTGATCCGTGGATCCAGAGACGGAATGTAAACAGCAGTACAAAGAACATGCTAAGACTTTGCCCACACCAAGCTGAGATCAAGTTAGATCCATGCTAACACCATACTAACACCATGCTAATGTCATGATATGACCATGCTGGGCTAAAGCTGAGACCTTGCTAGCACCAAGCTATATCCATGCTGACATTGTTCGAGGACCACAAAGACCCTAGGAGAAGAGGAACTGTGTCCGTGAACAAATTTTTAGCATGGGATGAGTTCCAAGTCATGGAATCAGTATTCTACGCTCAACACTTTCCAAACAATGTTGTTGTACTCCATTAGCCAGACATTATCATGGATGTCAATGTTTTCCTACAACAAACACACGTGGCCCCTGGATTTTTTGCGATTCAAGCATTGACCATATTTTAAGGAAAGGACCAAACTTTGCGGGAAGATTTGACTGTATTGAAGTCGCTGCAAACACGCCCAGACACTCACACACACAAGCACACGCGGCTTTGTTTACCTCCTCCGCTCCATTGCCGTTTAACGAAGACGTTTTAGGAGCGTTGTAGGCACATCAGAGAGCGTTTCCCCGTGATCAGAAAGCCACCGCAGTGCTATGGTTCGTTTTAATGTGTTTTTTAAACAATGCAACGCCTTCTCCACACATTCTGCGGTGTGTGTTGTCGTCTAGACAAAGGCACATGCTCGTCTATCAGTGCCCCTTTAAAAAAGTGACACTGAAATAAAAGCCATAGCCAACACATCCTCCTAGTTGTTCAGTAGCCCTGGGAACCAGGTACTCTATGCTGGATCTGATGTAATAATGAGTTATTTTTGGAATGGCTTTGGAATTGATTAGTACATTGTCGCCATACATCCTTAGAATCGTTGAATATATTTGTGTCTTCATTCTTATAAACGTCAGCATCGTCGTCATATTGTTTCAATTTAGGAGCAGCACATGAATGAAACGATCAATAGAATCTCTTTAACATAACTTAACATTTTGAATATGACCCCCGGTCATTATTGAACACTATTACCCTACAGTAAAATGCAACTGTTAACCTACAACTGTTGGTGCCACACTGTAAAAGGCATTAGATATGATTTAAACATGTTCCAGACTTGAGCACATTCTTCAAGTTCAAAAACATCATCCAGTATTTATTTACATAAATACTTTTTTTTGACATGTTGTACTGCAATTAGTCAAGAAATTCCTGTCATGTGGTGCAAATTGGACAAAATAAGTATTTTATGTTAAGCGCAAATCATCTCTGAATAATTTCCATTCGCTCAGCCCCCTGATACGTAGAAGACGCTATCTGTTTTCTCTCAGTCTGTTCAAATCATTGACGGGAGATCCATTAAACATGCTTTGCCCATTTGGAGCTGCTGCCAGACCAGACCGATGGATCACAGAGAAAACGATTTGCCAGCAGAAACACAAAGAGAAGTGGAAACAGAGGGTCAGGCAGGTTAACGATGTCAGCTGTGATTATCACCAAGTGACAACCAGGTGCGAGCAAGGGGTGGGTATGTCTAGGTAGAGACCAGTCTGTGTTAGCCTACATTGTTCCCTCCGTCCTTATTCCCTATATAGTGAACATTATTTAGTACACTATTTAAAGATCAAGTGGTGCAGAGAAAAAGGGGTATCCGGACACATCTTATGCACTGGAAATGTCATGTCAACAAGGTAACTTACATAAAGAACCTGTCTGTGCAGACCATGTTTATTGGAAGAATATGATGTAAATCAAAAATGTCAATGCATCATGGGATATACTCCTTGATAAAGTATCTATCAGTTGTACACCTCTTTGATAGTACATTATGGGTATTAAGTGGTGCAATTCATAAGGAACTGTATTTGTATACACATTTCGGATAGCTCTACAAAGACTGAACATAAATACACGGCGTGAATGGAATGTGAATACACAGAGTGAACATGAACATACAGAGTGAACGGAACGTGAATACAAAGAGTGAACGTGAATATACAGAGTTCATGAATACACAGAGTGAACGTGAATACACAGAGTGAACGTGAATGCACAAAGTGTACATGAATTCAAATGGGATGTCCATGAACACAAAATGAAAACATGCACGTGCACCTCAATACACAGAGTGAACGTGAATACGCAGAGTGAACATGAATACACAAAGTGTACATGAATACAAATGGGATTTCCATGAACACAAAATGAAAACATGAACAAACAAATCATGAACCAACAGGGAATTAATATATACACACACTGGGATCCGCTCAGCTGGACACTGAGGGTTTGAGGGCCCTGCATATATGTGCAAGATCGTGTGTGTGTGTATGTGTGTGTGTGTGTGCATGTATGAGTGTGTGTGAAGTTAGTGGTAATTATGTGTGTATATGTGATTGTGCAATGTATGCTAGTGGCAATCTTTGTGTGTGTTCGGGAATTAGTTTGTGCATGTGTGTGCGCATTGTGCATGCATGCTTGGGACTGTGTGACTGTGTTTGCTGTGTGCGATGTGGACATACTGAAGAGCAGCAGTAAGTGGCCCATATAGATTTATTGGCTGGGTGTGAAGGCATCCACATGCAACCCCCCCTGCCCACCTCATTTGGAGGCCATCATTCTGGAAGAGGAGGCTGATACTACAATCTGTGTGTGTATGTGTGTGTGTAGGGGTGTATATGTGTGTGTTAGAGAAAGAAAGTTTATGTGTTATGGAAAGAGTGAGAGAGATGTCTGTGTGTGAATGTGTGCGTAAGAGAGCGAGAGAGAGAGACAGTGTGTGTGTGTTCGCTCTTCCGTGTATGTGTTTATGTGGTTGTGTGTCTATGTGTGTGTGTGAGAGCCAAACTGAGAAAACTCAACATGGTCCAACTAGGCTGTTTGAATCTGGGACGAAAACAATCACCACCTACTGTGTTGCTGACAGCCGGGCTGAGGAACAAGGATACAAACACAGGCGCGCACACAAAACCCCCTAATTGCACACAAATAATACAATGTTACACAAAACCCAACTAAAGTGTTCTTAAAAAAACGATAGGAATGACAATGTCAGGTCTGTTTCCTCAAAGTTCTTCTTCTACCACAAACTACTCAACTTGTCCTCATGATGTTTGTACCGATGTTTGATTCAGATTAATATAAGAGTTTATTTTATTGCAACTAATCGTACAAGAACACAAGAGTAGTAGCTTGGTTCCTCAACAGTCACATAGCAGCAACAATACACGCTGACGATAAAGTAAGTAAGTAAGTAAAATAAAAGTATGTAAAATAAGTAACAGCACCAATACATCACAATAATAAAAATAAAACGTAGGTAACAATAATTAGAGAAACTAAAACAATGATAATAATTAGTGTAGTTAAGTGTAAGTTTAAAGTGTTCAAATGGTAGTGGTACCAGCCATGGTGGATTGAGGTTTGATGCTTCGGCAACAATTTACAATAAGGGTCGATTATTAACCATAAATCAACATTGTTTGGCAAAAATGTACACACATTCTTTACTCAAGTAGAAGTAGAAGTAAAACAACTGATTCAACTTCTTCATTAAGTAAAAGTGGAAAAGTTAAGGACCAAGGTGCTCAAAGTATAAAAGTGAAAAGTAGCCCTCATTTCTACTTTCTGTTTCTGTGCAAAGCTAACTGAACCTTATGTCATAATAATATAATTTGAAGACTGCTTGAAATTGAATAAACAATATATCAAAAATAATGAACATTAGGTTTGCTCCAATTTGCAAATCAGTTTTCAATGTCAGCAACAGAACTCCAAACATCTTACTACTTTAACCGCAGGCCTGTCGCACCAGTTACTCATGTTGGTCATGTGCGCATGTGCCAAACTGCAGCTCACACACACACACGCACGCGCACACACCGCAGGACACTTGCCCAGGTAAAACGTTACATTTTTAAACATAACGGCTCAGCCATCGACACACGCGCCCAGGTAAAAACACACACACACACACACCGCAGCGACACACTCGCCCAGGTAAGACGTTATACTTTTAAACAAAACGGCTCCACCGTCGACAAACTCTCCCAGGTAAGATGTTCTGTCTATAGACTGTAGAAATTGTGACAAAAGAAGGGAAGAGACAATTTCTCACCTCGACAAGCAACGCCAGGTCGTTCATTTTGTCATATAAAAAACATTAAATTCAAACATCACGCCGACCGGCATATCAACACACCAGTCACGTGATCTTAAAAAGACAGTGTCTCTATCACACAACGAAAACATGTCAATAACACAGTATGAATTATGTCTACAGAGTCCAACACAAGACTACATTTTGTGGCTCGAATGTAATATTACTCCACCCCTTGAGCCTCCCAAAATGTCTTTACACTTTGTTGCTCAAACTTAATATTACCCTCCTCCTTGGGCCTCCCAAAATGTCTTGCGATATATCCCCCTTCCCCCCTGCGGACTGTTTTAGTTTTCCTATGTTTTGTATGTATGTTATGTGTGTCTGTAGGCTACTGCTGCCTGTCTTGGCTAGGATACTGGAAGAGATGTTTAATCTCAATGATGATTATTATTTTCAACTAACCAATAGTAGTTGCCTTGCATTTTAAAATGTCAATGCACTTTTCAGCCCTGAAAAATCAATTTAATAATTGATTTGCATGCATAGTATACTACAATTTCCTTTGAACAATTACCACTGTTACCATAAATTGACTAATTTTATAATGTAATCAAATGCTCACACACTAGCTGTGTGAGCATTTGTCCTGATATTCTCCTGATGGACCGTATGTGTGAACAACATATCCTGATATTTGTACGCTGAAAATCTCCTGAATAATACTACCCCTGAGGTAGTGTTTTGTCTGTAGGAAATGTAAATTACCTTATATATATAAATGAGAAGTAAAAAGTTTGTACTTCTCACACAACTTCAGTGGGCGTGTTGATGACGCTTCTGCATGTCATTGAGTGGGCCCCTAAATGATAATCAGCCCGTTGCCTTTTGTTCGTTGAATAGTTAAAAAATCTTGGCAATGCTTTTAAGAGTCATTTGTGGTGAACGAATGTTATACGCTGTAAAATTATAGGCAAAATATTATTATATTATGCGGTCAGAAATTTGTAACATTATCGACTCGGGTTTCGACATTATTGCTATGGGTTTAATTAATATAACTAACCCTAGTTATATTTAAAACAAGGGCAAATGTTAATTGAGTGATTAGATGGCAGGGGGCGTGTTTTGTGCCACCTGCAAATTCACTGGAGAATGGCAGCCGGTGTCAGTCTGGTAAAGTCACAACCTGGTGCAGACACTGTGGAAATACATAATTTTGACCACTCTAATTTAAATGTTTGTTTTCTAGAACCTTAAGCCTTCCGTTTAGTTAAGAGTTTATTTGTTATTTTGAAACCCTTTTTACTCATTTTTGGAAGCCCTTTGTTTGAAAATAAATACTTTTTGGATGGAAGAGAAATATGTTTTGTAGTTTACAGGTATTGCTTCATTTCCGCCAGGGCCCCATAGCTATTATGACTGACATTGAGGGAATTTTCCACCAGGTGAGAGTGGCAGAAGAGGATGTAAACTATTTCGCTTTCTCTGGTGGCCAGATTGGAATGGTACACAAGAGCTGGCGGAGCACAGGATGACAGTGCACATCTTTGGAGCTGTCTCTTCCCCAAGTTGTGCCATATTTGCCCTGTTGAAGACAGCTGATGACAACCAAAATGATTATGCAGCTGAGATTGTAAACACCATCCGGCAGAA
This sequence comes from Pollachius pollachius, assembly GCF_949987615.1. Classification (NCBI taxonomy): domain Eukaryota; kingdom Metazoa; phylum Chordata; class Actinopteri; order Gadiformes; family Gadidae; genus Pollachius; species Pollachius pollachius. The sequence continues at coordinate 12,217,465 of NC_136938.1, read as the reverse complement.
CTTTTATGTTGATGAATGCTTAAAAGCTATAAATACTGTGGAGCAAGTAACATATCTCTATGAGAACCTCACACACCTGTGCGCCAAAGGGGAATTCCGGCTCAATAAATGGGTGAGCAACCATCGCTCCATCCTGGCAGCCATCCCTGAAGATCAGAGAGCTAAAGGAGTTAAAACACTGGACCTGGACAAAGACCAGCTCCCCATGGAAAGGGCGCTTGGTGCTCAATGGAATGTATTACAGGATACCTTCACGTTCAGTATTGAGGTAAAACCCCACTCAGTGACCAGACGAGGCATTCTGTCCATAGTAAGCTCAATATATGACCCCCTTGGCTTCCTGGCACCAGTTATTCTCCCTGCAAGACAAATCTTGCAGGGGTTGTGCAAAACAAAGCTGGGTTGGGATGACCAAATCCCGCAAGAAATGGCTAAAGTTTGGCAAAAGTGGCTGAGTAGCCTAACTTTACTGGATGCATTTAACATCACAAAAACTTTGCACCCAAAACTTTGGAGCAATAGCAGCAGCACAGTTCCATCATTTCTGTGATGCCAGTGAAATGGGGTATGGCTCAGTATCTTACCTCCGGTTGACGAACACCAGGAGAGAGATGAGCATTGCTTTCATCATGGGAAAGGCCAGAGTAGCGCCACTTAAGCAAACAACCATACCCAGGCTGGAACTTGGAGCTGCAGTCTTAGCTGTACACATCAACAAGATGCTAAAAACAGAGCTAGAAATCAACATGGAAGAGCCTGTTTTCTGGTCTGACAGCATGACAGTTCTTCAGTACATTGCCAGTAACACCAAACGATTCAAATCGTATGTGGCAAACCGTGTTTCCATCATTCGAGAGCTGTCAAAAGGGGCACAATGGCGGCACATAAGTTCCAAGCTAAATCCAGCAGATGCTGCATCACATGGCTTGAAGGCTGATATATTCCTCCAGTCTAAGTTGTGGATCAATGGCCCAAACCTCAATCACAATGGCCAGGAACAATACAAAGGGATGGAGTTCTTGACGACGACCCTCAGGTCAACGGTGAGATTTCTGCCTATGCCGTACTGCTGAAAGACAGTGAATGTCCCAAAAGTAAGCTTCTGAGCTATTTTTCCAAGTGGACAGACCTAATGAGATCTGTAGCATGGATACTGAAGATAAAAGAGCTACTACTTCAGTTGAGAGGACAAAGAATGAACACAACCCAAGGTCAAGCTAAACAGGAGCGCAAACTGAAGCAGCAAGTAAAAACAAACATGCCCAAACTGTCAGTGAGCGATTTGGAGAAAGCGGAAAAAGCCATTGTCTGTTTTGTGCAGAGGCAGTCTTATCCAGACGAAATTAAAGCCTTAACTAAAGGCACTTTGAAGAAAGCTAGCCATCTATACAAACTGGAGCCTGCGATGGTGGATGGAGTCCTGAGAGTTGGTGGTAGGTTGACCAGGTCGGCTCTCCCTGAAGAAACAAAACATCCAATGATTCTTCCAAAAAGCAGCCAAATCTCCACGCTAATTCTGCGTCACATCCATCATAAAGTTGGTCATGGGGGCAGAAATCACATGCTGTCAACTCTCCGGCGCCGCTTCTGGATACCACATGCTAACTCTGCCACCAGAACAGTTATTGGAGAATGTATGACCTGCAAAAGACAACGACAGCAACCTGATAAGCAAAAAATTACAGACCTTCCTGCGGACAGAATCATTGCAGATCTGTCTCCATTCACAGACGTTGGGATAGATTACTTCGGCCCAATGGAGGTGAAAAGAGGACGAAGCACTGTAAAGAGGTATGGTGTCATATTCACCTGCTTAACATCACTTGCAGTCCATCTAGAAGTGGCCCAAACACTCGACACAGATTCGTGCATAAATGCCATCAGGAGATTTGTCTGCCGCAGAGGTTAAGTAAGAGAAATAAGGTCTGATAATGGAACCAACTTTATCAGTTCTAACCGGGAGTTATAGAGTGCCGTCAGAGACTTAAACCAAAACAAGCTGCACCATTCTCTCTCACAGGATGGAATAAAGTGGATCTTTAACCCGCCGTATGGAGCTCATCATGGAGGAGTCTGGGAGCAGCTCGTACAGCAAGTTAAAAGGATGCTTTGCACAGTGGTAAGGCGGCAAGTGCTGGACGACGAGGCCTTACATACTGCATTGTGCGAAGTGGAGGCTGTGTTAAATGTCCAATCACTCCTTCTAGTGGTGACCTAAATTACGGTGGCCCTAACCCCAAACCACCTCTTGCAGCTCAAAGCAAAGCCACTTTCACCACCTGGCTTGTTTACCAAAAATGATGAATGTGCTCGCCGGCGTTGGGGGCAGGTCCAGTACATTGCTGACCGGTTCTGGAAGAGGTGGGTGAAAGGATACCTCCCACTAATGCAAGCACGTCAAAAATGGAACAGAGCAAAAAAAAGCTTTGCAGATGGAGATCTTGTGCTTGTCATGGACAAATCAGCACCCAAAACTTTGTGGCCATTGGGGCGAATCATAGAAACCATGACCGACTCCAAGGGATTCGTTCGTCATGTCCGGCTGAAGACTCAAACCGCGGAGCTGGAACGACCCATCACCAAGCTGTGCCTTCTTTTGGAGGGGGCTACAGCTTAAACATCGACACTTACTTACTTACTTACATTTCTCATAACGCACATATCCCCTTGCATTACCCCTTTTCCCCTTTTTTTGAAATTTGACCCCTTGCATACACCAACGTCCCCTTTTTTGTCTTTTTGAAAAATGAAGACCATATTTTTTGCCTTTTAATGGCTTATGGACTGATAAAGAGACACTTTAAAAAGAAAATGTTTGAAAAAAGAAAAAAATGCATGATGTAACTGATGTTCAGTTTACCTTAAGTTAAATATGTGTGTATTAATTGTTGATAATGTTTATTTGTAATGTTAAATGTTAATTGAGTGACTACATGGCAGGGGGCATGTTTTTTGCAACCTGCAAATTTACTGGAGAATGGCAGCCGGTGTCAGTCCGGTAAAGTCACAACCTGGTGCAGACACTGTGGAAATATATACCACTCTAATTTAAAATGTTTGTTTTCTAGCACCCTAAGCCTTTCATTTAGTAAGGAGTTTATTTGTTATATTGAAACCCTTTTTACTTATTTTTGGAAGCCCTTTGCTTGAAAATATATACTTTTTGGATGGAAGAATACTACGTTTTGGAGTGTGTATATTAAACACCACAGTTAATGCCCTGGAGGCTTCACTCGACTTGGATGCCGTGACAGGTCTAATATAGTCTTAGACTCTTTTGATAGAAATACTCTCATCTCTACAGGACTACCAAAATCATTTTAGGTTGTCATTTGCCAAGAATTGTTCTTAGAACTGACGACTTCAAACAATTCCCTTAAATAAGGCCATGAGTGGGGAATGTCTGCTCAAAATCTGCTCCGTCTGCAATTTTTCCTAGTTCCTCACTTGCTACGCTTCAAGTTCTAGCAAGTGAACTTGAAGCACCCCGCCCCCCCCCGGTTATTGTCCACCTCAGCAATAGCGTGTGTGTTTAAGGGGGGTTGCACCTCATTGACAGATGGCTTTGGCTGGAGCGACACCTGCACCGAGGCAGTTGTGTCCACGGGGTATATGGTGCAGTATTCAATTGTTCTGTGTCTGTGAGAAAATGAAGGCAACTCCCTTAGTCCTTTGGTCTATGAGGCACAGGAGTTGTATACCCTGATAACCCTTGGCCTATGACTATTGCCCTGGGCTATTCCCTTGCTGCTCGCTACAGTATAAATTAATTCCTTAGTTAAACAGGAATACCATATCTTAGTTAACATGAACACCATTATTGAACATGATCAGCATGGTCTAGAAAATTATTACTAGAGAATTAGTTTACTATTAATTTACTTTTAGTTAGGAAGCATTTCTACACTCTCTTATGTCAATTAATGGTTAGTGTAGCCATGATGTTCTTTGAGGCCGACCGGCTCTCGAGTTGAACAGACCTCCTCCACCTTCTTTTTCCTCTTCCACCTTTTTTCATCTACCTTCTCCACCTCTACCTATACATCTACATACATCTACACCTCCCACCTTTTGTTACATCTCTACCTCCTCTCCAGCTTCCCTTCCTCCTGTAACTCCTCTCCCTACTCTTCAACAATCAAACCTCCTTTTCCATTTTTCGACTTCATTTACCGTTTCCTCTTCGTCCTCTACCTAGCTCCCATCCCCGCCACTCCAGTGTTATTTATCCCTTCTGTGCAAGACAGTTGATCAATTGATGAAGTGGGGGATAAAATTCAATTATGAAACCTGAGTTTTGAAGGATTACTTTCCCCCTGCGGTGGTTCTGTTTTATAAATGCCTCTCCCCCACCCCCAGGTGGGTCTGTGTGTGCATGTGGCCCGGCCGTTGATTAGCACGCTGGCTTAGACATGGAATCATCCGAAAAATAAAACACTTGTAAAATAAGCAGACAGGCGAGCGGAGCTCCCCAACGCAGCTCCAGGGCTTAATGAGGGCACTTTGGCCCTCATATTCATCATGTTTAATACAGAAAGAACCAAAGGGAACGGTGGGTTGATTATGGAGAGAGAAAGAGAGAGAGAGTGAGTTCTGCTTCATCGCTGGTGTAATGGCTGTCCACTCTGTTTTGCAGTGCTGAGCTGATTTGGACTCTTGTGTTAATCACTCACACAAGGGCAGAGTATAAAAAACATCCAGAGGTTTTTCTTTTAAACAGGACGTTGGTTTTAGGTCATGTGAATCAAACATAACACAGGCAAGACATGATGACTCAAAGATACACACACACACAAACACACATGCATGTACACAAACACGCATGCACATGCACAACGCAAATAAACACACATACACATACACACACGACACCTATCGCTTCCGGTTGCGATATCAACCACCTTTCAAGCACCAGCGGACCTTTCTGTAAGGGAAGTTTACGATATGCCTCTAATGAAACAGACAGGTAGGTCTTACTTCAACATCGGTTTATCTCTAGGTGTCTGACGGCTGGTGTTTGGATTTGTATGCAGACGAGAGTAGAAATCAATATGTCTGATATCATGGTGTGTATCTTTAGCCGGCCCTGATTATAATTACTACTGATAAAACACAGACATTCATTACGTATTTGTTTATTTCGCAGTGTCAGCTCTGAGCGCATTTCTTTTTGAGACAACAAGATGGTCTCAAATCAACCTCCCAGAATCATCTGCAGAGTTCTTAGATAGTCACCAGGTGAAAGAAATCTAGAACTTGTATCTGTGATGAAGCTCTTCAAGTTTTGCTCATCCTCTACTAAGCAGAAGATCTAATACAACACTATCTCAACTCAACTACAGATTAGTATTCTGAGAGCAGGCACAGGCAGCCGGCGACAGAATCCAAATGAGACGATTATGCTGCTGGAATGGTAAAACAAGGTGTTTATCGCTGCTGAGGTGAATATATTGTTGTCAGATTCATAAAAGCAGACTCTGTGTGCAACGCCACTTCTGCTGCGACATTATTAGATATACCAAGCCCAGAGTTGCTCCGCTGAATAACAAAACGCTGAACTTCCCCACTGCTCTCTCTCCGCTGTAGATATGAGGGACGTCCACTGCCCTCGTTGTCTGACTTCACCTCACAAATAAGCTGATATTAACACTGATCCCCCTCGGCTCAGGGCGACCGCTGTTGGAATTAGAGTATGGAAATACTGTCCCGAACGTTACGATTAATCTGAATAACTAGTAGACTTTCCCGTTGGAGGGATGGTGGCGAAGGTATCATGAGCACAACGGCATGAAATCATGTCAAGCTTTTGACCAGCTACCGCGGCGTCGGTAACGGAGACGTAACCATGGGCCAATGAGTGAAAACACAGCGCTGTACACGTCAAATCATCATTCAGCAACACCCTCCGAATAAATACACATTTTCCTCCTTATCGGGCGGAAAGTGACTCATATGCCAAGGTACAAGAATAAAAAATGCAGGAACAAAACGTGTCTGTGAATGAAAAGCCCAGGTTTTCCTCAGCGGCTCTGAATGTCAATGTGTAATGTTCGTGTTTTTCTCAAGCCCTGAGGTAAGTTAGGAAGAGAAATGTGTTCTAATTTTAACTTTTTGTGGTCTCTCACCTTGTAGGAAAATGACACATCAGAGGGAGTGATAAGTTCTGTACCATATCTTTAGCTTGCAAACATAAGAGCTCTTAAAGTGTAGAGGGGGTCCCGGCGTCCTCCAAATGATGTTGGAGATCATGCCGGTAAAGCCCCTACCCATTTATTCTGATTAAAAATGAAGGAGCCTTGATTAATCTTAAGTGTTTAAAAAAATACCATTAAGTGATCGGTATAAAAAGGAAATGCATCCAGGCAAGATAACCATCCCAAACGACATAAGACCACAGGATAAAACCAAAATACCTCCCAGTGGTCTCTTCATAGCTCAAACCCTCTCACAATATTATGTACGGTTCACTCATTCATTCATTATCATATCTCAGTATGCATTAAAGTAATGTTCATTATGAGGGAAATCTTTGACCCCCTGACCTTCAAAGATTTCATCTTTAATACATCTCTCGGTACCAAAGGTCATGTTTGGCCAGCACCTTGGATACAAAACATACCTCCATATCTGGTATGTAGTACTCCAGGCTGACCGCTTGTCCAACCGTCCATCTGAAAGGAAGCTCTGCTCCCATGGTGAGTCTATGGGCTGCCAATAACGAAAGCAGCTGGACACATAATGTAATATGACAACATCGTTGCAGAATTAATATGGGGGCTTTTGTTTGGCTACCCTTGTCCCCCCGAAACACACCCTCCAACACACGCACACACACACACACACACACACACACACACACACACACACACACACACACACACACACACACACATTCACTCTAACTAATGAGAGGCGGTAAACGCGAGGGGTGCCTTGGCGGCATGAAAGTCCAAGGTGCCCTTCTCCTCGCGGTGCTCTGAGACGGCTGAGATCATTCTTCACACATCAATTGGACATATGGTCCACCTGGCCTCTGCTGTTGCTACTGGCTGGACTGGAGTGGCTCTGATGTGCTGGCTCTACTGGTCTGGCTCTGGTGGTCTGGCTCTACTGGTCTGGCTCTGGTGGTCTGGCTCTACTGGTCTGGCTCTGGTGGTCTGGCTCTACTGGTCTGGCTCTGGTAGCCTGGCTCTTGTGGTCTGGCTGAACAGGTCTGTCTCTACTGGTCTGGCTCCACTGGCTTGGCTGTGGCCGATCTGCTTGCTCATCTATTCCCTGGGTCTTTGTTTGTCTAGGCTGTGGAGGAGTTTATTTATATAGCACCCTTCAAACACAAGGCCATGCAGAGTGCTTACAGGGGCTTTGTTAAAAGACAATAAAATATTCATTGTCTTTTAATTTGGGTTATATTCTGTACTTCTGTAGTAATGTCTTTCGGGCTGCTGTAATAAGTAATGTTTCGTAGGTTTAGTTTAGTAATAGTGTGTGCAGTACTACTGGGTGTATAATGGTTGATAATGCTTTCCACGTTATGTGTGCTACTAGTGTGTGAAACAGGATTAGTTTGTCCTACTGGAGCTATGGTGCGAACTAACACACAAATGCCACTGCAAGAATAACACAGGGTCATCTGTGTGTGTGTATGTGTGTTTGTTGGTTAGTATGTGTGTGTGGAAGAGTGCGTGCATGTGTTTCTTAATGTGTGTGTTTGTGTCTGTATTTTGGTATGTGTGTGTGAGTTTGTGTGTGTTCGGCATGTGTGCGTGTGTGTGTGTGTGTGTGTGTGTGTGTGTGTGTGTGTGTGTGGGTGTGTGTGTGTGTGTGTGGATTGGCTTGCAGATGGCCAGTTGATCCAGGCTCACTGGCTTCCAGAGGACAGTTAATGTAGCAATGAGCTGGGGTGCTGGGCTGGGTAAGTGGCTTTCTGAACAACAGATGTAAGACCTAATGGTGAATATTTCACACCGATAACCCAGCGCACTGCAATCATGTGCTCTGATGAACGGCAGCCAAAGCGGCTGGCTACGTCCGGCAGGGTGGGGTCTACTGCACGGAATGGTGGTGGCTACGTCCGTCTAGGTCAGGGAGAGGTTTGAGGAGGTGTCCCTGTAAGGGTTGGTGGTTGTTTCATCAGGGTGGGTGGTAGATACGTCAGGTAAAGGGTAGTGGAGGGGGATATGTCAGGGTGGGCTGGTGGCTACATCAGGGAGAGGGCGGTCTACTTCAGGGAGAGTGTGGCGTTATGCCACACACTTTCAATTTATATTTATATTGAGCAATTTTTTTAATTGATGATTTATGTGTATCATAATCTTTGATCGCCTTCCAGAAAACTCTGTTACTAAAGCCATATTTATAAATCAACAAACCTTTAGTTTAAAAAAGTGCTCAGCTATGTGTAGCTAAAGACAGGTCTTAACCTCAGTTAATTTGTATGATTTAAACAGATTTGCTTTGGGGAAATATGCATGAAGCATAGCAAAAAATATATTTTACTTTATAATAATAAATCACACTGTTAATCACATCATATGTTTGGTCTGTCTGTGATATAATATATCAGTAAAGATCCTTGCAGCATTTCTGATAAATAGAGATGACCCCAAAAAAAAAAAATTAACCAGTTCCTCATCTCTTCTCTCGTCGTTTATGAAAACGTTAAGCGGCCCTGGCACAGCACTTTTTACTGGCTGTCGTATCTCCTTTTAACACGAGAGCCATTCCTTGCCTATTTCCTTCTTATAAAAGATACCGGACGTTTTTTTTTCAAGGGCTGCTTTTGCACATGAAATCCAAACAGAACCACTTCGCTCCTGTTTGATTAAGGGCCATTCCATGGTTTTTTTGGACCCTTTGATACATCTACGCTGACGTTCAATAGAGGTGCACTTCCTCTGCTCGATGCGCAAATCTTTTGTCATCGTCCAAACAGCCATTACTTTTAAACTGGCTGTGACCCCCCAGCCCTCCGTCCGTCCGCAGGGACTAAGGAGAGACCAAGGCGTCCTGGAGAATGGCCTTGTGACTGACCACATCTGCATATAAATACACTGCTTCAGTCATCACACAGCAGTAGAGCTGTTCTATTTCCTTACCGTGTCGTTGCTCTCATAACTTTAGGGCCACGGTCGGCATAATTCAGTTTATCTTATCTGCCGCATCCCCAACGAAACAAGCAACAAAAGCGTCACTGTTTTTCTGCTGAACCGGAAATATCGTCTGTCCAGCAGACAGAAGCTAACCTTCGACAGTATAGATTAATGGTAGGGATCGGAGGATAATGTGGGCTGTGTGTTTTCTTTTGGTTACAGAGAATGTGTCAGAGATTTTGTTTTATAGCAATTTTCGACAACAATGGCCACCAAGGGCAAGCGTCTGTCTGCCGCGGGAGGAAACAACGTAGCTTTGTCAGTTTCTAAATCTCAACGACCTTGCAATTTAAATGAATTTACATATATTTTGATTTGAGGATATATTTCTAAATTGTCTCATAAAGAGCGTGGCGTGGTCAACTCAAGACAGATATCCTCACAGCGCATTTCGCTAACAGCAATGCTTTACAATCAAATAATAATTAAATCTTACCTACAGCACATTTTATCTGTATTCGTCCCATAATTATATTCTGGAGGGAACTTGTGTCCATTAGATAGATAGAAGTTGGAAAGATAGAAGTATAAATTCAGACATCAGGAACGAAGCACACACAGGAACACGTTTTAACCTACGTCTCTCTTAACACTGCACATTGATAGACATGCTAGTCTAGTCAAGTCTAGCCAGGCATGAGGATAGGCTTAGATACTGAAATGTAAAATGTGAACCCTCACATTCTCATCAATACATCGAGGAGACAGCTTACAAAATTCCATTTCTGGTGAGCAAGGCACTACCAGTCATCTATCTTTCCTGGGACTGCTAGTCTCTTCATGTGTCAAAACGCTGAAATTATTCAATGTGAATGTTTTCCCTCTGCATTCCCTATGAGAACAAGTGCAGCCATTGTGGATATGCTTTGTGTAAAGTGTGGTTAAATCAACATTGAATAACAGAGTTGCATTCAGCTGTTTACTGAACATCTAGCTGTCAGACACTATTGCATTCATTACCCAAACATTATTTTCCTTTTAACTTGGAAATATTGGTTGGAAAAGGCACTGTCACAACTAAACACCATTTCATTCACATCATCTGCGCTTGAATGGTTGTGTTGCATGTGGGAAAGGCAGGGATGTGAGCGGACTACTAAATTACCTTTTTGCATTTGAAAGTCACAGCGATGTACGTTATTACGGCGCTGTCAGACGCTGGAGTGATGGAGTCACGGGTTATAGAAGGTTCTTTAGGGGAGTCGGGCGAACACACACACACACGTACACACACGTACACACACACACAAACACACACACACACACACACACACACACACACACACACACACAAACGCAAATTACATTGGGAAAAGGAGAAAACTGCAGTTATGACAACGAAATACTACATGCTATTCCCGGAATACTGTAGACTATATACCAAATACTAAATACTATATTCTAAATACTATATAATTAATACTATACACAAAATACCAAATACTAGATACTGTATAATATATAATAAATACCAAACACTATATAGTAAATTTGGTGTTATAAAGAATAATAATAATTATTGTTTATTATATATTAGGCAGAAAATAACACTAATAGTACATAGTTAAATTGCTCTGCTAATACTATGTTTGTATGAGGGGCATTAACTCAGTGACCTAAGATGAAACTGAGCACAACGTAATAGATGAGACAGAGAAGAGAGCTAGAGAGCAGCAGAGAAGGCAGGAGCACAACAGAGAGATAGTGTGTTAGCGTGTGGCTACACCAGTGGCGGGGAAGAAGTGTGGACAGAGACGTGCACTAGGTTTACATTTTTGGTAGGGGGTCCGGTCTGGACAGAGCTGACAAACCAGAGACCAGCGTGAGGACTTATCAGAACCTGTCCCAGGTCCTGTGGCGCATACAACCCCACGCCCTCCATCACCCGCTCCAAATGGAAAAGCAGGGGGAAAAAAAGCGGTCTAGGGGAGAATTGATATAGGTGAACGCAGGCACAGCTGCCAAGGCCGGCTAGGGGATGTCATTCTTGTTCCACTTGCACAAAGCCTGGTCACACGTGCGTCGTCCGATAAAGAAGTTGCTGCTGTTTTTCACTCTTTGTTTGGATTCCAACTTGCAGGGAAAATGGCCGAGGCCAAGGCTGTAAACCACATTTATAATCAGAACATTGTGAGGTGGCAGGAAATGGGTTCCAGTACCGACCATGAAGCCACCTGAGTTCCATGGTACTTTTCAATGTCACAGCGTTTGTTAACAACATTTCAGAGTTCAGAGCGCCAAAGAACTGCCCGGAAGGGGCAGAGTGGTAGACGCACACAAGGTAAAATATTTGTAGTTTTTATGTTGTATCATGCTGCCAGGCTGCACCTTGTGTTTGCATCGGAGAGCAGGGCTTGTATGAATTGTATGGATGAGGTTGGAGATCTGACTATTTATAAAGAACATGCAGAGGCTGCGTTAGAAACGGACAGGATACACACACACACAAACAAAATGACCTTCCTTCATCTTTTCATCTTTTGACATTCTCATCATGGCTCATCTCTCCTCCTCTTTTGTTCCAGCTCTCTGCTGTAGTTTGAGTGTCTGCCCGATGGATCAGTCCTTTCCAAAATAGACAAGACTTGGCAGTTTATCAAGCGCTGTAGCCCTGGTTGTTTGAAGCAGAAACCCCAGCTGTCAGAGCCAAGATGATGGTTGGTTCCCCTCTTGTCCTCCTCCCTCTGTTCCCCTCCTCTTCTTTCTCTCTGTTCTCCTCTCCCCATCATTTCCTCTCTGCTCCTATTGTTCCCTTTCATTTTTCCTTCTCGCCTCCTCTGTTCTCATCCTCCAGTCTATCCTTTTTTTGTTCTCTCCTCCTCTTCCTTCATTTATTTCCCCTCCTACTCCCCTCAATTACCCTAATCTGCTTCTTTCCTCTCCCGTCTCCTTCTCTCTTTGCTCCTCTCCTTTTCCCATCCACTGCTCTCCCCGCACCTCTCCTTCGCCTCTCCTCACCCATACCCTCCTCTACCTTCTCATCTCCTTCTCTCATCCCCTTTTCTCCTCAAATTCTCCCATTGAATCCGCTCATTCCCCCATTCCCTCCTTCCTCCTTCCTCTTTCCTATACCCTATCCCCTCCTCTCTCGTCTCCTCTCCTCTAACATTTAAGAGAAGCGCTCCTCGGTAGGAAGGAGGAGGTGTGTTTGGTGTCCCGTGGTTAGCAGTTTGTCAAACCAGCTATTATTAGAGGTTAACACTGTTTCTGCTGCAAACACAACATATCTCTGTTTCCCCTTTCTGTCTCTCTACCGTCTAAATCAATGTTTTTTCTTGAAAAAAACATAACAACGTAGTGTTTTATGCCCCTCTCCTTTCCTCTGTCATCTCTATTCCCGCCAAAGTTTCTCGGAAACGTTCCGGAGCAGAGAGGTGAATATTTGGATGACAGCGACATCCTCGTAACTTCTTAGGAGCTCACTAGCTTATTTCACTAAGTTAAACATGGGTTATGAAGATCTATTTAAATGTATACATAAATATAAATAAATATATATATTCATAGAGCTCTTCCATCACCCAGCAAACAAGTTTGAAGCTGGGTGCTGCTGACTGTGAACTACTAATTTGGTTGGCAATGTAGCAATTTGTTCTAGAAATGTGTCAATAAATTACTAACATTTTCTCGCCTCCACTTAACAAGTTACTAACCTTGATTAATTACGTGTACCTACGTTACATTACCTGCAGAATACGTCCAATTTAACTAAAGATCATGTTCATTTTTAGAAAAGTGAGGGCAACAGCATTCTAAACAGTGATTAATTTGTTTTTAACAATCTGTTCATGAAACCAGGTAATGGTGCAATCGTTTGTTTACTTTAAGAAAACATGTTTTTCTGTCAGTAAATTCCCACTTATATGACGAATAAAGTATTTTAATCTCCAGCAAGCGGCAGGAGATTCCTCCGGCATCGCTCAGCCATGTTAAATAAATGTAAATCACCGTTTGGCTCTTTCATCCTTATGAGCTGGGTGTTGTAAGCCATCCAGCTCTGCCGCAGCTCAGTAAACAAGTGTCAGAGATTGGCGGTGAAACGCGACCGTCTCCGGAGCACACCTGTCAGAGAGCCGTCCTGACTCAGTTCAGCCTTTCCCCAGCCTGCCAGCTCCCCTGGAGAGAGCACGTTAGCTTGGCATTACTCAGGGATTCACCTGCACCAGCGGTGCAGGGACACAGATTGACCTTAAACAGCTTAGCGCAACATCAGCTCTCTTTTAAACGCCGGACGCAAAGCTCCACACTTGTCAGTTGTTTGCAAAAACAGATCAATTACTTACAGCTGCAATTTCCACACTATCTTCAAACATCCTGCACACATCCAATCAATCATAACCCAACTTAGAACCAACCCCTTTTTGCTTCCTGCCTCCCTGTTAGTAAAGTCCATTACTGTGTGATTTGGCGCCACGGTGGTGAAAGCGTTTAAACATTAACAACAATACATCAGGATATATGGAAGCTGTCAGAGCAGGGGCTGTTGGGTGGCCTGGGGGGCGTTTTGTTACGTCCCAGCGGGCGCTAGATGAAGGGCGGAGACAAAGCATCACCCTGCACTATTTATGCGAAGACAATGTGCAGAGAGCGAGAGTGTATGTATGTGTGTGTGCGTCTGTGTGTGTGTGTGTGTGAAGGCATGCTGAGTGCTGTTCTTTGTACTTGCCAGACATGTGCCGCATGGCCTAGATAGCCGCGGCGTGACAGCTAGCATGTGTCTGCTGAGTGCAGCCCCGCTCCGAACCGGCCGGGCCCACGTCACCTCTCTCTGCTGACAACGGATCAGACGTTGGGTTAGCGGTGTAGCACTCCTGCTAATGCAGGCCACGCCCCGACCCAAGGACCAGCTCATCTCAGAAGCCCCAGAGGGTCCGATGGGTTCACGGGAAGCTAAGATATCTGCTAGATACACAAGCTATATCGGCTAGGCTAGCCAATAGGTTTGATGTATCCTATGTAGAATCATACATTCTTTGTCTTTTTATATTTCATAATGTTTATTTGTTTCTTCTGGGATTAATACAAATCAAATCTTATCTTTTGCAACTTATTCCCATTTGTCAGATGTGTGTGTGTGTTTTTGTGTATGTGTGTGTTGGTGTGTGTTGGCTTATATTCCCCGGTGTTGCAGTTCCTTAAACTACATCCACTATGGTTATCTTCGATTTAAAAAGTAGAAAAAAATACACAATTGGTTATCAACCATTTTTTTGTTCATTTCTCAAAAGTTCTATGTGTTTTTATGTATCAGATAATGTAATGGTCTGATAGAGAT